>NW_003852467.1:185348-233867 GCF_000181295.1 Otolemur garnettii
CCGGGCTGGGGATTCGAACCCGCCATCTTAGGTGTACGTGGCTGGCGCCTTAGCCGGTTGAGCTATAGGCGCCGAGCCCTTCATTTCTTTCTTGTGGACTGCTGCTTGTCTCTTGGAACATTAAATGTGAATGTTCCTTTGTTTTACCATAGATCTTCATGTTTTCCTCAGTTAACATACTATCCCTGGCCAATTTCCATTTTTTTTTTAAAATTTCACTGACTATGCCTGATCTATATGATACTTTGGGTATCCTTCAGTTTTCTTGAACTTAGCAAGTCCAAAGCCAAAATCAGTATCTTTCCCCAATACTACTTCTTTTTCCCTTTTCATGGAATGTCACTGCCATGTATTTAGGCAAGTTAGCAACCTGGTAAAATCATCAACATCTTTTTCTTTTTTGCCTCCTACTCCCTTAGTTAATTAGTAGATCCTGTCTATCAACTTCCTAATTAAATCTATAATCCTACTTTTCTCTGTCTCATTGCCACTTTCTACAACAGGCCATCATCTTCTCTTGCCTAGTAACTATGCCAACCTAAATTATTAACTTGAAGACACCTCTTGTCTCCTTTTAGTTTATTTCCCACACATGCGCCAATGTCCTTGCTCCTATTAGCAATTTAAAAACTAAACAGAGAAATAGTTTCTTGTATTAAAGTTATGTAAGACTTATAATGTTGACATACTTGTTATCTTAATACATTTAGAAATCAACAGTATGCTTTTGGATTTGGGGTTGTTTCTGAATAAGCTTTTGAAATATTCACTTAAACCTCTTTTGTCAAATTATGTCTGAATAGTTGCAAAGTACGGAACTATTTCACTCAACCTTAATTGATCTCATATAGCTATTTTTTCTAGATAATACTTATCTGTTCAAATAAGTAAATAACACTTATCTATTCAAAAGGCATATGATTTCATAGATTTTTGTTTTATATTATGACAAAAAATGAACTTAAAATATGTCATTAGCACTTCTACAAAATGATTGAATTAACAAATTGTGTTACTTTGAATTTTAAACATGTTGTCTTTTTACATCAGTACTTTTATTATGCTAATATTTTGTTCTAAGTTAAATGAATAATTTTGGAAAATGTCATCAAATGTGATGTTAAAGTGGTGACTTGGGAATTTACAAAATTGTTTATGTTTGCAACATGCTCATTTGTGTTGATATTTTATAATGATTATAAAGAAACTAGTGATTGGCTGCTTCCATTGGTGGAATGTATTTTGAACTCAGAGATGAAGAAGAGGTTGTATCTGATCTTAAGGATCTCATGCTTTAATATAGACACCAAACATTACCATAAATTATAAACTATTTCTACTTTCAAAATAGGAACCTTTGTAGTCTCCTTTTAATATGCCATTTGATTCCAGAAACCTATCCCCTTTGCCCTTACCCTGTGTGCACTGGATAAATTCATTTCTAGGAAAGTGATAGCAGCTATTATAGGTGTCATCCTTGTTGTCAGAAGTATCCAAGTGAAAAACTTTATTGGTTAATCAGCTTTACTAGTTACTAGCTGTTGTAACAAGCCACCCCCAAATATCTTAAAATAACAACTATTTTTTTAATTGTCTGTGTGCATATGGATTGGCTTAAACTTGAGTGATCTAGGCTCTGCACAGCTATTTGCTCTGCTGGAGCTGTTCTATTTCTCACTGTAGGTCTATGGGTCCACTGGGTGGTTCTGCTCCATATTTGCTTATTCTAGGGCGTTGGCCAAAGGGATAGCTTCTCAGTAGAAACTCCTCCCACTTCCTATGTAAGAAGTACATCTGGGTTGGAACTTACCTGCTATCAATTCCACCCATATGTTATTGGCCAAAGCAAATTATACTATCTATCCCAAAATCAAGGGGATAGGAAAACACACTTTGTACATTATAGGGTAGGGGTATGGCTGTAGAGAAGGGTAAAGAACTGGGGTCAACAATCTAATATATAATACTATTTTTCTGACTTTTGGCAAGTCACTCAACAAAGATATTTTCTTATTTGTAAAATGGACATAATGATTAAAATTATATCACAGATTCTTTGTGAGGATTAAATAGGATAACATGCAAAGTTCTTAACATAAATATCTGTACATAGTAAGCAGACAATGTATTTTAACTGTTAGTGAAAGTTGAGTCCTAA
Organism: Otolemur garnettii; assembly: GCF_000181295.1. NCBI lineage: Eukaryota > Metazoa > Chordata > Mammalia > Primates > Galagidae > Otolemur > Otolemur garnettii. The sequence goes on from NW_003852467.1 coordinate 187,507, forward strand.
CACGAGGCTTACATATGTGGGGTGATCTCAGAGATCAGACTTATGAGTTAAGCTGCTATTCTTGGTAAACAGGAGCCCATCTACTCTGTAATGAGTGTCTGTCTCCTAATAAGAGTGTGAATGCAACATTGTAAGGGTCCGGATAGAAACTATCTGCTCTTGTTCCTCTTAGGTACATTTAATACAGAATACCAGGGCCAACTACCTATCATCATTTCTCCAACCAGTGGTATCGTAGCACCTGAATCATCAACGGTTATAAAAGTGGATTTCTGCGCAGACCAACCTAGAATTGTAAACGAAAAGGCAAAGTGAGTATATACTATGGTTCTTAATTCTAACATAGATCTCAATACTTTCCTATTTCATCCTTAAGATGTGCCTTTTACTGTGTGCTAGTTTCTTTGTTCTTTCATTCAGCATTCACTCATTGAATCTATGCTATTTGCCAAGTAGTAGGCTCTCAGAAATGCGAAGAACTAGAGGATGTGATATGGGTACACATAATAGAATCTTCTAGTTTGGATTTCATGGAGGTGAGAGAGTGAACAAGGGAAGGGTTCTATTAAGATGGTTATATTTGAACCAATCACTTATTTCTGAGCAAATAGAAGGGTGCAATATGGGGGTGGGGGTGGGGGTGGGTATGTGTGCAGAGGAGGAGGGTGTGGTGATGGGAGTGAATTAAAGGAGAGATTTCAGGCTGAATAAGTAGAGTCATGAAATCTTAGAGGCAAAAAACCAATATTTCATGCTGAGTAATCTGTGGCAATGTAGATTCAAAGAGATGGAGGTGTGGAGTGATGGGAGATGAGACCAGAAAAACAGAATGGTGCAAGGTTCAGTAAAGGGCCTTGTAAGCCAGCATGTTATGCTGTATGTTTCAGTTCATTAGGAGAATATGCAACCAATATAATGTATCACTACCAAAATTTTTACAAAATGAATTTCAAATATTAGAAAGTATCTTTGTGTATGAACGTGTGAATGTATATTTGTATGTGTGTGTTCCTACATTGCAATGTAAAATATATTTCTTACTGAAGGTCATAGTTACACTGGTAAATGTGTGAGAAACAACTATGAACTCGAATCAGAGATTACGTTTTATTGTCAAGGCTGTGAAGTTTCAGGAAGTTTTGAAGATGAGAATGTCTTGATTAGGTTGCCTTTTAGAAAGGTCATACTAGTAGCAGTGTGCAAAACAGACCAGGAAGTATAAATATGAATGGGCAGTTTGACTAGAAACTAAAACGGTAAAGCAAGAGAGAAATGATAAAGGCCTGAGCTAAAGTACAAATTGAGAGAACTGAGAGAAGTATGCAGATTGGAGATATGTTATAAAGGAAGATTTGACTAGAATTGCTGATAGATTTCGGAAAAAGGAAGGGAAGTGATGGAATAGGTTTGTGAGAAAGACCTTAAGTTCTGTTTTTACATGTTTGAATTGATTTGCTTTTCAGAATCCTGGTGGAGTTGGTTAGGGCCTATTGAATTTGTCTTGAATCCCAGAAAGAAATCTGGTCAAGATTTATAGGTTGAGTATCCCTTACCTAAAATACTTGGGGCCAGAGGTGTTTCAGGTTTTAGACGTTTTCGGGCTTTGGAATATTTGCATTATTACTGGTTCAGCATTCTTAATCTGAAAATCCAAAATACAGCATGCTCTAGTGAGCATGTCCTTTGAGTCTTATGTCAGTGCTCAAAAAGTTTTGGATTTTGAAACATTTTGGATTTGGAATTAGGAATACTCAACCTCTATTAGGTTGAAGGTCATCATGTATAAGTGGTAGATAAAACATTGAAGCATTGATAACTTTGAAAGGGAGGATAGAGTGTGAAAATGTAAGAGAAAAACATGACTAGTTATGGACTTTACAAAAGATCTATATCTCAGAAGAAGGTGAAGTAGGGCCTGAATGAATTAGAAGAAAAACCAGGAAAGTATGGTGTTAAGGACTCTAAAAGAGGAGAAATATACAAAGAGACAATATAAACAATGCCTTATGTTCTCAGATATAGTGTAAGGTAAGAATTTTGGTGATGTTTTTTTTTTTTTTCTTTTCTCTTTTTTGGCCAGGGCTGGGTTTGAACCCACTACCTCTGGTATATGGGGCTGGCACCCTACTCCTTTGAGCCATGGGCAGCACCCCTTTGGTGATGGTTTTGAGTAGTCAGTTATTTGTGGTGTCTGATGGGGCTAGATTGAAAAGCTTGCATTTATGCCAAAGAGGGATGAATATGGAAGAGCAGTTCTAAAAGATAATTGAAATTAGTTTGGGAAGTGAACTTTTATGGGCAGATATACATTACAGCAAAGAAGCTGGTTTTTGCTGATATATTAATACTTTAGATTTTAGGGAATTGAGGTTTTGTGATGGGGATGAGATGGGCTGTTGAATTGGAGGGGGTCTATTGAATTAGCAAACAATCTCAGAATTTTAGATCTGGAGGGAATGGTATAAATTAACTAGTATTTATGAAATAATTAGTTGTTGCGACCCGTCGGGCTCTTGTGGCCCTGGTCTCGGTTAGCGGCAGGAAGGAACCAGGCAAGAAGCGGATTAGAAGTACAAGCTTGTGGAAGGCGGGCTGGCCCTTACTTTCCGGGTAGCCCTGAGCAACCTCTGCACCAGCCTTTTATTGAGCCAGAACAACACAGGTGAGGGGAGAAATTAACAATGACTACGTGCTGAGGGCACGGGCTTCTCCCACAAGGAACTCCGGTGGAGGAATGGCCCGAAGTCCATGGCTCTGCTGCAGATCATCTTGCTCGGATGTTGGCGTCAGGTACAATTAGTAACATGGATATTCCATTGAGTTCTTTCTGGGGTCAATTTATGAGATTGTTTTACAACATTCTCATTTTCTGTAGACAGTTATTGGCACATATGCCATTCCACTGTGTCAATTCTGATAGACAAAAAGACCTGATAACCTCTAAAATATATTTGGAAGGAACTGCTCTTACACTGTTGAATTTTAATGATGACATGATTCTATAAAATTAATCTTCATCTAAATATTTAGAAGAAAAATAAAGTATATAGACTTGTGATTAAAAAATATATGTGCATTTTTCATTATTTTGTAGTGTCATCTTGCAAGGACGTGCTGATTTGCTCTTGACCATCTGTGCGCACGTGGTCGAGCAGATAATTGAATTACTAAGCAAGACCAGTGACAAGAAGTTGGAATGCATTGACTTTGGTTCAGTTTTCTTTGGAACATCTAAAATCGAACATGCTCTTCTACACAACTATAGTCCGGAACCAATGAACTGGGTTGCTATCATGCAAGACGATTCCGTGGGACAAGAACTGGTAAGTAAATGGTACAACACAGGAATAGCAGGTATTAGAATTTGAAACAGATTGTGTTAAATCTACTAATAAACAATAAGCTGTTTTATTAATCGAAATATGTTTTGACATGGGAAGATAGATTTGATTTCATCTGTATCCAGTTATAACCTGAAAAAAATACAGAAATCAAGTAAACATTTATAGTAATATATATATCTAAAGTAAACTAGACAAATTGTGGGGATTTCTGTTCTCATCAATTTTTCAGTAGTTCTCCAAATTTTATGATACGCCTTGGTCAAATTTATGTGTGTTACTTTAAAGACATATTCTGTATTTTGTAATTCTAAAATTTTAATAATTATTTTGTGACCTCCTCTTAAAATATTTGTATTTATGTTTTGCCTTACTTTTATTTCTGATTTTATATTACAGGGCACGGACATCCATCAAAGAACAGACATCGCTTTAAATAATCTGACCCACGTGCGCAAAATGAAAACCATGGACAGTACTACTTTTATTTCCTGTGTTCCTAACGAAGGTTCTTTACAACCTTATGAAAAAATGTTGATAACATTTTGTTTCAGCCCAAAGTAAGAAAAAATTAATTTTATGACAGTTTTAAATATTTTAATGTGAGATATATTAACTACACTTTACTCAGATTGATTTTAATACTGTCATAGTAAAACTTGCCAGAAGGCATAAATCAGATTTTTATTATGGTTGTAGGTATTTCTAACGTGGTTAATAATATTTCCTATAATTCTAAATATGGTTCTAAATACTTCATGTTAAATTAAAAATCTTGTACAGACCTTGTACACATGGGATGGTGGAAATGGAAGCTTTGGATTGTGGCCTCAAAAATGACTTGTGCAACCAAGACCTTGTTGGCCTTGCAGGAGTAGTCAGGTACATGCAGCATGTTTTAAATGCCTCCAAAGAGGTTGCAGCACTCCTGACAGGGCAAAAATCCTTGCTGACTGAGTATCATAGCACCCACCTGTTGGGATCAACCATACTTCTTTGCTGAAATTCATACAGACTTATGGCATTTAAGCCAATGTATATTTTTTTATACCTCCATCTTCTTGGTTTGATTATTTAGTTTGAAAATATTTTTGGAAATGCTGTTTTAAATATATGCTGGCAAGTTCAGCAACATTTTGGTAGGTTGCAGTGTGTGTGAATAACTGATCCAATTGCAAGTATGTTTACCCTAGTTTGTAAGAGGGTAATGTTTAATTTACTACTTTTGTGTGGAATAGGGTCAATTGGTAGCATCAGTTGCCTATTGAAGATTGTTTTAATTTAAGCAGATTAATAAATCAAGTAATTATTCTATTTGTCTATCTAAAATTGCCTTATTAATAATAACTTGATACAGGAAGTTTCTTTGGTAAATCTATAAGATTCTGTTTAATGCATAATCTTTGAAATTTTGAATACTCTTCTTTTATGGTAACATCTTAACTTATTTTGAGAGTCTAGCATAGACTTATATGTACAAGTATGATTTGAAGTCTTAGTTAAGCATATTCTGAATACACTATTTGTATTCATACTTAATATTACACATCAGCCTTTTGTGAATGTATCTGGGTATCCACTGCTAGAAGAGCTGACTTATAGGTAAGGAAGGCAAAGATAGCTGATGTGCAGGACTAGGATGTAACCCATCTCTGTTTTTGGTTCTACTCCCCTTCTTTCCACCCTTTCCTTCCTTTTCTCTTCTAATAAGATTTAACTGTTACAAAATCTTTTTCTTCAAATTGTTATCCACTAACAAAAATGTGACTGGCAATATGCACTTAGTACCCTGGGGGGGGGAGACAGATATATAACAGTGGGTTTCAATTATGCCAAGGAGTAAGGATGGACAATTGTAGAGGATTAATGAGAGGTTAGAGATGAAGTTGGCCTAGAAAGGAAATTCTTTACAGAGAAAGTGGTATATGAACTATACCTTGACTACTTAGTATATTTTAATTACTCTTCCCTTGCAAACATTGGCAGAAGCTCATTTTTCTGAAGCTTTATACTCTGTGGCCATTTTTTGGCAATTCTCTCTAGCTGTGCAGTAATTTTGGAAAATGGATCACAGCTGTATTTTTACTCTTTCATTTATTGCATAGATTTAAAGATTGGGTTGATACTCCCTTTTGAGACATGATAAATTATGTCACCTTTGCTATAAAAGTAACTGATTTTTTGCAGGCTGATAGCTGATGTTAAAAAGAAAATCGATCCTTCTCATAGGCAAGATTATGCCGTCTTTTTGAGATTTGAAACTGTTGGGAGTAAAGACAGATTTTCCACGGACGATAATTATAAAACTACCAAAAGTAAGCGAAATTAACAGAGTAATCAAATGTATAGCTGTTTAAATTGTTTAGAAGTTTAAACATCAATATTTATAGAGGGAATTTAATAAAAGGTATAATTATTGAATAGAACAAAAATACAAACACGTTCAACAGACCTTAAAGTGTCATCTCTGGCATGTTAAGAAATAAATCAACCTGAGAACCATTTCCATAATAATTTTCTAGGTTAGAATTTAGGTGACTTTGCAATCTCAAAAGGCATTAGATAAACATGATGATCTGAATTTAAGGAATGAAAATAAATCCAGGTTTCTTTTTTTATGTATATCTGGGTTTTCTCTTAGGGACTGGTATGGGGACAAATGACCCATTCCATTTCTACCAGATATTCAACTCTCTTAGAATCCATGTATGGAAACAATCAAAGAGCAAAAATCAAGAGGGCTAGTAAGTAGGGTATAGCACCCTGTTATAGGAGACCTAGAAGTACATATGTTTTGCAGACCACATGTCAAGATACACTATATTTTTTACATTCTCAGGTAACAATGGGTTGGTTGCCGGCAGGGGAAAAAAATGGCATGGGGATTGGAGGTCAGTTTACCAAAACAGATCAAAGAAAAAATAAATATTGGGCAGATTAGGCATCAAATTTAGGAAAATGAGCCGTGCAAAGGAAGGGTAGGGCCATCCTGGATGCTTAGGCAAGTCAAGAGTCTAGAAGATTTGTATTTCAGCATACTGATATTGAGCAAGATTTAACTGTGTTTCTAGAGCAGAAATTAATTGCTCTGTTACTATTTATGTCATGGTTTGTGATAAAAAATTTGGCTGCTGATCTTAGAACATTTGTACAAAGTTTGCAGGTGAATCCGGTTTTGAATAGCAACATATAGCAGTGCTAGATCTAATAAATGACCTTTAGGAGTATCAGTGACAATATATAAAGTTTTTTTGAGTTCTAGTTACACTGTTTTCTCTGTAAAACTCTTATTTCACCCAATTAGAGCCTATAATCCATAGTTTCTATCCTCTTTCTAGTGGCAAAAACTTCTTGTCTGCATCCTTGCTTATATTCAGCTTATACATACATTCAGCTTACATTCCACTGTACATTATTCTAATCATTCTTAAATCTCTTGGCCCATGTTCCATAGTTACTGAGTGGAAAAACTTCTAATTTAATTAATTAAACTTTTAGCTAATCATAATGGGTCTGAATGTGGGAAGCCTATTGTGCTGAAGAAAACCACAAAACCTTGCTGAGATGTTTCACATTGTATCTATAATCACTAAGCCCAAATGGGTTCTTTAAGATGTTTGACATTCCTATTGCATTCCCTCATCCATTCACTTTCTCACAATTTGAGATAACTATCATACACCTTCTATTCTCTTAATCCCCAAATCCTTCCTCTTTTGTCTTCACTCTCAGCTTGTTAACACACTGTGTGTGTACTAGAATATCTACTAGTAGAAATAGCTCAACTTAACATGCCCCAAACAGAACTTGTCATTTCCTCATGACTTGCTTCTTGCCCCAGTCTTTCTTGTTTCAAGAAATGGCAATCCCATCATTTCAGTTGCTCAGGCCCAAAACTTAAAGTCAGCCTTTGTCATCTGTTCTCTTTCCTGTCCTGCCTCTAATCTATCAGCAAATCTTATTACCATTATTTAAAAATGTATCTGAAAGATGGACACTTTACCTCTTTTATGTTTACATGGATGGAGCTGGAACATAGTCTTCTTAGCAAAGTATCTCAAGAATGGAAGAAAAAGTATCCAATGTACTCAGCCCAACTGTGAAACCAATTTATAAACACCCACACTTCCATATGAAAGCTATAAGCCAACTATAGCCCAAGATGAAGGGAAAAGAGGAGGGGGAGGGGAGGGGACAGGATGGGTGAAGGGAGGGTAATTGGTGGGACCACACCTATGGTGCATTTTGTAAGGGTACATGTTAAATATACTAAGTGTAGAATATAAATGTCTTAACACAATAACTAAGAAAATGAAGTGAAGGCTATGTTACCCAGTTTCATGAAAGTATTTCAAATTATATATAAAACCAGCACATTGTACCCCATAATTGCATTAATATACACAGCTATGATTTAATAAAAAAAGATAAAAATGTATCTGAAATACTACCACTTCTCATGATTCTTCTATTACTCCTCTCCAGCCATATTTGGTTCCTTAGGATGTTGAACATGTCAGACAAAATTCCTATCTTACAGTATATTAGCTGTTCTCTCTGCATGAAATATACTGTTCCTAGATTTTTCATGTGATTTTCTTCCAGGATCTCTTTTCTCTTTGCTCAGCTGTCTTCCTATCAAAGGAGATTTTTTGGACATCTGTAGATAAAATGGATCCCTTATATCTTGTTCTACCTTTATGCTTAGTATTTATCCTCTATGAAATGCTATAGAAATATATAGTATTATTGGTTATTTATTGTCAGTGTCGCTTCACTAGAATATAAAGTCCATGACAGCAGGAACCTGGTATCTTTTATGCACTGCTGTATTCCCAAGTCCTATTAGAGTATCTATCACAGACAAGGTACTCAATAATTTTGTTAAATGAAAAGATTGAATGAGCTACCTATTTTTCATAAAGTCTTTCAGATTATGCCACATACTATTTGAACTAATAAGGACATATATTCTGGATTCTCCAAACAATTTTTATATTCAACAGCTATTGTTGCTTTTACAGGTGATCGATTCAAAAAAGTGGAATTAGCATTGACAGGCTCAGGAATTCCTGTATTATTACAATTTGAACCAGGAAAGATCCTTAATTTTTCACCTTGTGTTGTGGGAGAACACTCGGAGCTTGCTTGTATCATAAAAAATCAGTCTAAATCTCTTCCTGTGACATACAATTTCAAAAAGTCTGCGCATTTTAAAATTGATCCTGAAAAAGGAAAAATTGATGAAGGATGTATTCAGGTAAGATAATTTTTCTTTGCTTTCACATTGCACCAAACATTTTCAGGTCTGCAAAAATGCTAGTCAGAAGAATACAAACAACATTTTTTTCTATGAATATTTAATAATTATGTTTCTTCTGTTCCTAATTATTTGTACTTTTATATAAGTCTCATGTAGAATTCACAATTATTTGTCAAGTGCCTGTCCCATGCTGGGGAAGGCATTTGACACTATAGGGAATTTATAGAAGAGAAAGACATAATTACTGCCTCTGAGATATTCTTAATGTGATATAGAAGTATAAGTCATATATATAAACAGATATGGCTTAAGAAGAATGCAAAAATAAAATGAAAAGAGAACTATAACAAGGCTATAGAAACTAACTCAGAGAACAGAGTGTTTACTTCAAGCCAAGTAGAGAGATATCCATAGGAAAGTAACATATGAGCCTGACCTTGAAGGTTGAGTAGAATTTTGAAATTTGGAACTAGTGATATTTGTGACCTAGAACTTACACAGTTGCTGCAAAGCAGAAAAAGAGAACACCAAGGCATACCTTTAAGGACTAGTTCAGTTTGTGGATGAGAAGAGTGGGGTTTTTTGTTTTGTTTTGTTTTTTGATTGCTACACAGATAACTCTTTCCCACATCCTCTAAACCATGGGTTGGAAGAATATTGTCTACAGGCCAAATCCAGCCTGATACCTGTCTTGGTAAGTAGTGTTATTGGAAAATAGCCACTCTTATTTGTTGTTCTATTGTTCAAGGATATTTTTATGCTGCAAAGATGTAGTTGAGTAGTTTTGGGAAGACTGTATGCCCCATGAAACCTAAAATATTTTCTGTCTGGGTATTTACAGAAATAATTTATCAAAACTTGTTCTAAACACAGCTAACATACGTGTTTTCACTTTCTCCTCAGTTTCTTATGTTATCTTTTTTCCACTGTGGCAATGTGGTTCCTAAAGTTATTGATGAGCTTTCTCCTAGTTGCAATCAAGAACTCTTGTACACATAAAGCTCCTACTTATACTGTTTACCTCTTCATTACGATTACTCCCCCACCTTCGAATTTGAATAGAATTAATAAGTTTTCATAGAAAAACAACGAATGTTAACCACATATGCTAAAAGTACTCTTTGTAACTGTTACCTAAATTTCCTTTTGTCCAAGTCTCTTATAGCTACCAACTCAATTATTTCATTTGTAATTTTCTTTTGGCTTATTCATTGGTAGCATATATAAATGCATTGGGTTTTTATATAGTGACCTTGATTTGAATCCTACAAACTTGCTAAACTCGTTTATGAGTTCTGGTAGTTTTTTGGTGGATTCTTTAGAATACAGATCATGTCATCTGTGAATAGTGGTCATTTTATATCTTTCTTTCCATAGCAATTTTATTTTATTTACTTATTTTCTTACCTAATTTCCTTTTAGTACAATCTCAAAGTGAAGTGGCAAAAAAGGATATCTTATTCCTGATCTAATGGGGAAGGATTTATCTTTTATCAGTAAATGTGATCTGAGCTTTAGATTTTCATTAAGTATGATGTTAACTGTTGCTTTCTCATAGATTATCTTTATGAACTTGAAGAATCTCCCTTTTATCCCTAATTTGTCACATGCTTTTATTATGGAAGTATGTCATATTTTGTTGACTACTTTTGCTGTGTCTCTTAAAATAATGTGATATTGTGGAGTATAGGCACTAATTCTTCTTTAAATAGTTTATAGAATTCAACATCAAAGCCATTAGGTTCTGGGACTTTCATTACCAGAAAGTTTTTGACTACTAATTCAATCTCTTTGCTTGTTTAATGGTTATTCAGATTTTCTATTTCTTCTTGGGTCAGTTTCAGTAGTTTGTATCTTTCTAAGAATTAGCCCATTTCATTTAGATTACCTAATTTGTTTGTATACAATTGTTCATCATAGCAATTGTATTGATGTAAAGTTGGTAGTGGAACATTTTTGCTCTAAATGGCCTATAATGTTTTCCAAGTTTCTATTTCCTCGTTAAGCATATGCCTAGTTTTCTTAATTATTACTTACAGTGGAATATCAAAGCATTCAACTATTATAGTTTAACTCTGTATTTTTCTCTTCACCTCTGCCACTTTTTTCATGTCTTGGGGACTCTGTCATTAGGTACTTCTGTGGTTATAATTATTATGCATTCCTGATTCTTCCTTATTGTATCTTTGTGCAATGTCCTTTGTTCATTTTAGCAGTTTTTGTATTGATATCTATTTTTGTCTTATAATTGTGTAGGCAACTCAGCTTTCTTTTCAGTATTGTTTACATGACATATCTTTTTGTCATTCTGTTACTTTCAACCTACTTGTATCTTTGTATATAACGTGTGCATATTCTGGATGATATACAGGTTGTGTTGTTTTCTCACTCTGTTAACCAACTTCATTTCTTTTAGCTAAAGAATATGTGATATATATGAGTTTGGACAATTAAGTTTGCAAACTCTTCCTAGAAAAAGTGCTAACATATTACTACAACTTCAAACACCTTCAAAGTACTCCCCTTGGCCCTCTGGTGACCTTAGTGATATTCAGCAAGAAGGTATGTAGCACTTTTTCTAGGATGAGTTTGCAAACTGAATTGTCAGACCTTCATATGACAAGAGCTCTGATGGCCATTCCAGAAAGAGTTCCCAAATTGCTTTGGAAGGTGGACTAGGTGCTGGCATTGGTGCATAGCTTCCCAAGGAGAGTACCTGAAAGGTGACCTTAGCTCATTCAGCATGAGCCATGTAGTACTCTTTTTCTAGGATAAGTTCGCAAACTTAATTGTCTAACTTTGTATACACACACACACGCACACACACAATTCATCCTTAAAATAAGAAGGAAATTCTATCATTTGCAATAACATGGATAAAATTGGAGGATGTTATGCTAAGTGAAATAAGTAATGTACAGAAAGGCAAAAGCTGCATGACCTCACATATATGTAGACTAACAAAGTTGAACTCATTGGAAGCAGAGAGTAGAATTGTGGTGGCCTGGGCAAGGAGTGATGAATGGGGAGATGTCAAAAAGTACAAAGTTTCATTTAAGATGAATAAATTCTGGAGATCTATTGGTGTGCAGCATGGTGACTATAGTTAATAATAATATATAATTGAAAATTGCTAAGAAGGCAGATAATAAATTATTTTCCCACACAAACATCTGGATATGTTATTTAGCTTGATTTAATAATTCCAAAATTATACACTTATCAAGCTATCATTTTATACACTTAGCTTACTGTGATGCTTAACAATTATTGCTTATATATGTGTGAGTCTGTGTGTATGTGTGTGTGTGTATAAAACACTAAGAAGATTGTTCACACATGTAAACTCTGAATCATACCAAGTAAAGACATGCTCTCATAATAGGTTTTTCAGCTAGATGCCAGACAGAACAAATAGGTACAATTCCCTGCGGATGAGGTTCTTGGTAAACTTCAAACCCATTTTTTCTCCCTCCACTGGCTGTTAGGCTAATGGTTTGCACAGCTAGCACAGTGGCAAGACTATTGTTTTTCAGGGTGAACAAGCACAAGGGTAGATTTAGGAAAATGGATTTATAGGCAAATAAAAGTGCCAAAAAGTCTTCTCTTCTTTCAGAGTTTCAGACATTTTCCTTTAGATAACCACTTCTTGGATTTTTGTTAGCCTTTAGGCAATTTTCAGATATCTAAGAAAGTTGTTTTTGACAATTTGCAGCCAGTGTTCTCTTTCTTTTTGTGGAGAAGTAGATTTTTGGAGGTCCTTAGTCTGCCATTCTGAAAGTAATTTAGTTCTATTTTCTTAATTAATTTTCCATAATGAGTATTATAAAGTCTGTTGATGCTGTATGTTTCAGATGTCCTTTCATTTGTTTCCCCTAATAATATAATATTGTTTACTTTTCCTATTCTTATTTTAGAATGTGTTGTGCTCATTTATTCCACATCAAATTGGAGTCTTTAAAGTGAAACAAGTAATAGAGCTTCTTGGGCTTGTGGCAGATGAAAACAGGCAATCTGCATTGATGAAACCTTTTTATCATGTATACTTAGAGTTCAACAGCATCTGCAAACCATCTATAAAAAATGATAGGATGAAAATTACTCCAGGTATGCTATTGTGTGATGCTCACTTGGTTTTGATATTGATGTTGATGTAGAATTATCTTAATGTACTCATTGCTTAGCTGGATATAGCAAATGTGGTCTAATCCAGTGATACTCATCTTTTAAAATGCATCAGAATCACCTAGAAGTCCTGTTAAAACATATTACTGGCCTACATCTCAGCGCTAATAATTAAGCAGGTCTGCCATTCTGAGGATCACACTTTGAATAGCATTTATACAAATTTGTTGAATATTTTGTAATGGTTTTTATATTTTATTCTTTTTACTTATTTGAGTCTACAATATATACTGGTTTGACCACTCCATGAATTTTCTTGTTGCTGATGTTTTATCTAATCCCCCATTATCTTGTATATGTTTAACAATATGAAATTGCCAACATCCAACTGTCTTTAACTTCTAAAAAATTAATCACATGCGTAACCATTCTTCAAGTTAACATGTTTTATTATGTATGCATTGTTATTATTTGTGCATGCATTATTTTGCTAAATTGTTTTGTGTAGGCCTATGTATTAAATACATTTTTTGTGTATTAGCTTATTTTTGTTTAAAGGTTCAACATTTAAGTTAGAATCAATTATTTAGTGTAAAAATTAGTTCATGGATATTGCTTGGAAAGCTAAAATTCAAAACACCATATATAAACTTAATATTCAATTCTATTAAAGGTACAGGACAGTTTGTAATAAAAGACTTGGATACATACAAAGAATCTGCACCTATAGCTATGCTTCAATCAAATAAGACATCCCTTCATACTCATCAGTCAAATCAATGGTCAAGAAAAGATGAGCTGATAGCCTTACCCAATGACCGTAGTGGAAGTATTCGGCCCGGAGACCATCGTAAACATTTCAGGTAACATGCAAAATTAAAAACTTGAAAGTTTGAAAGACATAATCACCAACCTATACAGTGGTCTGATGAGATTCTGCTGTATAAAATTTCCATTTTTTTATTTTACTGGATGAGATGGTTGTTGAATGCCGCTTACTGTATTTGCTTTTTCTATCTTCTCATCATCTCTAAAGTGTAATTGCCAAGAAGTGAAAAGTATGAAAAATGCTTCTTAAAATATGCTGCTGACAAATATAGAAGAATGGTAGAAATATTTGCCTTTGGAAACATAACAAGCACTCAGAGTAGTCATGTTGATAAAGTATGATTGAAAACTTGAATATTTCTATGTAAAAATATAAAATTATGAAAAACCACTCATAATTGTCATCATCATTATTGTGATCATGATCACGCTCATGATCTGTGTTTGCTTCCCTTGTGGGAACTTTTCCAATAATCTGTCCCAAACTACACTAAAACTTCCCCAATGAAGATCATAAGGGATATTGAATTTCATAAGGGGTTATCAAATCCTGACATAAATTCTTGCCTTATCAATGGTTATCAAGACGTGAATGATCATGATGTTAATCTGGGCCCTAAGCCCAGGAATGTTTTTTATACCTTTAAGTCTGAAATGCATATATTTCCTGTCTGCTTGTATGCTATAAGTAGACTATCTAAACTTGATAATGGTCCCATGCTTTCTGCACCTGTCTCTTTAGCTTTGGTGAGTCATTAAGCTCACTTAATTTTTTTTTTTTATAGAGACAGAGTCTCACTATGTGGCACTTGGTAGAGTACTGTAGCGTGACAGCTCACAGCAACCTCTAGCTCTTGGGCTTAGGTGATTCTCTAGCCTCAGCCTCCTGAATAGCTGGGACTACAGGTGCCTGCCACAATGCTGAGCTATTTTTTTGTGCAGTTTAGCGGGGGCCAGGTTTGAACTCACCACCCTCACTCACTTAATTTTGTAGCCATTTTCTTATAATGCCATTTGGTTTGTAGCATGCAATTGTTTTATTCTCTAGAATAGGAAAATTCTAAGTTTGTCTATAGTCCAACTTATTCTATTTTATAAATTCAATCAACTTGTATAAGCCTTCCTTGTTTAAAATTTGAAAAGTAGCATAAAACAGGGAAACATGAAAATCACTCAGATTCCATTCAAAATGTTTGCACATTATAAAAATGGAAAGAATATCTTTCCCTGTGGCTCATTGTATCCCATTACTCCCTACAGAGGTGGCCTCTGGAAATAATTATTTATGTATCCTTTTCAACGCTTTCATAAGCTCATACAAATATATCTGTTGAGGTATAATGTGTTAATTTAATATTAACAATTTGTTTCTATCAAAGCCTGTTAGATGGTCTAAAAATGACTGAATTTGTTTGAATAAGGCTAAACATTTCCTATTCATCCCATGAACTCTTTCTCCTATTACTAGTAAGACAAAATTTAGTTCTATTATTTTCTGATTAACAATAACTTTAAGTAATAAAGTAAATTTTATAGTGTTGTTAATTGTAGTTGTTATCTTATTTATAATGCATTATACCTTTCCAGTTTTTGAGAAGAAAACAAGGTAAGAATTTTTGTCTAGTTTTATTTACTGCAATATGTTCTGTGCTTAGAACAGTATCTGGAATGTAATAGAAATTCAGTAATTAGTTTTGAATAAATAAATGAGGAAAAATGTTTTTCCACAGTAATTTTTGCCCCACATATACTTTGCACATTAAAGAAAATCACCTACTCCAATCTGCAAAGGTTTTCCTAGATGTTTATTCTTTAAGTTGCTGTTAAGGATTTAGATATGTTACTAGCTCTTTGTCTCTTTAGGCATTTACTCCATGACTTCTTTCCATGTCTTTCTCTTTTTCCATGTTAGACACCTCAGGACTTTAGATATAGAAATTCTTTCTTTTATTTTTTTGAGACAATGTCTCACTCTGTCACCCTGGGTAGGGTGCCGTGGCCTCAGCTCAGTTCATAGGAACCTCAAACTCCGGAGGTTGAGCAATCCTTCTGCCTCAGCCTCCCAAGTAGCTAGGATTGTGGAGATAAAGGAATTACTTCTTGGTTCTAAACACACTGTGGGTAAGTGCCTCTGAGCCTGAAGGGAAATTTAAATATCAACAACTATTTGAATAGCAAGGTATTTTTCCCTCTTATTGTCTCTCCTAAAGACTTCAACTCAGTTAAAGCTGTCGTAACTTTAAATGTTGAAGAATAGTTGAATATAAGGAGAAAAATTAGATTAATTTTCATCTCACTATATGATGATAGGTTTATACTTATGTGCTGATCGAGGGTTAGAATCTTAGTGATTAATAAAATCTGCTAAAGATTGAGGTAGACCAAGTCTAGAAGTGTGAACAATTGCACTTTCTGTTTTTCGTTGAATATTGTATATATTGTGAGTAAAAAGGAAGAGTATAAAGCTAATTGAGTGACTATGAGATATAAAGTAATTGGCAGTTTTATGGATTATTTACACTGTATAGATTTATTATTTCTGATTATTTTATAAGTTCTGAGGTTATAAGGAAGTAGGATGTCTAAAAATAATTCATTCTATATTTTTTTCTTATTTTGATCATAATGATCTAAAAGTAATTAAATTTCATGAAGCAGTGATCACATTCAGATCTACTTTTCTGAAGTCCCATTTGTAATCTATAACTGGTCAAGTTGTCTCTCTAATTCCCCAAGGATGGGTTTAAGAGAGGTGCCCTTACATTCCAGTGACCTTAAGAAGAAGCAATATGCTTCTTATTAGAATAAGAAAAAAAAAATAGATCTCACTCTAGTTTTACATATGAAATAAAGGGCTAGAATCAATCCTATCACTATTCTATGCCCAGCATCTGTTGTAGATATTGGCTAGGAGGTCCTCAATAAGTAATGATTGAATAAATGCATGTATTTAAATATTAACATGATTTGATTTTGTTGTAGGACAATTTTCACCAAAACTCCACGATATAACTATGTGGATCCTGATTATGCATATAATGAACTTGAAAAAATGAGAAATGAAATACATGACAACTACTATACAATGTATATTAAACATTTAAGAAGTGTGCGCCTCAAACAAGAAAAAGAAAGGTAAAGCTCAGTTTCTTAACAATTATACAACAGATCATGGTGACTACAGAGACAGAATTTTTTTCTTTACTCCTTAGTTTCTTTGTTTATTTTTAGTGCTTTAAATGATATTTTAGTATGTGATTAAAGTAAAACATTGAGCTACTTTGACTACAATTATTTCTTTTGCTACTTTTTGATTTGAAGATGTCTTGGATGGGCTTCCCAAGAAGCAGATCCAGAGATAAGGATTCCAGTACCTGTGATTTATGCAGAGTGTGCTCTCAGGAGAAACCTGTAGAGGATAAGGAAAGCAGAATAGGGCAGGGAAGAGAGTCAAGGAAGGATCTGTTTCAAATAAAGTTTATACTGAGCCTAATGTCAAGGGTCTTTTGAGCTTAAATTTATACCACATAGATGTTGTTCCCTTGAGCCAAAGAAAGGGGCTTGTCTTTTGTGCTCTGTTATCACTCATTGACTATGGGCTGTCCCTGAATGTGGCAGGGATGGGCATAATTTCCTTTGGTGAGATGCTTTAGAAAGGGGAACCATCAGCAGAGGCCAATTTTCTGCACATTCATGTACCATTCCAGGTAAGTGAACATGAGAGAGTTGGCAGCAGCATGCACTATGGGGAATATTTGGATTTACAGGATATTTTCTGAATGACTTAGACTATATTACATATTATTATTATTATTTTAATAGGGAGAGCATGTATCCATATAATGATACAGACATAGGTTTACAGCCAGCATCAGGGTTAAAGTCACCCTCCCCTTCTGAAACTGATATAGAAGAGGATCTATCTTCGCCAGACGGTCTGACCCCAGCTGATGAATTGCTTAGTACTAGTCATATAACATCCAAAGAAAAACAGTCCTTGAGAAGAAGGGTATGTGCAATATTTTATATTTGGTTATGTTATGATAATTTTTAAGACAGCATTTTATAATATTGACTTATTAATTTTGGAAAAATGTGACTTTTTTAATAGGTTCACAAAGAACTTAAATCTGAACCATCAACACCTGAAGAAAAAGATCATTGTAGCACCATTTTGTCACCGAAACAAATTCATCAAGTCATTGTTGGTAAGAACACACAAAACCCTACTACATACTACACTTGACTAGTCTTAAAAAAAAAAAAAACTACTGCAGTATGTTCTTTTAAAATATATTCCTCAAAGGATAATTTATATTCTATGAAATTCACTAGTTTAAAATATATAGTATCACATTTGGAAATTAACAAGTCCTGAGTAGTTATATTTATTAAGTATAGTTGTGAGAATTAATTTTTGTAAATTGAGAGTTATGCAGCAACCATCACAATTCAGTTTTATAATGCTGCCATCACCCTCATGTCTGTAGGCAGTTACTCCATGTTTCTGCCCCCTGAGCCAGGCACTTTTAATCAACTTTCTATCATTATTGATATGCCTCGTCTGAACAGCTCATTTAAATGAATCATATGTGGTCTCTTATATATTGCTTTTTTCACTTAGCATAATGTCTTTGAAATTTAGCCATGTGATATAATGTATCAATAGTTTGTTTTTATATCTAAACAGCATCTCATTTTATGGGGCACCATATTTTGTTTATTGATTCCTTAGTGGAAGGACATGGAGTTGTTTACAGTTTGAGGCTATTATTAATAATGCTGTTATGAACATTCACTTAAAATTCTCTAAGTGAACATATGTTTTCATTTCTTCAGGTTAGATTTCTAGGAATGAAATGGTAAGAAATTTCCATAATGTTTTCCAAGGTAACTGTACCAAATTACAATACTACCAGCAATGTATGAAGGTTACAATTTTTTCAACATTTGCCCCAACACTATTATTTTCTGTCTTTTTGATTATAGCCAACCTATGGGTGTGAAATGTTACCTCCCTGTAGATTTGATTTGCATTTCCCTAAATGATTAAAATTTTGAGTATATTTTCATGTCCTTATTTAGAGAACTGTCTATTTAAGTCATTTATTTTATTTGGAGAAATGTCTTGCAATTTTTTTTTGCCCAAGTTTTACTTTGAATATTTGCTTTCCTTTACAGTTGTAAGAATTTGCTTTTATATTTTGAATACAAGTCCTTTTTCAGATATATGATTTTCAGACATTTTCTCTAAGTCTGTGGTTTGATTTTGTTTTAATTTTCTTAATGATATTACTTAAAGCATAACACTATTAAATTTAGATGAAATTGAATTTATCAATTTTTTTTCTAGATCATGCTTTTGGTATCATTCCCAATAAATAATTTCTCCTATTTTTTATCTAATTTTTTATAATTTTAGATATTACATTTAGGTATACAGTTTGTTTTAAATTAATTTTTCACTTATGGTTTGAAATTAAGGTCTATATTTATATTTTGTATGTGGACATCCAATTATCCCAACATTATGTAAATACTATCTTCAATGCCATTGCCTTGGCATTTTTGTTAAAATGAATTGACCATGTTGATCAATCTGAGTTCTCTGTGGATTCTAGTCATCAGTCCTTTGTCAGATTTTATAGCATATAACCCCATTTAGAATTGGGCAAGAGACTTGAACAGAAACTTCTCTGAAGAAGACATGAAAAAATGCTCATTGTCTCTAATTATCAGAGAAATGCAAATCAAAACCACTCTGAAAAAATGCTTATCATCCCTGATTATCAGAGAAATGCAAATCAAAACCACTCTGAGATATCACCTAACTCCAGTGAGAATAGCCCACATCACAAAATTCCAAATGTGCAGATGCTGGAGTGGATGTGGAGAGAAAGGAACATGCAGGCCAGGAATAAAAATTCCATTTACAGTAACATCAAGAAGAGTAAAACATTTAGTTTTACTAATCAAGGAAGTTGAGGACCTGTAGACTAAAAACTATAAAACTTTGCTGAATGAAATTAAAGAAGATGGAAACAAATGAAAAACAATCAATCTCATGTTTGTGGACTGGAAAATTAACACTGTTAAGACGCATATATTAGGGCTCGGCGCCTATAGCTCAACTGGCTAAGGCGCTAGCCACGTACATCTAAGGTGGCGGGTTCGAATCCCCAGCACGGACCCGCCAAAAACAACAATGACGGCTGCAAACAAAAAATAGCCGGGCGTTGTGGCAGGCGCCTGTGGTCCCAGCTACTTGGGAGGCAGAGACAGGAGACTCGCTTGAGCCCAGGAGTTGGAGGTTGCTGTGAGCTGTAATGCCACGGCACTCTACCCAGGGGGACAGCTTGAGGCTTGTCTCAAAAAAAAAAAAAAAAAAGACGCATATATTAACATTATCCCAAACAACGTATAGATTCAGCACAATTCCTATCAAACAAAACCCAATGGATTTTTTTTCATTTTTCAGAAATAGAAAAATTTATATTAAAATTCATATGGAATCTTAAGAGAACCTACATAGTGCAAAACAATTTTGAAAAAAAAATGGGCAAAGGATTTAAACATTTCATTAAAGAATATATACAAATGGCAAAAAAGCATGTGAAAAACCAGACATCCTCCTTAATTGTTAGAGAAACACAAAATAAAACCATAATGAGATACTTCGATAAATTTATTAGATGGAGGGGTTAAAACAAATGCAAACAAAAACAGCATCTGACCATTTAAATTATTGCTAAAGATGTGAACTAGCTGGAGCTTTTATACACTGCTACTGGGAGCGTGAAATCATACATATTAACAAATTTACACATGTCACTTTAAAAAAGTCTGATATTTTCTATACATTAAACATACACCTACCACTCCTAGATATTTATCCAAGAGAAGTGAAAGCATACCTATGTTAAAGTAAACATAAGTATTTGTCAACAAATGTTTATTGTAGTTTTAATTGTAATAGTCAATAACTTGAAACAATTCATATGTCAATGAGTGAATAGGTGAACATAGTTGTGATATACAAATACAATGGAATACTACTTAATAATGTGAAAGAATAGACTACAGACAGATACAACAACTTGCACAAATCTCTGGGGGAATTTATCGAGTGAAAGAAAGCAGAGTGAAATGGTACATACTATATGATTCCACTCATGAAAAAATACTACAAAATGCAAACTGTTCTAGAGAGATGTAAAGCAGATGAGAGTGGTTGCCTGGGAAATGGTTATATGGAGAATGGTAGAAGGAAAGGAATATAAAGGAATCCAAGAAAACTTTCTGGAGTGACTAATGTTCATTATTGTGGTGATTCTCACAGGTATCTATGTATGTATGTACATATACACACACGTATGCCAACATTAATGCAATTCTATACTTCATGTTCAGTTTATTCTATACCAGTTATAACTATATCAAACTTTTACAAAAGGCAGGGCAAGACTTATAATTATTAAAAATTTTCATAATAGAAAGCCTTCAGCATTTACAAGGAAAAACTTAAGCAATGAATCATGAGCAAATTACCAATTTCTATAAATTTTGTATAAATGAACAGAATAATTGTATTGGTGGGGATAGAGAAGGTATTAGATTTTTGCAAATTAATGTGTTAAGAAGAAGAATTGTAATGAATGCTTATTATTTTGTCATATTATTCCCCATGTAATTAGAATATATTTATATGGAATTTTAGCTAATAATCTCCACACCTTAAATTATGATCATTTAGATATGATGCTAGCTTAATAATTTACTATCTTATAGCAAATATTTTCTGTGTCATTTTTATACAACTAGAATGATCAAAATATATTTTAAAAACTTAAAAAATAGATGAACACATTTGCCAACATTAAACTTAATAAAGCCCTTTTTATTTTTTCAGGACCTTCTGTCCTTAACTTTGGTAATATATGTGTCAACTCGACAAGTGATCATCCACTACATATTGTTAATATGCTACCTATACACATAGTGATCCACTTAGATGCCGATTTAGAGGAACTTCGAAAGACCAACCAATTCTCATATGTTATTCCACCGATATCCAGTACATATATTTCAATAATATTTGAATCTGCCACCATTGGAAAATTTTGGAAGTAGGAATTATTTTCTAATATCTGTTTGCTAGAATTTAAGTGTACTTTTGTGGAATATGTATTTATTTGCTTAAATAATTGTGGTGTATGGGTTCTGACAAATAAGTTCACAAACTCATCCTAGGAAAAAGTGCTACATACCTCATTGCTGAATTTTGCTAAGGTCACTTGAAGTACTCTTCTTGGGAAGCTAGGCATCAATGCTAGCAACTAGTTCACCTTTCAAAGCAATTTTGGAGTTCTTTTTTCTGAGCTGTCCTCATACTACCCTTTATGTCCTCAGTGTCATTAAAATGTCTTCTTTTCAATATTTCTTTTATCTTTTGGTAAAGAAAAAAGTCACTGAGGGCCAGATCAAGTGAGTATGGAGGGTGTTCCAATACAGGTATTTGTTTACAGTTATTTCAATCCCAGTGCTGTGTGAGCTGGTGCAATGCCAAGATTTTCAGTTATGATTTATCTGTTTCTCTATTGATGTTTACTTGGTCTGCTATGCTTCTTATAGTCACCCAACAATTTTGACACACAGTTCATTGAATTTTTG
This sequence comes from Otolemur garnettii, assembly GCF_000181295.1. Classification (NCBI taxonomy): domain Eukaryota; kingdom Metazoa; phylum Chordata; class Mammalia; order Primates; family Galagidae; genus Otolemur; species Otolemur garnettii. The sequence goes on from NW_003852467.1 coordinate 209,734, forward strand.
CAACATTTTCATCAGTTCTGCTCATTACAGGCCACTCTGACTTCTCTTCATCAGTGACACTTTCTGTCCCCTCAGAAAGACATTTAATCTATTTGTACACTTGTATTTGTATACTGCCGTTTTCTTCATGGTGTAAACTTGGACTAACATGTCCCCGATTTCACTTCCACTTTTGGCAATTTTAATAAGACATTTATAAATATTTGTTTATTGATCTAATTCAAGCTCTAACAATCTTGTTATGGCACACAAAAACGCACAACAACAAAAATGACTGCCACTTAGCAAAACACTGCCACATGCCAACATGAACACAATTGCCAGACGCTGATATACCAAGATTACGAAACTTGACTGAGCTTTTTGTACGGTTCTGCCAATGTAAGTTCAAGGTGGCAAGTTCTAGAATGTAATTGTCAGATCTCATATATTATGTTTGTTCCTGAAACTAAAATTATATGCACATTAATTTGTAGATAGGCAGATTCATATTTCAGTGGTAATCTAATCATCTTTTCATAATTAATTTGAAATATTGTATGATAAGAATTATGGATATTAATCGATATTATACTCATTTTTACACATAACTGAATTCTATATTCACAAATAGCTAAATTTGTGAATAGCTCAATTTGGGTGCTTTTGCTGTTTTACAGGTCTTTCACTTTCACAGTAAATAATGTACCTGGTGGACACATACTTGTAATGGCTGTTGTCCGACCAGTAAAACTTGAGCTATCTTCTGATCAACTAATATTGAGACCACAAGGTTTCCTGATGAAAACATGTTTTCAGGGGACAATTAGATTGTATAATCGTCAGAATTGTTCTGCCAAATTTGAGTGGCAACCGGTAAATACTGAAAGAGGAATTGCATTTTGCATTCGTCCAGCTCACGGTAATGGTTTATTCTATCAATATTTGATATAGACACTGATATATTCATGCATTAATGTGTTTAGGCATTAATTATATATTGAGTATGTATTGTGTACTGGTGCTAACAGCATAGAAGTAAATCAGATCCTGTCATCAGGGACACTTATTTTATATACATAAATAGGATCAGAAATACAGATTCTATATGTATACAATATAGAAAGAGAAAGAGAGAGAGAGAAGTAACTTTACAAAACTGGGTCTGGCTCAAGTGCTTGTGTAGGCTGGCAAATCTAAAGTTAGTAGGGGAGCTGGGCAGCCTGAAGACTCATGGAAGAATTGATGTACAGTATTGTGTCCTAAGACATTCTGGAGGCAGAATTCATTATTTCTCTGGGGACCTCAGTCTTTTCTCTTAAGTCTTCCAAGTTATTAAAGGAGGTTCTCCCACATTATGAAAGGCAACCTGCATGTTAAATAATTTGCTTATGATAATTATTACACAACATATGTATATATCAAATCATCACAATCTTTATCAATTAAACACTTTAAACAGTCTAGTGATTTAAAAGTTAATTATATTTAAAAATATATCTTCACAGCAATGTCTAGAGTGATGTCACTGAGCCCCTTAGCCTGGCCACATCGACAAAATCAACCATTACAGATATTGGTGGATAAAGTAATTTTTGTTTAGCTTTAAGTCTGATAGTGATGATAAGGTATCATTCAGAATGATTTATATTTTGAGTATGAATTCTTTAGAAGGATCCAGAAATTATGTATAGTCAATATCTAATATAGCTAATAAAATTCAATTAATAAAATTAAAAGCCTAGAACTGTCATTTAAATAAGAAAGTTTTTTAATTGATAGAAACAATCTCAGATTTACCATTTTGATAGTACCTTGGGTATGTTAACATCCTCTTAACCCTGCTTCTGCCATTCCTTGGGATCTATAATTCCACATAATATACTTGTTATAAAATGAAATCTGGTAACTGCGAAACTCTGACTCATTAAGTAGCCTTATCAAATTTAACAAACATCATTGTGATATGCTATCAGTACTCATGAGGACACAAGCTATCATTTGAGGAAATAAAATAGCATCTTAGACATTGAAAGATTGATTATATGGCAACTTTGTTTTATGTACATGTCATGCTTTTCCAGCTAAATGGAAAGACTGAATTTTTGTATCTTCAGTGATTCAGGTAGTGCTTTATAACTGGCTGAAGTGCATCTTAAAGTAAAACAAACTTTGGAGTCACACAGATCAGACTTCAAAAGTAGTCTTAGTTTCCCACAAGCTAGTTTAACTTGAGCAAAGTGCTCTGTGAGCACTAGGTTCTAATCTGTAAAACGTAGAGAAGACTATATCTTGTAAAGATTAAATGTATAGGAAACTTCTATAATGCCTGGCAAAGTGTAGGTCCCAGATAAATGGATAGCTTTTTGATTATGACACATTTGTAGTTATTTTGGACTTTTTAGCCCTCAAATATTCACAGAATAGTAAGAGCCTATCATACACATTGCTATCCATCCGCATTATCAGTTCCTTGCTCCAGGCTTCCTTTTTCTCTTTTCACCTTCTTCTTTCTCTACTTTCTTTCTCCCTCCTCCCTCTTTAATTTTAATTTAGGAGTAGTCATTATTTAGAGTCTAAATAGACCATACTTTAGATCACAGAAGAGTCTTGGTTTGTTGAAATCTTGCCCAAGATATATTTTCTGTGAAAATTAGTCATGTCCAAATCAAGATTTTATATAACTGTACAAGTTGTACAGGGGGTGTTCTAACATCAATCTTAAAGCTGGGTGCAATATTGAATAGCTATAGTCACCAGTATTCAAGAGTCTGAAGTAGGAAGATCAGTTGAGCCTGGGATTTTGAGACCAATGCGGAGAGATCTTCTTCTCAAAAAAAAAAAAAAAAAGAAAGAAAAAAGAAAAAGAAAATGTCTTAGGTATTAAAATATTCACTTAATTTTAGTGTGGATGTATAGGTGGAAATGTTGACAAACTTTGCAAGTGAAGAGTAGGACAGTCCCTTCATTAGGGTTGGAGATGATTCATATGGCTGTTTAATCTTTTTATTAACTGGGATTGATTTAGCATCATCCTAGATCATAACTTATTAAGCAAATGACTTATTAAGCAAACTTTCATCAATATTTTACATATTCATTTGACCAAAATATTTTTAAATTACAATACTGATAATACTGAGTCCTGTGCCAGTCTAGAGAAATGTTGAGAGAATAGAGAGGAAAGGAACGACAAGATAAGAATGTCCATTTCAGAGATTCTAACTAAACCTTGTTTACTTTGTTTGAATAGATATTACACAGTGATAGTTATGTTATCAGCATTCCAGCAATGGGTTCTGATCAACCACCTGGTAGTGTGCTAAGGGTGTCTAAAAATTATGATGCACTAATAGTTTTCCTTGTATTTCTCCATCCTAACAATGGTGGAATGGATAGAAATGTACCAAGTAGGTGTAATTTGTGTAAAAGAGAAGTGTAATTATTATTAACTGGAGCACCAGTTATGCTTTTTGTGGTCTTCAGAACTCTCATCATTACTAGGGAGATTGTGACATTTATTTTTTTTTCTTAGTGTTTCTCATGATGTCTCTCACTTTTTTTAACTAATCACCAAGGCACAAGAACACAAAGATATTTAATTCCAAATGAGATGTTCGTAAGAATAATGGCATAAGTATTTAAGTTCTTTTTCTATTTTAACAATATGAAGGACATAATACCCAAATCTAATTTGATATAGCATTGAGGAAAGTCTTTATAATTTGTATTTCATACATAAATTTGCTTATGTTCTTTTCCTTATATAATAGTTACTCAATTTTGTATTGCTTTTGTCTCTTTTTATAAATAGAACAACTTTTTCCTAAGTTTTTAAAAATGCTGCATTGATTTTGCATCCTGGATAATACACACAATCATATGCCTTTCTTAATTTTGAATTAAAATTTATATTGCGTTCATACTTTCTCCCTGGGGCATAACAGATTTGGATTTGGATAGTAGATTCTGTAAGAGGAGAATGCAAGCATGGATTGATATTTTCTGAGATGGAATTCACTTCTGATTTGACTTTTTCTGTAGGGATTGTTCATGCTTGTTCTGTTTGTTTTATTTTGTTTTGGTCTTTGTTGTCTGTACCCTCAATCCTGGAGCGAGTCCTCCATTAGTTCACTCTCACTCACATTTTTTAGTTTTCTTGGTCCAGCCTTGCTCCATTTGTCTGAAGAGGAGAAAATGTCATTTTCTTTCTTAGCCCTCATAACTTTTAATTTAGGCACTTTTCTGAAAACAGACATCAGACTAACAAGAGAAAAAAACAGCAGACATTTATTTATTTATTTATTTTATTAAGTCTTTTGTACATCTATACCCATCACATGGCAGAGGCCTGACTTAAAAAGTATTTCAATTGCAGTGGCTCAAGGGCCTTGCTTAAGTAGCGTTTTAACAAAGAGCAATAAATATTGTCATACTGACAACATAATGAAGAAAAAGGTTTTAGTCTTTTAAAAGACAAGAAAGTAGTGGAAGATAGAAAAATCTGTTCCCAGACTCCTTGGTCCCTGCTAGTGCCTTCTCTGGGGCGCTAAGCAAGTGCTATCTCCTGGTAGGAAGCACTTATGTCCCACAGTCAGGCAAAGAGAGACTAAGGCATAGTGCTTCTCTGTGTTTGCAGTTTCTTTAGTTAAAAATTCTTATATTCGGGGGAGAAATCTTTGGTTTCCTTCACAGCCGTCCAATGTCTTTCCCCTGTCCCCTGATAGTTATACTATTCCTGAAGAAAAATAAATAACCATGTTGATAGGAGGGAAAGAATTCTCCTCAAGCTGCCCTGTTGATATGGATGCATAATCCTTTTACTGCTTTCAGCTCTTCTCAGTGCATCCAGATGATTTTATTTGTAGCCTTAATTCTTTCTCTAAAATTACTGCCCATCGTAATCTTCTCCATACCACCCTCTTTTACATATTCCTTAGGCTTTGTCTTTCTGCAGAGTTCCTGTTCATCCTTCACATCATAACTCAAATGCTACCTCCATGTAATTAAGTTTCCTCTACTTTCTTGGGCTAATATGAGTCTTCTACCCATCTTTTCTGCTCTTGTTATGAGTTTGTCATGTCATCCACAATTATTTGTTTATATCTTTTTACTACTGTGGCAGATGTTGCTAAAGCCACATCTCATTTTCATTCCTTTTCATAATAGGACCCCCATTTTCTTTGGGGCAACAGTGTTCTCTTTTCAAATTTCTTTTTCCCAGCCTCTCTTATAAATGAGATATAGCTCCATCCCCTCCTATGTGTTTAGCACTTTTCAAGTACTTTTACAGATATTAGTTTGTTCAATTCCCAAAATGATTTTCTGAGTGAAATACAGTTGCCATTCCCATTTTACATATGATTAAACCAATCTACAGATTGATTAAGGAAATTGCCCAAGGTCTCACTTAGTAAATGCTAGCTAGAACCAAGGAGACTGATCCTAGAATCTCTTTAACCACTGTGATACATGATGCCTGTCTATAGAGGAAGGCCACATAGTGAAGAATAGTAGCATAGGGAGATAGAAGGAGCTCATTGGTTCTTGAAATTGTCCACCTGGTAAGGAAGATTTGGAATACCTAACCTTAGGCTTCTGACTGCATAAGACAAATAACCCCCCCATCTACTAAACTGTCAAAGGACTTTTCATGATTTATAGGATAATGTAATCCTGATGGACCCCCATTGGACTGTTTGGACTTCCATAACCAGAAATTGATGTTCTTCACATAGTGTTTGCACTTAAGAATATTAAAAATATCTGATACTGGGTGCTTTCACAGCATCACATACTATGTCAGTCCTTCTACATGTCTTGTTATCTCCCAGTATGGTTTTTGCAAAAGTAGGAAATAGGTTATCTTTTGTTTAAGATTAAGGAAACTGCCATCACATGAAAGTCTACCTCACCCAAGGCAAAGTTTGTTTGTGATGGTCACTCATCTCCCAGTTTGGTATTCTGTGCCCTTGAATTTCAAGGACTCTTCTCCTTCTGAAGGAAAACCTTCTAAGTTATTCTATCAATTGTTATTTTCCTTACTTTAAAGGAAATGATGATTCTAAGTGGGTTCTCAGTACATTTGAATTATAGAAATATACTAATTATTTTTAGCTACATCAGAAGTTACAGCTCTAGGAATGTATATATTTTTCAAAAAGTTGTAGTAATGGTAATTCTTCCCTCTAAAAACGGATTAGTGATGTTGACAAGTATGATGTTAACAAGTAGGTATTTCAGAAGGTCAGGAATACATGAAGTAAACAATTAGGTTAGGAATCACAAATGATTTTCTACTGTCTATATGTAAAGCCATGTTTAATCCTAGAGTGTTTGCTTCATTGATAAGTTTTCTAAACCTTCGCATGTCTTGCCATATATTTTATTTGCCTGTTTAAATTGAAAAATAATGTATGCATTTTAGATTTTAATTAAATCCTGTAGGTCTATACTCATTTGATATTTCCTAACTAAGCATTTTTATATTTTTGGAGTTTATGTTAATAATTTGTTATATAGTTACATTTTTAGGTCAGCCCCTATTTTGGATATTAATAGGCATAGTATAATAAAAATGTGGTAAATGTCTTTTTTTCTCATTACATCCTATGTAGGGACTGTGGAAGCATATTCATCTCTGGAATGTGAAGTAAAATGGCAACCAAGTTTTAATGCTCCAGAGAAGGGAGAATTTATTCTTCATGTCCTTGAAGGAAATACATTGACACTAAAATGTGTTGCACATGTAATTATTTCCCTTGAACGTAGTTTTTATTTTGAGAGCTATAGATTGGTTGGGTATACATATGTATGTATAATTACCTATATATGTAAAATCTAGAATTAACTCAGAGACCCAAGACTTTTGTATCAATAACACTAGCTTATTGTTAGAGCCACTATAAATATGTAATATCAATATGGAAGACACTTGAAATTATTTTGTTACTAAACACCAAAAACAAGTAGAGAGCATCATATTTTGCCATAGTTTACTGCATTGTTAATATTCTAGTAATAATAATTCAGTATGAAATGGATCACATAATTTATGTAGCAAGGAAATACAGAATACTTGTTCCTTTTTTAATAGAATATTCTTCTTGGAATAGGAATGTAAGTAAAGTAAAAGCTGAAATATGTAATTTTAACTTTCTTTCTGTGGTAGAGCCCAGAAGGCCTTAACGTCATGGCTGTCAATCACTAAGAATGCACTCTATTTGTATACCAAATTTCCTACCCAATGTTCTTAAAAATTTAAAACAAGCCCATGTTATTTTACTAAATCTCACCTCTGTCTGCAGGACTGGATGATACTGCTACTTGTTTCAGCTGTCAAGGAGCTGATAGCCTTGAGATTAAAGATTCATTCACTTTACTGAAGGCAAATGGCAGTCAGAACTGAGTAGGGTCTTTCCTCTACTCCCAGTTTAAAATAAGCTGGGTTCTACTCTTCTTCATTATGTATAAATTACTTATTACTCTTTAAATAACTTTTTATTAAAGTAAAATATACATACAGAAATGTGCACATATTATAAACTGTGGGTCATTCTGTTAAAACTGATTAATAGTTTTGTAATTTGGTCCAGATCAAACAGTTCCCCAAACAGAGTTCTGTAAAAGAAACCCCCTCACCAGTACACACTTCTACTTACTATCTATCCCTTCTAGGGTCATCGCTAGCTCTGCAAAAGAAACCCCCTCATCAGTACACACTTCTAGTCACTACCTATCCATTCTAGGTTCATTACTATCTTTACTTTTATACAAAGTACACTCTAAATATTCTATTCTATTTTCCTTTCTTTTAGGCATTCCACAAAATCTGATAACAGTTTATGTTCTTAATGTCACCATGAAGGTGAAAAAAATTGAGTTATATCATAGGGTAGAAAAATATATTTTTTATACCTGCTGTTTTCACCTTATTGTCTTTCCACATAAGGACTATTGACTTTACTTCTTTGTTTGTAGTAAGGAGTTTGTTTAGCTGTAAAGAGCCCATGGTAGATTGATACATCAAAAATTACATATCCTAGTTAATATATATTTATATATACTTAGCAGAGCTGGTGAGTGTTATTTTATAACTGAATGACTTAGAATACTTAATTTCCCTAAATTTTGGTTTCTTCAGCTGTAAAATGTGATGGTACCATTAATCCATTCATTTAATAGTTATTCTTGAATCCATACTTTGTACTAGGCCTCATGCAGGCCCTTTGTATTTAAAGGTGAATAATGTAGACATAGTATAGTTTAACTCTGGGTACTTTCTAGACTAGTAGACTGTAATGAAAATGTGACTAAAGAATTAAGCATATATCTGGTTCATATGGGACACTCAATAATATTGTTATCACCATTATCATCATTTATTGCTGCCATAAGATGTTTTTAATCTAAAAATATCTAGTTTTTTTATCAAAAATATCTAAATGCTTACACTCTAACTATATAAATATTTAATTATTATTACTACAGCTAAAATCTCTAAATAAAATATCTCCTGTGATATTATTACTTCATTCTAACTGGATTATCACAGATTTAATTTAACTTTTGGAAAATAATATAGTACCTTGAGTACTTTTTCATGAATACTAAATTGTAAAAACCTGATGTGGGATTGATTTTACATGTTAAAACATACTGAATAAAGAATATAGTATGATTATAATTTTTTCATTTTCTTTCAGTAATCATCTTTGATTATTATGTATTTACAACTAAAATGCTTCATTTTGTGAGCAAAACAATGGAAATATTTTATTTTCTATTATTTCAATTGCATTTTTTCCTTTTCTCCTCTCATTGTTAGCTTGGTCACACCAAGGTGACATTTTTGGAACCCAGGATACTCTTCTCTAACTCTCCTCAAGGTTTAACAACATGGAGGAAGGCTGTTCTACACAATGTAGGACAAAACCATGCTTATTTCCAGGTAACTTAGAATGTTAGGCAACTTCTTAATTGGATCAGATCACATTATAATTTGAATCAATTTTTTGTGCCATGAATACCATGAAGCTAATATAAATTGACTTACACTAATTTTTAGATATTTCATATGAGATTTACCTAATACAGAAAGTTTAATTTCCCATCAGAACTCTTTCTATCACTTCCTTTCCTTATTTAGCCTTTCTCTTTCTTCTCCTCTTCCCCTTCTTTTGTCATCCTGTTATTTGGTTTTATTGAAAAAAAAATAGATGTTTAAAAAATTTTAAATATACATTAATAATGTTACCTTCAGTATTTAGTTTCACACTTTCCATTTTCTCTTCATTTTCACTGTGTAGTCAGGACTTTTAGAGTAGCACCTGGGACCTAGATCAAGGCCATTCTGGAAAAGTCTATTTATAGTTATTTCTCTTGATTTAGATGGAGGGAGGGGCAAGGTGATGATAGTTTTTTCTGAAAATATAGTAAGACACCTGTCCCTGCCCCTAGTAGTGATGACAGAAGTTAGTGTTTGAGATCTTGCACTCAAGCTTTACATTTGTGTGTCTCTTCTGCCCTAATCAACTCTCTGGCTAACATACACAAGAGGACATCCTTTACCACTATTCTGTGTCAGAATTAGTCCTTACATAAATAGTCTATTTGTTCTCTCATTCCCAGAATTCTCTTGACTATTTTCTCTTTAAATCATAATGGTTTAAGGAATGATAAATAGGCCTGATTTAGCCTATGGGAAAAAAAATACCATAAATCCTTAGTAAGTTATAACTTTTTTGAAGATCAGAATCATATTTTAGACATAACCTTTCTATCAGGAAAATAATAAAGAAGAGATTATTATCACCCTTCTTCCTCACTAACTTTGCTTTGAGTTTTTAGAATGAGGGAAGGACAGACTGTCAAACTACTATCTAAAATGTTGTTATCTTCTCTAACAGATACCTTTTAAATTTTGCAATCTGGAAAGTACTCCAGACAATAAACTTCATCATCCTATTTGAATGGAAAAGTGTCACTACTGAATATTCTATTTGCTAGGTTAGGGTTGCTGTTTCTTGTAGTTCAAACTATTTTTGCATCTAGTATCTTCAAATACTATTAGAAAATCATGTCATGTCCTGTGCCTGAAGATTCACTTTCTAGGTAGTAGAGAAACCATCACTTTAAAAGATAATGTAACATTTCTGCAAATTTTCAATTATAGGTCTGTGACCAGAATCTTTTGCCTAACATTAGTATTACACCATCACAAGGAATAATTCCTTTTGGAGGGATAACTGTTCTCAATATCTCCTGCACACCTATGGTACCAGAAAAATTTGATACAAGAGCAAAGGTATGTCTATACCTATGAGTTTTTACCTCTTATTTAAGTCTCTGTGAGTTTGTTTGGTTGTTTAAACTATTAACACTTACAATAGTAGATACAATTCTATAAAATGTAGTACACGTATTTATTCTTAGAAAATGTGTTTTCATTATTTCTTCTATTATAAATGGAGTTTAAAGTTACACTGGAGAGCAATTTTCAAAATTTTTATTATTTTTCTAGAAATTGACTTTATTTAAAAGAAGTGTAGTTTTTGGAGATCTTAGAAAAATAAGCAAACATCTATATCATCTAATGAAAAATTTAGAGCAGAACTTGAAGGGAATTTGCAAGAAATATTTTTGGTGAAAGTTGGTAATGGAAAATTCTACTAAGTTAAAATGGATATCTTCCATCAATATGAGGCACTTTCACATGAAATTGCAATGATATTTGCATGATATCAAATGTCTTTGCATTAATATTTGAGTTTTGACAAACCATAACTAGTTAGCGAGAAAAGGATAGCTTTTCTTGGTTTGTTTTGAGACAGAATCTTACTCTATTGCCTGGGCTAGTGTGCCATGGCTTCAGTCTGATTTACAGACATGAGCCACCATGTGCAGCCAGAATGGTTTTTTTTTTTTTCACGGCATTAGTGAGGTAGCTTAGGAAAAAATAATCAATTTTGTAGCAGTAATTCCAAATAGTTTTAAAAGCTATATAAATTGTATGAAGATTCTATATGACGTTAATATCTATATTTTATAGCACTCATAGAATGTTTTACTTTTTTATGCTTTAGGAATTATGTAAATGAAAAATTATCACCTTGATGTTAGGTGTTTCTCTTAAATGCTCATTAAATAGAATAAATGAAATATGCAAGATCAATCTGCATAAAGTTTTAATTACAAATCTCAAAGAATGGAAGGATTTTGATCATCAATCTGATGATCAATTATTTACTCACATCAAAAAATAATATATATACTGTAATCAGATCAAAATGAATAGTTATATTTCTCCCATGTTATCCCTACGTTTATCATAACAACAATGATTAAATAATAATCATAATGACATGATGAACATTGATTTGCCTGATCCTCCAGTAACTTAAGAATGATATATAAATAAGTATTCACCGAAAGATGTTTATAAATTATATATTGTGATGTATGATCTGTGACTTGAACAGAATATTTATTTTTATTTATTTTTTGAGTGAAAGATTTTAACACAATATTCTAGGAAAAATAAAAATAATGGCCACCAAAAATATAGATTTTACTAGTTTTCACTGTATTTGAGAGGATTATGACTTTTTAAAAAAATTACCTCTTAAACATGTACTACAATGAGATTCATTGATTTATTCATTCAGCATTCATATTATGCACAAATCTCCATTACACATGCTAATGATACAAAGATGAACATTATAATTGGGGTCCTTGAGGTCAAAGAGTTTACAATCTGGTGGAAAATACAAACTCAATAAATAATTAAATATATAGTGTTAAGTACTGTGATGAAGACGTGTACAGGCTAAAGGCATACATAGGAGACATGGATAACCCAGGCTTAAAGTGTCAGGGCCAGCTTCCTAGGGGATGTTACATTTAAAAGTTAAGAATAAGACAGATTGGCTCCGCGCCTATAGCTCAACTGGCTAAGGCGCCAGCCACGTACACCTAAGGTGGTGGGTTCGAATCCCCAGCCCGGACCGCCAAACAACAATGACGGCTGCAACCAAAAAAAAAAAAAATAGACGGGCGTTGTGACGGGCACCTGTGGTCCTAGCTACTTGGGAGGCGGAGGCAGGAGACTCGCTTGAGCCCAGGAGTTGGAGGTTGCTGTGAGCTGTAATGCTACGGCACTCTACCCAGGGGGACAGCTTGAGGCTCTGTCTCAAAAAAAAAAAAAAAAGAATAAGCCAGATTAAAAGGATGGTAGTGGATGGAGGAGAAGAGCAAAGAATATTTAAGGAAGTCCAAAACATCATGTGTTTAGGCTTGAGGTAGAGAGATTAGCATGACTAGATTATGAACTGCATGGATAACAGTGGAGAAAAATGTATTTGGAGACCTATATAAGTTTTAGATTATATAGGACCTAATCAACGATGTTTGGAAATACAGGCTTCATCTTAAGAAGGAAGAGTTTTAACCATAGAGATTTGGCATTTTTGAGATCACTTTGGTTATAGAGCAATAAACTGGGACCAAAAAGATTGCGTGCAGAGTTATTAGTCTGGTGAACATGTCCAGGCAAGTGAAAATGGTGTTCTCTTTCAGGAAGTAGGATTATAGACAATTCTAGTCAAATTGAGGAGATAAATACTTGGGGACTGCTGAGTGAGAAGAAGGTCACATAAATGAGAGGGATGGTTCCATGAGTAAACCAGATGATGGCAATATTCAGAGAGAAAACAATCAGAGGATGAGTATCAGATTTTTGAGAGGAAAGTCCATCTGTGTTGGAGGCACCTTTTGGATCTCCATATAGAGAGGTCTAGTAAAGAGAGTAGCTATACATATGTACTGGTCTGAAGGCTAAGGGTTCATCTTAGAAATGGAAGAGAGTTTTTCTATCATCCCTATGAAGATACATGTGTCAACAGACAAAATATACTATTAAGTGAGAGTTTAAAATGATGAACTTTAGAAGTTGAATAAAAGAGAAAGTATGGACAGGTGAATTAGAGCTGATCCATAGAATATCACACATCATAGGCTGAAAGTCTCTTTCTAGGAGAAAGATATTTATTAATTTTGAATAAGTCATTGAAATTATATAAATAAAAATACTCTCTGCTATAGAGAGTGGCAATGAAGTTTAGTCAAATAGGTAGAACTCTGCTTCTTGAATTCACAAGCCATCAAATCATCCCATTTGTGGTCAAATACTCACTCTTAGGGGCATCAATTCTGCAAAACAGGAAATGTGACAACTGTCAGGATAATATTTTACATTTATGTTACTATTGTTTATTTAAATTATACAATGTTATGTAAATGCAAGGCAATACTTCAGTAATATCTAATTATATTTTAATGTGGTTTCTACAAAATTTTGTTTTAATCTAAATAAGGTTGATATTCGTCGTGCAAACGTCATAGATCTTAGAATTGGTGGCTCTGTTGAGATTGCTGACATTGAAATCAATCCAGTAAGTTACCTATTTCTGTGATCAGTTTGTGAATGTGGTGATTTTTATTTGTCATATATCCTTAGTCAGCCCATTTATGTTTAAAATATTTTACTGTGTATTAGCATTTTTATAAAACTAATATATGTAAAATTAAAAATTAATATATGTCATGTAAATGTGAGTGATGAAACATAATACTGAGTGGAGATTTAAGAATCCCCCACAGAACACTACTACTGCCATTAAAATTATCTGTAGGGTTCATCATGATCCTATCCCTTATAAGAGATAATCACTTGTAGTAGAACTGTGTGTATGTGTATGTGTGTGTGCATTTCACACACACATGTGTATATATACACACACATATAAATAAATGTCATAGCAGTTGGTTATTTAGTTTTTTTTATTTTTGAGTTTTATAACTATTTGCAGCCTTTGTGAATTATTTTTAATTAAACATTTTTTCTTAAACATTCATCTAATTTGGGTGTAACTGCATGTTATTTTTTGTTTTTTTGAGACAGAGTCTACTATATCACCCTCGGTAGAGTGCTGTGGCATCACAGCTCACAGCAACCTCAAACTCTTAGGCTAAAGTAATTCCCTTACCTCAACCTCTCAAGTAGCTGGGACTACAGACGCCCACCATAATGCCTGGCTATTTTTTGTTGTAGGTTGTTATTGTTGTTTAGCAGGCTGGGGCCAGGTTTGAACCCACCAGCCCTGATGTATGTGGCCAGTGCCTTAAGCAATGAGCTATGGCCAAACTGCATGTTATTCATTGTTGCTACTGAATGATAGTTCTTTGTGTAGATATACTACATATAACCATTCCATTGTCCATCCAAACAGGTGTTTCTGGGTTTCTTTGCTAATAAAAACATTGTAGCTGTGAGCATTCATATGCATAGTTTCTGAGGTACATATACAAGAAATCTCTAAGAGTGAAGTTCCTGAGACATAGATTTATGTGCATGTTTGACTTACAAGATAATTTCTACAGTTTCTTCTTTACATTACTTCACATTCCATTTCTCCACAAGATATACTGTTAGATTTAATTTTTGCCAACATATGTACATCTTTTTGTGAGATGGAATCTTGCTTTGTCACCTGGGCTAGAGTGCCATGGCATCAGCCTAGCTCACAGAGACCTCAGACTCCTGAGGTCAAGCAATCCTTTTGTCTCAGCTTCCCAGGGTGCTAGAATTACAGATGTGAACCACCATGCCAACCTAATTTTTGCCAGTAGATTGAATATAAAATGATAGGACACTGTGGTCTTGATTTCTATTTTCTGAACTCTAGTTACATTTGTGTTTTGAATTATGTGTACTCTGATAAAATTATGTCCTACAATTGATAGCACACAGACACATACACACACACGTACACAATACATCATTTTTTTTTTGTCCAATCCTGTAGGAATTAGATCTGGCCTCATCTGCCCAAAGAAACTTTTCCTGATTCTTCAAAGAAGCCCCATATGTTCCCCATTGTGACATTTACAAGATGTTACAAACATCTTATACTCCAGGAACACCTCCATCAGAGCAGTTGTCATATTATTTTGGGGTTATATCCCCTTCTGTTTTTCTCTCCTACTAGTACTGGAATGCCTAGGATTATCTGGTGCTGAACTAAATTGAGCAAATATTGACAATAAAGAGGTCAGCTGGCAGCCTCACTGTTAGTCTGCATGTTTAATGGCATCACCCAAATTCTAGGGTCTAGCTTTAGGTCATATTTTTCTAACTTGTCTTTTATTCAGTGTTGAAGGCGTAAATCCAGATAAACTGACAAATACTAAGCTGTCTTGTACCCGGCTAATGTGATTCCCAGAGATTAGATTCCATAGTATTTAGAATGTCTTTTCTTTTTTCCATTGCTATAGTATCTAGTAGCTTTCCTTGGAAAATATTAGTCAATAGTGAGACTTTTATTATTTCCATTTCCCATCCTAAAGTCATTTGAGGCATGCATTCCCTGGTACAATTGAATAATTCATAAAACCTTACATTAACATATTTTTCCATCTGCCCTTATTATGTTGGATTTTTAGATGTAGCCCCCTTTTAAAAATAATATGTTAGCATCACTAGATATCTTCAGCAATACATTTATTAACTCTATAGTAAGGGATATGGAATTGACTAGGTTTCTTGCCTATAACAAATAGGCAATTTTATTCAAATGAGCATGTAAGCGGGGCCAGAATGGGATAAGAACAGTGATTTTTTTTTTTACATTTATAAAACGTCAAGTTTTCATTACTCTTTTCAGATTTTGTAGACTTCACATATAGAACTGGGTTTATATTTGAAATGAAACAAATAGTAGCTAGTTGTCTTTAATACAGTATTTTCCTCCATATCAGAATAATGTTTCCTCGACCTTCTTTGGATGTTATATGCAATTCTTTAATTAAGGAACTCTGTGATATCTATAGTAACTCTACCACAAGGAGGAATTCTATAGTTTTGTGGTATAAGTACATGCCTAGTGTATGATCTGGAGTTCAGATTATTAAGAAAACAGTGCTTATATATTTAAAGTAGGTGACAGGAGTTATGGGTACAAAAATAAATCAGGCATAAGATCCAGTAGGAGAGACAGATGTAGAAATGAACAAGCAGTCTACGTGATATCACAATGTATATAAATATAAGAAACAGAAATAATACTGGGCAGAGTGTGATTTATTGTAGTTTATCAGGAAATTACAAGTGAAAGAATGGCCTTTCTGACAGAAAGGATGCCAAGACACAGAAGGTGAAGCATCAGGTACTGGTTGGAAATGACAAGTCATACAGGTTAGTAGAATATTAAGTGATAGGATGAGAGTGGAATTAAAAGAGGCTAGAACATGAGGCAAGGGCAGGTTATGGTGAGTTTTATTAGCCCTGCTAATGAGTTTTGACATTATCACATCAATGGGGGAACCATCAGATTCAAAGACAGGAAGTTGTATGGTCAGATTATCAATTACTTTAGTTTTGGCTTCATTATAGAGAGGAGAATTTGAGAAAGTCAAAATCCAGAAAGTAAATGAAAAGTTATTCATTTCATATAGTCACACTAAGACTAAGAAATAAAGAAAGAGAAAGAATTAATAGAATTTATTAACTTATTATGGATAGAAGGTGGAGGAGAGAAAGGAAAATGTGACTAATTTTTTTTTTGCAGTTAATAATTTCCTTGATAGACACAACATTCAAATTTTTAGTTTAAATTTTCTATAAAATAATACTCTGCTTCTAATTATTATTTTTTACATTTTAGGATATATTTCAGTTTAGTGGCATCTATGTCGGTGCTACCCATACCATTCCATTTGTAATAACAAATAAAGGCATAACACGTGCCAGAGTGGGATTTAATCTAGAAGACTTTCCAGATTTTTCAATGGATTTTAAAGGCAAATCAGGTATATACTTTATATTATAATGATATTATTGTAATAGCAGCACCATTTAAAATTGCTCTAAGGTATAATTGTTAAAAATAATTTAAGTCAAGGGCAATTATTCCTAAATGTTTTAATGACCTAATGCACTTTTTCCTTATATTTTATAACTCACCATGGTTTAATTTCTAGAAATTCATCAATAGTAATACCAAAACACTTTGGCAATACATGACATATAACTGTCCTTATTAGATGGTTTAATATAGTAACTTAAATATGTTATATTTAAGTATATATTGCAAAGGGTAATAAAATTATTAATTGACCAATAATTTTAGATAAATGTCTTTAGAAAGATCTTTACATGTGTTACTCATTTATTAGGTATCTTTATGTTAAATTAGGTTTAAATAAAATAAGCATTTTCATAAGTGTATTTCATATGTTTACTCTAACTGTTGGCAAATTAATGCCCATGGGCCAAATCTGGCCTGATACCTGTTTTATAAATAAAGCTTTTTAAGAACATAAGCACATACATTTGTTTGTATATTGCATATGGCTGTTTTTATGCTATAATGGCAGAGTTGAATATTTGTGATAGAAACCATGGCTCATAAAGTTTAAAATATTTACTATCTGGACCCTTATAAGATAAGTTTCCGGACCATTGGTTTATTCATTTCTTCTTCCATACATATTTGTTGAACCCTAATAACAGGCGAGATACTGGATTTTGAGTCTATAATGATAAATAACACATCTTAGAAGTCTTCAATAAATGAACAGTAAATTATCAGTGAGATGATGTGTATGAACTTGTATTCCTTGTGGACTCAGAGGCATCAGAGGTGTTCTGGGTCCTTTGTACTCCATCTTTACTAGAAGGGGAATCTCTCAATTGTTCTTGGATCTAAGTTTCAGCTAGTTACTTGCCCTTGTCCTTTATTTGTTTCCACATTTGTTTGAGTATGCTTTTGGAATTTCTGAGGTTATTTTATTTATTTAATAAGTTTACCATCTTTGTTTTGCTGCTCTGTTTTGCTGATTGAATGTATATTTGTTCTGTGTTTGTGTATCAGTTTTGCTAATTGTAATCAAGATATTAAGAGCAATTCTTTACCCAGTATCCTTAGGCACACCTGTAAATATTTTAGTAACTGTTTTGTGATTGTTATGAATATACTGATGAGGTTTCTAAAAACTCACATTTCCACATTAAATAATTGTTATAAATGTGTACCTGGATCTAGTTTATATGTACTTTTTCATGTCTTATAGGGAAATTCACAGACCCTACGGTTCCTTACATACATGCCTTGGAAATAGGGGAAAATACATCTGTAGAAGGTGGCCTGGTCTTTTCCCCAAAAGAAGTAAGTTCTCCTTTCTCTTCCTCATATTGCTTGAGACTGTAGGAATTATGGGTAATCCTAACCAAGAACTAACAAAGATCATCTAAATTCTGTCTGTAAGGGAATCACTTTCTGACCTGTAAGTATGACTGTATATAATCTTTAAATTCATTGAAATGACTGCTAGAAGTATCTGGCTTGTGCTTGCACAGTGCCTCAGGAGGAACAGAGGGCACACACAGGAGACCTATAATTGTGTGATCCTTGTTATGCAGTCTAGAAAATTCAAGATATAACATACTGTAAAGGAAATTTTAGACTTGCCAGATAATCACTTATATTCCAGCAAGCTTGTGCTTTATATTTATATTTGAGTGGTATATGCTTACGTGCTCTTGGAATCGCTACCTAAAATTATCACAGACATGCTTTAATGATTTAAGAGGGCTTGGTATGATACCAATTCTTGTCCACAATGTTCTCTTGATATATAAGGAGCAAACAACATGACCACCACACAAACAATTAAAAAAAAAATTCCACCTTTCCTTTCCTGGAATATGCCCAGAAGGAAAGTGTATACAAATTTTGGGAGTCAGCTCTGGTCTCTAGTATACTTTTGCGTCGTAGATTCTATAATGAAAGTGCCAAGGACCCAGCTTCTCTCTCTCTTTTTTTTAAATTAAATCATAGCTGTGCATATTAATTCAATCACAGGGTACAGTGTGGTGTTTTCATATACATTTTGAAATACTCTCATCAAACTGGTTAACATAGCCTTCATGTCATTTTCTTAGTTATTGAGTTAAGACATTCATACTCTGATTTTAGAAAGATTCACTTGTACCCTTGTAGGATAAACCATAGAGGTGACCCAGCTTCTCTTTACCCATGATACGGAGGGGCATGTTGCTGCATCTTTGCAAACCAGAATCAAACTTATATATGGCAATCAGAGTATAGTATTCTTATGTCAAAAAATATTTTTTATTCACTTGGTGAATGTTTCTTTAGCTGTTTAGAAGATTTTTAGTTAGTTTAATCAAATCCTGTTTATTAGGGCATTTTTTTGAGATCTTTTTTATTTTTTATATCAGCTTTACAGATAAACGTTTCCCTCTAAGCACTACTTTTCCTTTACCTCAAAAGGCTTGATGTATTGCATTTTCATTTTTACTTATCAAAATGTTTTAGAATTTCTTATATAGTTTATTTTTGAGTCATTGATTAATTAGGGTGTGCTGTTTAATTTCCACATATTTGTGAATTTACCAAATTCTTTCTATTATTGATTTCTACTATAATTCCCTTGTAGTTAGAAAACATGCTTTGTGTCATTTAAATCAATTAAATTTGTTGTGTTTTGTTTTATGACACTGTTTAAGTTATTTAACTGTATCGAGGTCTGGATTTTGAAGACTGATATTTAAAAATTAGAGCTAGGAAATTAGCTTTAATTTTTTTTCATTTCATATTTTTAAAATTTATGTAACATTTTCTTTCTGTTTTATGAATATTAACAAATGTATGCAGTTGCACAATAAATACCAAAATCAATATAGGCAACAGTTCCATCACCTTCTTTAAATTTTTCTTGTACATTTTTGTAGCCAATCTGCCCTCCAATTCTAGTCATTGGTAAACATTAACCTGATTTTCATCCTATAATTTTTGCTTTTCCAGAATGCCATATGAATGAAATCATGCTGTATGTTCTTTTCAGTCTGACTTCTGTCACTTGGCAGAAAGCATTTGAGATTCTACACAATTGTGTGCAACAGTAGTTCATTCTTGTTATTGTTGACAAGTATTCTGTTGTATGAATTTACCAAATTTTGTTATGCATTCATTATATAGAGGGCATTTGTATTGTTTTAAGTTTTTAGCAATTAAGAATAAGCCCCCTGGGCAGCACCCAGCTCTGTGGGTAAGGCATGGGCCACATACACTGAGGTTGGCAGGTTCAAGCCCAGCCCAGGGCAGCTAAAACAACAATGACAACTGCAACAACAACAAAAAATAGCTGGGTGTTGTGGTGAGTACCTGTAGGCCCAGCTACTTGGGAGGCTGAGGCAAGAGAATTGCTTATGCTCAAGAGTTTGAGGTTGCTGTGAGCTATGGTGAAAGCTTCAGATGCTGCCTCAAAAAATAAAAATAATAAGGCCCTTATAAACATTTTATGAATAAATTTTCAATTCTCTTTGGTAAACATCTAGGTTTGGGAGTCCTAGACCTTAGTTTAAAATATACACCTAATTTTCTAATAAACTAGAAAAATGTCTTCCAAAATGACTACAAAATTTTGCATTCCTATCAGCAGTATATAAATATATTAGGTGCTCATAAGTTATTTTTGTTTAAGCAGTTGTGATAGGTATGAAGTGACATCTCATGTAGTTTACATGTGTATTTCCCAAATGTTTAGTGATAATGAAACGTGTTTTCATATGCTAATGTGTCATTTATCTTCTTTTACCATTTTTTTCTTTAGTTAGTTCATTCTTAATTTGATCTTTCAGTGCTGTTTATGTATTTTGTAAACATGTTAGTTTTTTGTAAGAAATGTGCTTTTGGCTTATAATTTTGTTTTCTTTACAATGTCTTTAACATAACATTTAAAAAAATATGATACAAGACACTTTAAGAATTTTTTTTTCTTTTGTAATTGTTCTTTAGTTATCTCATTTAAGAAATCTTTGCCTAGCCCAGGTTTATAAAGATTTTTCTCCTACATTTTCTTTCCAAATATTTATAGCTTTGGGTTTTATATTTAGATTTTTGGTTCATTGTAAATAAATAGGAATTACTTATAATTTTTTTATACTTTTATTCTTTGGAATCAATTTTGTACTCATTAAAAGTAGTTTCAATGTCATAAGATATTTTTATTTTTGAAAACTGTTTTTATAAGCTGCTATTTTGCTAGATCAATAGCATCACATATTTCTCAAAGCAAAAAATTGCAAGTCTAATGTATTTTTTATCTATCAGGTAGCAACATTCGACTTTACTATTCAAGTTCAAATTAATTTCTTCGATGCATCCCAACACTTTACTGAAAATTTGTCTTCTCCTTTGACTCCACGGATAGCACCACTTATTCGACCATGTTGTGTTCAAGCAATAGGTATGTACTATGAAATAGTCATTGTAGGTAGGCCTATGATTTACACCTAAGCATCTAAGTGTTCCAAAAAAAAAAAACAGAATATGATATTGATTCTACAAAATAGAAATATTAAAAAGTTAAATTATTATATGATTCTTCTGTATCACTTAAATTATGTCTATGAATTTGAATTTTGGTAAACACATAAAACAAATTCTCAGGTAAGTAACTTCCTATAAATATAAGATATAATTAAAGACAGGTCAATTTAGTACTTTATTGTACAATCAATTTTCAAATAATTAAGTCAAAATGTACATTAACAAAATTAAATGCATTGAATATAAAATGAAACAATGACAATTCTTTTTCAGATAATATTCTTATTCCAAAGGAACAGGTTACTAAAATTCTGTATACATGGAAAAGTGAATAAGTATCTTGAAATTTTGAATTATTTGGTGAATATTTACTCACTTTCTCCATACATTCAAGGATAGCTATACATACTATAGTTTTGACAAGCTTTGGCTTTATTTTCAATCATATTAGCTTAAATATTTTTCATGAAAAGTCACGTTTATATTTTTTATAGTTCTGCTATTAAGCTAAATTGTCATTAATCATAAAATAATGGGTTTTGTATCAGTTAATAATTTCATTTGGCAGGTAGTAAGAGAAGGCTCACAAAAATAGCATGTATGTGATAGAAGTTACTTCACTCTCATTTAGAATACAGAAGTAGGAATTCCTTAGTTGATATAGAGGGTCCCATGAAGTTAGTTTTTTCCTCAGTTTTAAGAATTACAAGGTGTCTGAAAGGTTGCCCTTAAAATTGTCATACACAGGGACATGGGAAATTTTACAAAGAGGTGGCAAACATGTAGAGAATATTTTGTAAATGTTTTGTAAATTTTATAATGCATATTTAATAGATAAAGGGACACTTGCCTCAGCCTCCCAGAGTACTAAGATTATAGACATGAGCCACCATGATTTCATTTTTAAATTAATATAGTACCAACAAAACTTATAACCGAGAACTGCAGTCCACTGTTCCTCTCCTTCTTTCACTTTATCTTGTGCCACAGTGTTGGTGACTGTCCTCATTATTTATCTCATGAAGACATTATTTAATGACAAGCTTTTCTCTTCACTTGCAAGTTTAACCCCATTTCTTTATTTTCCTAATATAATTATACCTTAAATTTCGGTTAAATTTTTATGTGGAGTTTTAGTTATTATAGCAATATATTATTTGTTGCTGGGCCAAGTAGTGCACCGTGCACAGTTATTACATTTCCTTTCTTTCAACTTTTTTTTCTCCTGACATTAATAATTACTTACTTGTCCTTGACTATTTGAATCATCCTCCAAAGCTACATGCTGTATAATAACTTTGTCAGGATAATAGCCCGTATGCTTTGGTCTGTCAGATTACTTATTTTCATAAAACACCACTCCTGGAGCACATATAACTCCTGCTCCAATATGGACTATATACAGTTTTCCCTAAGGCAGAAATAATTTATGTAAACTTTACAGAACTCAACAACATGAGTTTCTTTCAAAATTTCCTTTCCAACATCATTTTCTCTTTCTTATATTACAATTAGTTGTATTTTTCACATTGTTCCTTATGTTATATATATTTCTTATCTTATGTATTCTCTCCTTGCCATTTTTCTCTTTTGTTACATTTCCCAGAATATTTTTCTGACTGAATTTTTATGTCTCAAAATATTATTTTTGGCAATTTTAAACAAGCAAGAGTTCTTAATATTTACTGATTATTTCTTTATGGATAGCCATTTTTTAAAGAAAATAATACTTTTTCTCTCTACCTATATTATGATAATTTTTTTGCTATTTTCCTTCATTGATTTCATTCTCTCTATTTTTGTAGAATTATTTTCATTTATATTTCACTATGTATTATATATAACATTGCCTAGTGATCAGGTTACCAATGAAAAATGAATGTCTTAATTTGTGGAGGGGGGAGATCTGACATATTAGTCTGTAAATCTTTAATTTTGAGTGGCTTAGTTTCTTCAAAAAATAATTCTTTAATAATCTGTAACAGGGAAAATAGAATTCTTTGCCTAAATGAAATAAGACTCTGTAAATGGTGAAATAATATGCCAAAACATTGCTTTGCTTTTGAAGATATTATCAACCTGTTAGTTTCACTAATTATCCCCAAATGCCAATTTGTAAATATAAAGGCCATATTACATGTACCATTTTCTGGATATCTGCCATAATGTTGTCTTTCCTAGGATTTCTCATGAGAGGTTTTAGAGTAACATAAATGAATGCTATCCCACAACTATCTCCTATCCCACATTTCCTGACCCTCTGCCAAAGCAGCCATTAGTTCCATTGAGAATTATTAAGTGTCTTAGAAGTTTCAAAAATATAGGTTTTTCTCAGCAGGATATAATATATATAACGTGGTATTTTTACAGATACCTTTATTCCTACTCTTCCATAGAATAGCCATTTATTTTTAGAGCTTTCTTTCTTATTTTATTTAGAAAATATTGTGTGATATACCATCTGTGTATTTTCTCTGTATTCCCATAATTTGTCCTTCTGCATTTCGGTTCATTTTGCATTACTCAAACTTAAGTGTGGAAATCAATTTAGTTCCATTTACTTTTTTCATAGCTCAATATTAAGTACTTTTTATACCTTTTTATTGTCTCAAGGGTAATTTT
Organism: Otolemur garnettii; assembly: GCF_000181295.1. Taxonomy (NCBI): domain Eukaryota; kingdom Metazoa; phylum Chordata; class Mammalia; order Primates; family Galagidae; genus Otolemur; species Otolemur garnettii. The sequence continues at coordinate 233,751 of NW_003852467.1, forward strand.
CCTATTTTACTTGTAATTTGTTACCATATAAAAAATTGTACAAAATGGAACTTTGTAAATGTGATAAACAAAGGTAGATTAAAAGCATTTCTTTTTTTTTTTTTTAATTGAATGGTA
>NW_003852467.1:234389-245975 GCF_000181295.1 Otolemur garnettii
CAGGTCTATTTTTAGTTCTCTAAGTGTTCTCCAGATGTCTTTCCAAAAGGAACATATTAGTTTACATTCCCACCAGCAGTGTAGGAGTGTTCCCTGATTAAAAGCATTTCAAAATGTAATTTTATTTTTTCTTTGGTAATATAAAAACAAAAACACATTGTATTTTTATTGTTTTCTATTTAAAAGTACACAAATTAATGCCTATATTTTTATATCCATTGATATTTTATCAGTATATGTACTTTCCTTTCACAGTACTACGAGCACCATTGCTATTATCCAGCAATGAATTTGAATTTGAAATACCTTTACATGAGATGGAGCCTAAAAATAAGGTGGGAAGAAATGAGGTATGTATAGATAAGTGGTACAATTTACAACTATTTTTGCAATTGTAGTTTTTAGTAGAGTAAGTTGATTATTCTGAAGCATAGCAATTTAAACTATTCCTTATGATTAATTTCTTCTCAAACATTTATGCTCTTTGGAGCCAGAATGCTGGCATTTTTAAAGACTTTGCATATGTATAATTTCTCAGAGGTAATTTTCAAAGTATGCAAACATGTAAACGTTATAAATATTTACATATGTACATGTTTAATAAGAATATTGAAAATATTTTTGAATATAATTAGATTATCCCTCTCTCATTACACAAATGGAAGTTACAATTTAAATTAATGTCAAATGTGTTCTATACATGTAAGTAAATGTGGTTAGAAGTGAGAATAAAAAGTGAAAAAATCCAAGTATATGATACAGTAACTTCTATATTAATCTACTCTTTTTTCTTACTGGATATCTCTGCCTCTCTTCTAATTGACAATCCATCCAAAAGGAAAAAAGAGAGACATACATAAGAAAGAGCCTCTTGCAGGCATTGTAGAAATTTGTACTTGAACTTTCATTGTTTTGCTTTATGTTTTGCTGTTCCTGGAACTGATTTTGAGCCTCTATAGCATTGAAGAAAAATTATATGGAGAAACTATTTAACATTGCATCCATGAAAACAGCAGAGTGTCATATAATATAGTTAGAAATCAATGAAGGGGCTCTCAAGAAATTAAAAAAAAACAGCTTATAGTATAAAAAAAGTCAATGAAATGTCTACTTCTAATGGAACTTCAAGGATGCAAAAGACCTTGTATGTGGTGCTAGAAAAGAAACCTTAATGAACTAAATAGATCCGGAGTTCAGATATAAACAATTGCCTCATAATTGTGGGATTATTTTATACTATTGAAATTTTAGTCAATTGATATAGGAAGATACAATCTTGATGCCATTAGCCTTCTCTCTTGAGTGGCAAGGGGTAACACCAGCTCGGTGGAGGAAAAAATGTGACTCTAATTCACTAGAGATATTTCCCCTAAATGATATTTACAGAGTCATAATAATATATACAATACAAAGAAGACTTGGTATGTTTATGGAAGGTTAAGTTAGCAGAAAGATTGGGTATGGTAGAAAAAAAGGGGAATGAAACATCTTAGATAGTGGGTTATTAAGAGCTATTATCTATATTTGACAAAATGAGATATAAATATATTGCTTAAAATTACCAGGTGACTAGTGAAACAATTAAAATAATACAAATATCCAAAAATGGGAAGTGAGGAGAAGTTGGGGTGAAGTAGCGCCAATGAGTTAAATCCTCATCTTTTCTAGTGGGCAATCAGGACAATCAAACCATGAAATAGCCACCTAGCAGGCAGAATAATGACCCTAAAGATGCGTAAGACCTAATTGCCGGAATTTGTGGATACATGACTTTATATCATAAAAGACAATGTGCTGATGTGATTTTGGTTAAGGACCCTGAGAAGGGGAGATTATCCAGCACTGTGTAGTTGTAGGAGTGGTTAAAAACAAGGAGCCTTTCCTAACTGTGCTCAGAGGGAGATGTGATGACAGAAAAAAGGACAGAGCCGTGCAGTGTTGCTAACTTTGAATGGAAAGGAAGGAAGCCTCCAGCCAAGGAATGCAGTTGGCTTCTCCAAACTGGGAAAGCAATGATGGGTACTCTTTTTTTTGTTTGTTTGTTTTTTTCCAGTTTTTGACTGGGGCCAGGTTTGAACCCGCCACCTCTGGTATATGGGACCGGTGTCCTACTCCTTTGAGCCATAGGCACCACCCATGGGTACTCTTCTCTAGAGCCATCAGAAAGGAACACAGTTCCTGCCAACACCTTTAACTTAATAAATTTATATTTTTGTAAAATGCTAATTTGTAACGGCAGCAATAAAAATTTAATATAAGCCACATCAGCATCATATTTAGAACAAGGCTATTGTAAATGAAAACCCAAATCAGAATTGGCTAAAAATAGTTGGCAAGCAGAACTACTATGAGTTGAGTGGGTCAACTGCTTTTTAACAAGCATTTTTAAACATTTTGTGTAAGCTACATACATGTATCATTTTGATAAAAAAAATAATACAGGACTAAACATAGTAAACAAACTAATCATTCTCATAATCACAGGATATAGAAGGTACATAGAATTTTGGAGATATTATAACTTTTCCTCATTTTAGAATGACAGAATTTGGCATTCAAATGTATAGTATGATTATGTGCCCACATTTATATTTTAAAATATTTTCTTTGCAATGTGTAAATTAACTTTTTTATAGTTAGGGTATAAAAATATTGGAGCTAAATTGATGCTTTCATACTTAGAGACACTGGGAGTAAAATTGGCTTATATTTTATCCTATATTGTTTTAATTCATCAAGCTTTAGAAAGAAATGAAGTGCATATTTTGTTGTAGTGACAATTGTATGGCTTATTTTATACTCTTCAAAATTTTTTAATAAAAAAACCTGGTTGATCATTTCCTTTTAATAAGATGTTACATGGGAAAGATTAATCTGCATGTAAGTCATGGCCATAACTCCCAGATTTACTGAAATGTTACAAAAACAGTACATTGAGTAAACCCAACTTTTCCTAATTCTCACACCTTACACAACCACAGAGCATTTTGAAACCTGAGACATTAACATTGGTTCAGTATTATTAACTAAACAACAAACTCTTTGAAAGACAACTGTTTTTCATTAATGTCCTTTTATATACTCCTGGGGTCCAATCCAGGATACCATATTGTAATTAGTCTCCTCCAAGATGTGAAAGGCTTTCAATCTTGCTGATCTTTCATGACCATTTAAAGATGACTTGTCTGGTATTATTTTCAAAAGTCCTTTAATTTTAAGTTATCTGATGTTTTCCACCTGAATAGGCATAAGAATATTACAGAGGCAAAATATCCTTTTCATCATATGATATGGAGTACATAAGATCAGAATGACTCATCATTAGTAATACTTATTTTTCCACTGTAAAGTTGCTATTTTTCATTTTCCATACTCTATACTTGGCAAGTCAGTTGTCAATTTCAGTTTACACTTCATGGAGTAGGAGTTTAAATTTCATTTTCCACAGGGAAATAGCTACACGCATCATTTGGAATTTTTCTTTAAGAATAGTTATTCCCCAAATTTATTTAATTACTTAATATGTTAGTGTGAACAGATATATATTTATTTTATGTTTTTAGTTATAATCCAACATTACATTATTGATTTCGTTGCTAAAATTGTTTCTGCTTTAACTATTAGGAGCTCTCTTAGGTTGGACCTAGAACAGTCTCCCATCATTGTGATGTTTCAGCATTTTCTTAATTACATATTACCAAATATTTCAAGCTTGTCTTTTATTTTACTTTCTCCAGCTCTAAAGTCAATATTTCTCCAAGAAGCCCGAGTAACTTTTATATAGTAAAACAATAGTTAGAAACCAATATTTAGGTATCGAGTATGCTATTTGTAACTGGGCTGTCACAGGTTCTGGGCCTCTCAGTAGATAAAATCAGGGAAGATTTCTATGTGTACTAACCCAGATATAAACATGAATATGTAATTATCTATCTATCCATCCATCCATCAGTTGGACATGATATCTCATCTAGCACTATAAGCTTTAATTTTTCCAGTTTTTCTCCCTTACTCATTTTTAACTCTTTTCTCTGAGAATGAGAAATGAAATTTGCCTCTCTCTCCCTCTTTTTTGTTTTACAATTGAATTACTTTTTTTTAACCCTAGTTTACAAGTAAAGAGGCTTTAGAATTGCTAATCTGTAGCCCACTAGAATTGCTAACACATTTACTACCTAGAGAACATTGTTCATACACAGTTCTTTTTGTCATTAGCTTTAGAATTTCCAGTTAAAACAGTTTTCCAAAGTTACTTAGGTCAGTTCCTCTCCACCTACCACTAACTTCAGTGGGTTGAGGTTATTTGACATACTTGTAATATAGTTTGTCATAGTCTAGAATCCATTTTGGGACCCCCCAATATCTTGGCTGATTGTTTTAGATTTGGATATATGTAAGTTCACTCTTTATAGCACACAGCTCTTTAGGTTTTGAAAAATGCACAGAATTATATATATATCACATAAGTGCCATACACAACACTTTCATCAGACTAAAAAATGTCTGAATGACCCCTTTGCTGTTAAACTACTCTTGCTTTCACTCATACCTAGCAACCACTATTTTCTTTCACCCCGGTAGTTTTGCATCTGCAGAGTAACAGGTAACTTAATTGTACAATATGTGTCACTTGGGTCTGAGATCTTTAGCTTATAAAAGTATATTTAATATCATCCATATTTTTTCATGAATTAATACTTTACCTATGTTATCACTAAATTGTATTCCATTATATGCATGTAGTATATAGTTTGGTTTTTCATCCATTAGTTGAATGAGATCTTGTTTTGCTTTATTCTTATTTCCAGTATTTGGAGATTAAGAACAAAGATAATATAAACATTCATCCCTAGGTTTTATGTAAGCATAAATTTTCAATTCACTTAAATAAATACTTAGGAGTGGTATTTCTGGGTCATGTGGGAGATATGTTTAGCATTATGCAAAACTGCCCAGCTCTCTTCCAAACTGCCTATAACATTTTGTATTTTTGCCATGAACAAATGAGGGTTCCTTCCTTGCTAGCTAGCATAGCTATAATAATAATTTTATTTTACCGCAGACTAACTTTTGTGAATATTTCATAATTTTTAATAGGTTATAAATATATGTTGTGTCCCTTTGTTTGCCTACCATCACTTTTAAAGCATTTTTAATTATTTGACTTTGTGCATAGCATCGTCAAATTGCTATGGTATTACAATTAAGTTTCATATTGCACATGTAAATGTTTAATTTTTTTCTACTCTTTAAGTGTGAGCAGTTTCTTGCGATGGAAAATATTTCAAAGCATGATGTGCAATGGACTTTAGATTTTAAGAGCACAAGCAGACTTTTCAAAGAAGGAATATTCAGGTTTAGTGACCTGAATGGAACGCTGAAACCACGAGAGAAGCGTGCGGTTTCTATAATTTTCTGTCCAAGTAAGTACCTTTCTCCTATATTTGTGTTTATACTTTTAATTTATCCTTCACATATTAAATTATTTTATCATGTATACAGTATTTGAGATTATTTGATATTTGTTTTTTTCATTTTAATAATTATAAATAATGTAATTTTATTGATCTTTTTTGTATATTAAGATATTTAACTGACAAATATTCTATAGTACATATTCAAAGCATACAATGTGATGATTTGATGTATCTATACATTGTGTAATGATTATCACAAACTAATTAATTAACATATTCATCACTCATGTTTTACATTAGATCTCCAAGCCTTGTTTTTCTTATAACTGAAAGTTTTTACCCTTTGATCAACATTTCCCTTACCCTCTAAACCCCTAACAGACTATGCCTTACACTCTGCTTCTGTGAGTTTAAATTTTTAGATTCTACATATGTAATAGTATATGGTATTTGTCTTTGTGTATCTGGCTTATTTCACTTAGAATAATGTATTCTAGTTTCAATCATTTTGTCACAAATGGCAGGATTTCTTTCTATGATATCACTGGTTAATATGCCATTGTGTATACGTATACCACAATTTCTTTACCCATCATTGGGCACTTATTATCTCCATAATTTGACTATTGTGAACAATGCTGTAGTGGATGTGGGAGTGCAGATATCTTTTTAAGATACTAGTTTCATTTCCTTTGAATATATTCCCAGAAATGAAATTACTGGACCATATAGTATGTCTATTTGTAATTTTTTGAGGAAACCTCCCAGAATTTTGCCTGTCATATTCAGCCCCTATAGTGGAAGGTGCTACTTCACACTTTTAGATTCATTAATTTCCCAAATTCCCAATATGGAAGACACCCTAAATTAGAGTCAGCACAAATAGTCATGAGAATTAGGATTGTAGTCTCTTGCATATGCTATTGGTTCTCTCCAGATGTTATTACTGGGCTTTTTTATCCATCTCTCAACTGTGAATGTTGCCTTCTGATAGTTTGTATCTGTCCCATTTTGCACAGTGTTGCTCTTGGCTAAAGGACGATACCTCCTGCAGAGATGCATAGGAGGTTAATCCTCACTACCACCACCACCACCACATCAGGTGGTCCAGCCATGTACAAGCTCTTTGATGAATTCATATCCTGTAACTCCCAGTGGGATTAGATCAAAGCTAGACTTCTAAAACCACAACTTTTCATAGCTATTTGCTCTGCCCTGTACTGTATCTCTTCTTTAGCAATGGGTTTTCCATAAAATCACTTGCATCAGGATCCCAAGGACCCTAAGTTTTACACATGTAGTAATCTAGATAAAATACCCACAGCTAGCTCTGTTTTCAATAAAAAAGATAAAGAACCTATTATAGTTTCAAAGGTTATCAGAGAGTTTATTGAGATGTGTGTTCACTCTCTCAATAATATTCCATTAACACCATGTTGCTAATGTGATGTTCTGCTGTATCTATTAACATGGCATTGTATAATCACTTTAGTCTCATGTGTTAGAAATAGTACATAGCATATTGTGATTAATAGGTTTAAAAATATTTAATTTTTTACCTCTGTTTAAATCTCTGAAAATATATCAACTATTCTATGCATTCTGAAATTTGCATTTTAAAAAATTAGGTTACATTATGCATTTCTGTAGTTATTTGAAGTTTCTGCCATGTTCTGGTTTTCAAAGAAATAGCACAAAGGCTATTCTAGTAAAACTACCATCCATATTTCTGTTCAGAGCTTCTTTATGTCTCAATTGACATTGATACTCAGATGAAATGTACTAGAGGATCTAGAAGGAAATAAACATTTCCATTTGAGTTCTCTTTCAGTGTGAAGTTGAGCCTTTGTAATCAAATTTATGCTGCTTCTTTAAAGTTCCAAACCTAACTCTTAAGAATTAAACATGCATATAAACACCTTTCTATAACTTACATCTCAAATGAGAGAGAAGATACTCCTCAGCTTAAAGATGGGTAGCACTGAATCCTTAGAAGTTTGAGGTTACACAAGGTACCCCTTTCTCCATGGCCCTAGAAACCTTTAAGAGGTCTGAAACCCAGAAATAATCTCAAAGTAGCCCTTTCAAAATCCAGAATTCAATAAGTCTCAACACCTTGCCTAATAAAGTCTGAAAATTGATTTTTGTCTCCCCTAAAAATGTATTAACAACATAAAATTAATTTAATTAAATTGTTCTTAAAGAATTTTAATGTGTTAAATATATAAATTTTGTTATGGCTCATTTTATCTGGTCCAGGTTCAAGTATGGTCTTTTATTTTTCACAGTCTTCCAGTATTCATTCATCATTGTATTATGGTATTAATAGGAAATCCATTGTTTCCCTATTCATCCTCTCCTTCTCTCTCCAGCTACCTCCCTTTCCCCAAGAATCCTAGATGATTTGATCAAGTAAAGGCATTCAGTACAGAGAGCCCTACAGGGTCTGATGAATTCAAATGAGCCTGTTGCTTTTGCTTCTGGTTCAAAGTGTTAACTTTGAACTTGGTCCTCCATCTGTCATTATCTGTTGTAGTGATAACCCTTGACAGCCCTGATCTTTGCCAGGCCACACTGATATCCCATTTTGGGGTTCTAAACTATCAAATTAAATTTACTTTACAATCACCAAGTCATAGTTTCCCTATGAGACATTGTGCATGGGTACTGGGTAGGGTTAGAGAGTGTTGGTCACTTAGCTGTAGTGGAAACTGTCCTCAGAAATTAGCCTGCAGCTTCCTTTGTTGAGTCCTGTTCTCCAACACAAGCTGCCTTTCTTCATATTAAGCTGCTACATGGGAATTGCCTATCCCTTCCTACCAAGTGAAATTGGCAGCCTTTCCTAAACTTAAAGATCTGCAAGGAATTGCATTTCTTTCATTTCAGCACATCCCTATCTCAGTAGTTCCCTGGGGTTTTTACCACAATTATCTGACTTCATCTTTATACTGCACATACTAAAGGGATGGGTAGCTTCTATTAAAACACAGAAAACAATTTTAAAAGGAAATCTTGTGCTACTTTAGTGAGATATATCAAAATAATGAAAATTCACTTTGAGGAGATTTACTCCACTTCTGGACAAGGTGCACTTTAAAATATTTCCTTTAAATAACACCTTGTTACATGTCTTAAGTTCTTCAGCCAGCTAAATTTAGTTTGTGGATAAACTGTTCTTTTCTATTATGTTGTAATGTCATGGTGCATTTTAACATTTAATAATATTTAAACTGTGTAAATGTTTGTGTATGTGAAATAATCTAAAATCCTTTTTTTGGGAATTTTTTTATTAGATTATCCAAAAAAGTATGCTATCAATATCCCCATACGTTTAAATGACAATCCAGTTTGCTATCGAAAGTTACGTCTGATTGGAGAGGTAAAATCACCCAAGTTACTTTTTGACCCTCCGATTGTATTTTTTACTCCTGTTCCTCTGAATGTGACAACTGTAGTGGATATCAACATCTTACCTGAAAATTATTTCAGGTAAATACTTAATCCAAGTTTACCACATCTTTTTTATGTGCATTGTCTTTGTGTCTATATTACCTAATAGTTATAAATAATGTCTGACTTTACATATTTGGGAAAAAAAACTATGAAAATATTTAACTGGATGTTGAAATTTAAAACTACTCCCATCCCCTCTACCAAGTTATCTTACAGTTGGTAATTGAAATTACTTCCAAGGATTTTTTTGGTGTTTCTAGCCAATGGTACACAAAGCAAGCCTGAACATTCAATGTATTAGTTCTCATTTGCTATGTAGTTATTTACCACAAATTTAACATGCATTTGATGTCTCACACAATATGAATTTATTATGTCACAGTTTCTGTGAGTTGGTAATCCTGGTTTAGCTGTAGCCTCTGCTCAGTGTCTCAGAGGCAGAAATTGAGATGCTGGCTAGAGCATCAGTCTTACTCAAGGCTCAGTCTTCCTCTAACCTCTCAGGCTGTTGGCAGAATTAATCTCCTTGTCTTTATGCATCTAAGGTATTATTTTTTGGCTTGGAACACTCTTAGATATTGAGTCCACCCTCATGTCCTAGCCATGTGAACACACACTCACAACATGGTGTCTAACTCATTCAAAGGCAACAGTATACCATCTATCAGATTTCTCTATCTCTGCCCTCCAACCTTCTCTTATGAGCTCTTCTGATTAAGTCATACTTACTCATAATAATCTTCCATGTGCTTTACTCATTCAATTAATTAGACACCTTGATTACTTCTCAAAAGTTCCTTTACCAAAGTCATATAATCTAAGTTAAGCCTGGAAGTGATACCCCATCTTTGTTAAAAGTTTGCACCCACACTCAAGGGGTATAAATTGCACAGAGTTTGTATACCAAAAGGCGGGAGGACTCTGAGGGTCATCTAAAAATTCTGCCTATCACGGGAGGACTCTGAGGGTCATCTCAAAATTCTGCCTATCACATTCAGACACTGTAGTGGAATTCAATCTGTTTTTATTTCTTTAGATTTATAAAAAAGCCAAATTCTTGATATGGAAGACGCTATAACTTAAAGTCAGTACAAACAATCATCATGAAATTTAGATCTTAAGTGATTTAGATGTAGGAATTAGCTGACAAGGAATATAAATAACTTTATTAGTGTGCAAGGTCAGATTTTAAGTGCATCCACCAGAATTTAGACTATATGTAACTACTGAAACAGTAAAGAGACAAAAACATAACCTCAATTAACATTAAAAATGAAAGAAAGAGTTACCATTCAATAAAAAATAATTAAAAAAAAGAAAGAGAGAAAAAGAGAACCATGCTAAAAAGAGCAAGAGAAAATCAAAACAAAAATGATAGAAACAACTAAATAGATGAAATGTTAGGGTGGAAAGCTCAGTTGATGCTCTGTGTGGGACAAGAAAATATTTTCTCTAGACCAAGATTAGCATTTGAAGGAAAAGTTTATTTTGTCTTTTGGAAGGAGGGAAAGTGGGGAAAAAGAGAGAGAAAAGATAGTAGGGAGATGGCCTGGCACCCCAAAGCAAGAAAGGAAATATGCCCATACTGAGGTTCAGTGGCTGGGTGAATTTAAGGGGAAAGCAAAGAGAAAAAAGAGATAATTACAGCCAAATTCATAAGATATTGTGGATATGAATGTAGAATCCCTTTTTCCCTCTGGCAAGGTTGAAGACAGACTTTTTACAGGTGTTTCCAATCCTGAAGCCCAATGTTCATACCTCATCATTCATCTGGGAGCCATAGCAACAAATTCTTAAAACACATGTAGTCAATAGGTCTAATAATTGTAAAGAAAAATTCACATTTCCTTTTTGTCTACGGGGCTCCTCAGTTGTGGCCAGGCACAGTGTCTCACACCTATAATTCTAGCACTCTGGCAGGAGGGATTGTTTGAACTCAGAGTTCCAGACCAGCCTGAGCAAGAGCAAGACTCCTTATCAATTAAAATAAGTAGAAAAATCAGCTTGGCATTGTGGCAGGCGCCTGTAGTCCCAGCTTCTCAGAGGTGGAGGCAGGAGAATCTCTTGAACCCAGGAGTGTGAGGTTGTTATGAAAAGTACATTAAAAACCTATAAACTCTAAAGAATGAAATTAAAAATGATTTAATACAAAAAAGTTGAGTCTTACAGAATATGGTATATTGAAATGAATACAAGGTCAAATAGTTAAGTTTGTGAACTCATCCTAGAAAAAGTTCTATATACCTCATTGCTGAATATCAGTATATTCCCCTTTGAAGTACTCCCCTTGGGAAGATATGCACTGACACCAGTGCCTAGTCCACCCTTCCAAAGAATTTTTAAACTCTTTTTCTGGAATGACCGACAGAACTGTTGTTGTGTGAGATTTGACAGGTTCACGAGATAGATCATCCTAGAAAAAGTGCTACATACCTCATTGCTGCATATCACTACAGTGTATTTCCCTTGGCCATTGGGTGACCATAATGATATTCAGCAAGAAGGTATGTAACACTTTTTCTAGTATAAGTTTGTGAACTTAATTGTTAGGTCTTACATGTAAAAGAGACTTAAGAGATGATGTTAATCTATTCTTGTTATACAGACACAATACGATTTATCATATTAATGACTTATTCGATGACATTTAGCTAATTAGCAACTGAATTATATCAAACTGGATTTATATATTACGTTTCTTTTTTTTTTTTTTTTT
>NW_003852467.1:250382-260121 GCF_000181295.1 Otolemur garnettii
GTCTAACTGCTTTCAAAATTTTCTCTTTCATCTTAACTTTAGTGAAGTTAATTATGATGTGTCTAGGGGAAGTCTTGTTTGGGTTGAGTCGTGCTGGAGTTCTGAAGCTATCTGCTATCTGAATTTCAGAATCTCTTGGCATGTCTGGAAAGTTCTCTTTCATAATTTCATGAAGAAGAGCCTATATTACGTTTCCATGTTTTTCTGCAATGCACTATATATGTTTAACTTACCTAAACTGATATCTTCCTTTACTTCTTCTCAATAATTAGCTAAATAATCCTCATACTGATGAAAATATGAAGAGAATATTATTCCCATTTGCTAATGCTTCTTATTTGCAATTGATTCCTATATATGTGTATATATATATATCATAAAATAAAGCAATATGGTTAAATATTTATTGATCTCTAAAAATTATAAGCAGAATTCAGTTTTAAAGTAAATAATACAGATTGTTAAAAATAGGAAACATTTTAGATTAGCTAAATAAATTATAGATGAATAATGAAATATGTGAACATGAGTGGAATTTTTGAATAGTAATGATTAAAAAAACATGATGTATGTATTTAAGTACTTTACAGTATACTCCAAAATTTAAAATTCTACATATACATGCATCTGTTAGTATTATTTTGTATATGTGTATTAAATGTATTCCTTTTAAAATTACAATTTTTGATAAATTCATGTCAGAATACATTTAAAACAATAGTGTTTGTATCATGGTTGTGGTTAAAAAAACATTAAATTTAATTGGGTGTTATAATTCTCCTTTTAAATCCTTACAGAAATAAAAGAACGTTTTGTCCTCTCAAGTGGTTCTTGGTTAAATTAATATACTACCAATCTCATATTGTGACTGGAAAAATAGGAGATTTTATAAAAATGCCTTTAATAATTGGGCTTAATATTGTAAATATTTGTTTTAATTTTTCTGATGATTCAAAAATAACTACACATTTAAATTCAATTACTTGCAGATATTTTGAGCTATTTTTTTTTAAATTTTAAACAGAAACTCTGGTCTACATCTTCAAATCCCTACGGCAAGACTTCTTGACGGTGAAGAAATTTATCCTTTTTCTATGAAGTTCCCAAAAGGGAAAATTATCACAGGCGCTCACAGTGGAGTTAACGATATGATTCCTTGCCGATTAAGTTTTAGTTCTTCTAAACCTGTGTCATTTTTCACCAATCTTCTTTTTTGTGATGACAGAAGTAACTGGTAAGATATTTAAACATAGATTCCTTTGTATCTGACATTGAAGAATGATAGGTTTATATTTTGCATCATTTTAAAATGTTAAAAGGAGAGAGAGATATGTAATGTAATGACTTTGGTCATAAGGTTTTTTTTTTTTTTTTTTTAAGTTTCAAATGCAAGTTTGCTGTCACAAGAAACAGCATAACAGTGATTGCCAGCATATACTAGTCTGGAGTATTGCTGGCTAAGGTCAAATCCCAGCTTTGATATCTGTACTTCTGAGCCTCTCACTTTCCTGTCTTTAAGATGGAAATAAAGCAGAAGCTGTTCTAATTGTTATGAGCAGTTCAAGGAGTTCATTATTATGGAGTGACTGGATAGGAACTAACCAAAGGAAATGCTGAATAAGTATTAATTTGAAGTTCATCTATGTAGTGATTTCCCAATAACATGGTTTTGCTATTCGTTGCTTTAACACAGTCAGGGAAATTCAGATGCATCTTGGTGAATCCATGTTTCTGGATGTCTTACCTTGTAGGACCAGAAATCCCATTTTTATAATAATCTCTGAAATGATTTGACTAACCAAATGACAAGAGGCTAAAGTGTAGTGCTATAAAGTTTGTTAAAAAGGTTTACAATGAGAAGTAACATTAGAGTGAATTGTGTACCAGATTGGTGGCCGTGTATGTTCTCTATGTGCTTGTTTATTAACTTTTAGTTGGACTATTATTATTTTGTGTATTTGTCATTAAAACTTGATTTATATATTTGGAATTAGAAAAGAAGGAGATAGTCCAAGAATGTTACATTGAAAGCAAAGTGTCACCATATTTAGCACAGAGTGCAAAAACTTAATGACACTGCTTTAGGCTGCTTTCAAGAACTGAACTCCATGCCTCTGTCCCGAAAGGCATTCTACCTTTTTCTACATTATTGACCTTGTTCACAAAAGTTGAATTGTATTTCACTTCACTAAACAAATTCACACTTTGCCCAAAGAATTGCCTGGTGTGCATCTTTGAGGTCACCAATAAAGGACTGACGTAGGCTCAGACTACATTTACAAAGTGAGAAAAGAAATATTATACTTTCACTAAATACTTTGTGAACTAAATGGCTTGGGGCTAGAGGTACAATTGCCACTAGGAAGACATGGGCAGACTTCATTGTGCCAATGTGATGAAGTTTGGTCAGCAAACAGAATGATAAGAAGACTTGAAAATATTCTTTAGAGGGAGTAAAGATGATGCATTTCATGGTTTTCTTTTTTGTTTTGTGTGTGTGTATACATGTGCACATGTGTACATTTTCCAGCCTTGACAGTTGTTTGCTCTTGCCTGGAAATCCTCACCTTTTTTCTAAAAATTTTCTTAATATCTTATCTTCCACAAAACTTCATTTCAACTCTCAGTTGGTTTGTGATACAGCAGAGCCACTGCAGCTAATTTAGAAACTTTACAGGCAGCAAAAGGCTTTTCCATGAACCTAGATAAACAAGGAACCAAGATCATGAGCATTCCCCAGAATCTTTATAGTGGCAAATCCTTTTTTGGCAAATCCTTTTACTGGGAGCTTGTTAACTCCTTATCTAGTTTCCCATTATGAATATTAGGAGATCCTCCTCCTCTTCACAACTCTCCAAGACTGTCCTTGTCCTTGCCTTTCTTTCTGTAGGCATTCCATTTCTGATCTCATTGAGATAAATAAGCTCTTCCAGCAAGAAATTCCTCAAGGGCTTATCTTTCACTTCAGAATTTCTATTAAATAAATTGGACTCATTTATTGTTTTTCATCTTTTAGCTTATATCTATTGTAGGCAATCTATGTGTACTTTGCCTAAGATTTTGGACAAGCCCAGGGCCGTTCCCTGATGGAGGTCAGTGTAGTAAGATGTTTGCCTTACATAAAAAATCCTTAGCAAAAAAATAATGACTGTACTTAAAAATTCGAAGGCCTATAATGGATTGTAGATTTCATTCTGTGTTGCTGTGGAGCAGAACTTCTAAGCTTACAGCTCTCTAGACATGAAAGGGGCTGTTGCTGAGTTTTGAGTGTTGCTGAGTTATGGTAGTGTCTTCATAGTAATGTCATCCAGGTGTAGATATTATTTGCCAAGGATTTTATAGAAGAATATGAGTAAATTACCCTCAACTGCAAAATTTCCTAAATCTGTGTTTTTGAACCAGCACAGTTACAGGATATATTCTAGAACACACTTGACAGTGAAATTTGCAATCTCTCTTAAAATTTTTTTTTTTTTTTTTTTTTTTGAGACAGAGCCTCAAGCTGTCCCCCTGGGTAGAGTGCCATGGCATTACAGCTCACAGCAACCTCCAACTCCTGGGCTCAAGCGAGTCTCCTGCCTCTGCCTCCCAAGTAGCTGGGACCACAGGCGCCCGCCACAACGCCCGGCTATTTTTTTTGGTTGCAGCCGTCATTGCTGTTTTGGCGGGTCCGGGCTGGGGATTCGAACCCGCCACCTTAGGTGTACATGGCTGGCGCCCTAGCCGGTTGAGCTATAGGCGCCGAGCCTCTTAAAATTTTTAAAAGTAAATATTTTAAAACCATTAGGACAGAAAGTAGACTAACAAACTAAGTTAAATGAAAAAAATGATGAATAATTCATTTCTTCATCATTAAAGCCATCTGGGATACTTAAAAATTTTCATTCCACTTATTGCATCTGGAAATAGTATTTTATTAAAATATAATGTTTTCACTTTTAGGTTTTCACTTCCAGTTACTGCCACGGCAGAAAACTGTCTCCTTACTATTTACCCATATATGGCAATTCATCTGGATGACTATAAAATTACTTTAAACAATGGTAAGTTACATACGGCTGATTTCTCTCTAACTCTCACTGTACAGGTTCTTTTTATGCAAGGCTAACATCTATAAATAAAGTGAATTTAAAATTAACAGACTTCTGTTAAACACCAGCCATTGCCAAAAGCTCCATGAATCATTGAAAGTACTATATGACAGTGTCTCTTAAGTTCAAAAGTTGACAACCTAGTGGAAGACAAATAAATTGATACAAAGAAAACTGACTTAAGAGCGGTATATGAGTTAGCTGAAGTGTTGAGCATATAGGGGTGTAGCAGGTATTAATGCTGATGTTGGGGATGTGTAATGGTTATACAGAAGAGATGACATATCTGTGTGAAGCTTGAAAAGTGATGATCTTGAACAGGTTGAATTGGGAAAAGGGAAGTATAATAGTTTGAGAGTATGGTGAAAGACATGAGGCAGAAAATCTAAGTACAGAACCACACTGCTAAGTCTTTTAATCTGTACTAGTGAGAACCTTCTATGGGTTTTGAGTTTCAGTGATTTAGAAAGGGAGCAGTTGTCTGCAGAGTTAGAATTAAAGTGGGACAAAGAGTGGTCAGTTGACCAGCTGGGAATTGCTGCATGAGAAATTGTGAGATAAACTAAGAACAGTCATCCTCTATGAAGTCTGTTAGTGATATAGCATTCTGGGAATACGCACACCTGTTGGGTAAAGATTTTCTGGCAAATTCTGAATCACTTTGTACTGAAAGAATAGAGAAACTTTGCATATTCTGCTTATTTATATTTGTTATTTCCTTTAAAGAAATCCTTACCATAAACTCATGAGCCCAGAAACATTGATTTAATTTTATAGATAAACAGTGTTTCAGATAATTTGTGTAATATACCCATAGTTTACCTTGTCAGGAGTGGTAGGTAGTGTCAAGCTTTCAAATCAGGCTTTTCTAAGTGACCAGGTTATGCTTTTCTGACAGAATTAGACTATGAATACATACATATGTATATATATGTATGTATTCATATGTATGTATGTATATATATGAATATATACATGTATGTATATATTATATATATGAATATATGTATTCTATAGAATATATGTATTCTATTCTGATGGAATTAGACTATGAATACATACATATATGTATATATTCATATGTATAGATGCTCGGCCGTAGGTCATGTCTACTAGTTTTTCTTGATCACCACTGCCTTTTGTTGTACTCAAATACATGTTGTAGCAAACTTTAATGTATATACAGCATCTCTAACTGGAATACAAATTGAAATCTGTGCAAAATGGTATCAGCATATAGCACACGATTACAGAGAATTATCTCTAGGAAGAAATTACTTTTGTTGGTGATTTTTTTCTTATATCTTATCATGAGCACCCTATATAATAATTTCAAATATATTAGTGTAGAAATATTTGAAATATTTTACATATTCTTTATTGTTCATGCTAAAGTTGAACATTTTTCATTTTCCAATAACTTTTGTGTGCCATAATAATTGCTTTATCAATTTTTTTAATTTAGAAAACCATATCATGTTTTTTTCTCTGTTTTTATTTGATGTGTAATGGAAGTTTAGACTTTTTATTTTACAGTGTCATGTGTATTTACAGATAGATAGGTAGATAGATACAGGTATAGATAGATTAGATAGATTCAGGTTAAATAATTTGATAAGGAAATCCATGAATGTGTATTTAACTTACCGTGACTCAATGTATCATTAGTAGATAAAAATGGAAGTCCTCTGAAGACTAGAGATGTTTTGCTGTCCCACCAGGATGCTAGATCACCTTCACCTAAAAAGCCATCCACCTCTACTAAATTTTGTGACCTTGACCCTGCAAAGGAAAACTTATACATTGGTATGTGGCAAATACATAATGTACCTCCCAAACCCCGTCCATAGCATGATCTTCTTAATATTATTTAATTTAAAAGTTAGACTTTTTAGGATAACAATAAAGAGACGAAGAAATCCATAAATTTATCATTAGTCATAGGAGGTCATATGTTTTGGGAGTTTTCTTCAATGATCAATAGCAGAGGTTCTGTAAAGTTCATGGTTCACAGCACCATTAGTATCTCGAAAGTCAATATTTTTTCCCTAGGCCAAAAGATGTACCACATACTTCCATTTATTAAGTGTGTTTGGAATAAAAATCTAAGCCCATGTATTGTCCAGCAGATGTCCCAGTGATATTTAACTAAAATGTTAAATGTCCTATGGAGCCCCTGTAAATTTACTGTGACATCCCAAGCACTCTCTGTGCACAGTTCAGGAACTGCAGAACTAAGGGATTTTTATACTCATTATCTAACTCATTTCCCATCTTAGAAAGAGATGAACACAGATAAATATGAGAGTTTTATACTATTATTTTCAATTAACTATTTACATATTTCTTTCTCTGGATATGGATAATACTAAATGTTTTCCTGTTTTTGAATAGACCGATTTTTATAAATAGTGTGCAGGGGCTCGGCACCCATAGCTCAGTGTGTAGGGTGCTAACCACATACACTGAGGCAGGGGGGTTCTAACCCAGCCTGAGCCTGCAAAACAACAATGACAGCTGCAACAAAAAAATAGCCAGGCATTGTAGCGGGCGCCTGTAGTCCCAGCTACTTGGGAGGCTGAGGCAAAAGAATCACTTAAGCCCAAGAGTTTGAAGTTGCTGTCAGCTGTGACACCACAGCACTCTGCAGAGGGTGACATCTGTCTCAAAGAAAAAAATAGTGTGTGGGTGCAATTATATAGCAAATATTTTTTAACAAAAAAAGATGAAACTATTTTATATTTTCAAAAATTGCCTTAACTGAGAAACATTTTATTAATATGCTTGCTTTGGATAGAAAGTCATTTTCAATATAAAGCCAATATTTTGTATCTATAATATTTTTAGTTTTTTTATTGATTCATGTTAATTGTGGGTACAAAGAATTAGGTTACATTGATTGCATTTGTTAGGTAAAGTCCCTCTAATAATTGTGTCCCAACCCCAAGAGGTATGCCATATACTGTAAACCCCAATCCCCCTCCCTCCTCTCTTTTCCCCACTTTCTCCTTCTCCCATCCCCCAACTTTAATTGATTAGTTTTTCTCTTATATGGCTATGCATTAAATCATCTACTGGCTTCATATTAGAATTGAGTACATTGTATTTTTGCTGCTCAATTGTTATGATGCTTTACTAAGAAGAATGTTTTCCACCTCCTTCCAGGTTAATAAAAAAGATGTGAAGTCTCCATCTTTTTATGACTGAATAGTATTCCAAAAAAAAAATAGTATTCTATGGTATACATATACCATAACTTGCTAATCCATTCCTGGGTTGGTGGGCATTTAGGTTGTTTTCACATTTTGGTGATTGTAAATTGAGCTGGGATAAACAGGCTAGTGCAAAGGTCCTTATGATAAAATGTTCTTTTTTCAGCTAAGGTTGAATTTTGTCTAATAAGTAATGCTGAAGTATTGTCAATACATGTACTAATGTAATTAAAAATGAAAGATTCCACTTTGGGGAATGTTTTTGCACACCATAATGGCAAGGAAAAAAATGAATCTGCTTTCTTTATTCATCTATTCATCTATTTTTAAAACAAAGATACAGCAAATTGACTCAGAATTTCTCTAAAAGCATAGAATAATTTGTAGAATGCGTTCTATTTGTTTATATATAAATGACAATTTCTGACAAACTATTTAACTCTATTGGTCAAGTAATTCATTTTTACAAACGTGAATTTTAGGAATGGAAATAATATCTGAAAATTTGGGATTGGATGAAAGTGAAACATCGAAGAAAGATGATAGCTATGTGGAAAAAGAGGAGCCAAACCAACAATTCTTTACTCCTCAAGATGGAACAGAGACATATACCTTCTTCGAGAAGGTTGTAAATGCAGCTCAGACCTGGTTCAGTCTCTTTGGCTGGGCTGAGGGACCCCATTCTCTATCTATCCCAGAGTCTGCAAGAAGGTAACAGTTAACATGTTTCTCTAAATGCCTTGCATTGTATCAAATCATAAAATATCTATCTCCTGGGATCATCTTAAGTGAAAGGATATTAAATATTTGACAATTTATTCTAAACTGCTAAATTATAAGCAATCCATAAAAAGTCAACATGCAAATATAAAGTCTTTAGTATACATGTCCTTTTTAATTTCTTCTAAAAGTGATGATTTTAGGCAAGCACTGAAAATCTCTGACCTCAGTTTCCTCATATGTGAAATGAGAAAAGGTGAACAATGGGTAGGAAAGCCCCTTGACATTTGAAAGTTTTACAAACTACACATTCCTGTGTAAATAAAGTATCAGCCTGAGATCCAGATTATAGTCAGGTAGACAGGTAGTGACCAGGAAGAGTTTCTTTACATCATCTCCCCTTGACAATGTATTTGCCTCCTTTCTTTCATGTGTTGCATAATAATACAACTCAGCATGTCTAAAATAGTTAAATATCATTGGTTGTATCAAGTCACTTAATTCTGCTGTTAATTTAAACACCGAGTTTAGGCCCTTCCCTTGTTCTGATGTTATTGGTATGGTGAATTCTCATAGCTTTTCTGTCTCCCTTCTCAGCACTGGGGTAACTTGCTGTGACCAGAGGGAAATATAGTACTGATCTCTATAGCTATAAGGGCTATATCAGAATTTCTGCTCTGTATTCAAGAGTGGGCTAGGTTAAGCTAAGTCTGTAGTTTTCCTGTATATTGACTCTATTCATATTTTATTAATAGGATAATCTCAGCTTCAAAGAATGAATTGGCTAATATTTCATCTGTGTTTGTGATGTGGGAAAATTAATGCCCTAGATACCCTGAAAATTTATAGTTTTCATCATAAAACCATCTGGCTCCAGGGAATTTGTTTAGAGAAGTTATTTTGTTATAACTTACCAGTTTTGTTTTGCTCTGATGATTGTTCTATGAAATTTTTTCCTATCTTGATTAAATTTTAATAATTTTTTTCATTTGGGGGAGATTATTGATTGAGCTTTTAAAATTTATTATTCAACAATTATGACTGGTAGTCATTTTGTTTCTTATTCCCTTTATGCTGTTATAGTCCCTTCCTCTTTTACCTTTGCAACTTTATTTTTTCTTGATTATAGGTGTCAGCATTTACTTTTATGTCTCATGTAATTAATAAGTTCTTGGATGGATTTTTCATTTTCATGTTTTCTAAACCATGTGATGCTGATTATGTCTTTATAACTTACTTATCTTTAAACACGAACAGCATGCTTATTTCTTTCTAGATCTATAAATTTATCTCTTTATTCCACTTCGGCTACATCCCAGAATTTTGGTTAATAAGCAAAAATTTCTCATTTTTGTTGTTTTTATAGAGCTTGAGATATTAGTTTTCACTTTTTATATGCATTTAACTATAATACTGATTGCTACTCTGTTGTGTATTATTGCATACACGTATAATTATTTCTTTGAAAATTCCCATTAATTTTTGAGCATTTACTTATGTAATCTCATATTTTTGTTAGCATAAATAAGGCATAGATGCTTATAAATGTTTAAAAATGGGGGGGCGGAGCCAAGATGGCGAACTGCAGCCAGCTTTTTACAGAAGCTCCCGTCCAGAAGGAGGCTGAAAGGACAGAACCTTAGCAAATTAGCTGATGGTTTGGAGCAGAGACAAGAGAGAAGATTGAAGAGTGCACTTCAACCTTCCTGAGGCGAG
>NW_003852467.1:271828-298572 GCF_000181295.1 Otolemur garnettii
AAAAAAAAAAAAGAAAAAAAAATGGTAGCAGACATTACTAAATACTACATAAGAAATTTCTCATAGGTAGGATCACTGGATGAAATAATATAAACTTCTTAAACTCTCCTATAATGTATTCTTGGATGATTTTCTAGTAAATGTTCTATATTATACTCCCATTAATTAGATTCATTGTCAGTCTGGTTGTTTCCTAAGGGTGTGAATGCTGTCAGAGTTGGAAATGTACCATTTTGATCAGTGGGGAGCTGCCCCCAACCCCAAAATTGTGAATAAAGATGAGATTTCTCCAGGTAACAGTCCTATTTGGAGCCATTTCTTGGTTTGGAATTTGTGAATCATGGACTCTCAGGCTAAGAAGAGATCTTCAAGGTCATGTATTATTGCTGACAATTGAATCCCCTCCTTTAGTGTCTCCTGCATTGCCCCCATCATCTGGAATCATTCTGTGTTTCTAATGAGAAGTCTGAAGCCCTCTTTTGTGAGTAATGTGTTCATTCTCTTAGAATTCTTTTATGGTTCCTATACTTCGGTTGTTCTCCTATTATGCAATTTGCTGCAGTAAAATGTGAGCGTGGGGATCTTTTTTGTCATTCAATCTATTTGGCCTTTTTAAAGATACTTTTATTTTGAAAACCAGTCTTTCTTTTAACTATGTGTCTTACTTCCTTTTCTGATATTTTCTTCCCTCTGTTTTCTCTATTTTTTCCCCATTCTCTCTCTCTCTCTGTTTAGTAAAAGAGTCTCAACTCAAGAGTCTTATTATGTTGTCCAGACTGGTCTTAAACTCCAGGGTTCAAGCAATCCGGTTATCCCACTTTAGTCACTGGGATTACATGCATGAGCCACTACACACGGGCTGATTCTCTCTTTCTGAATCTCCTATTAGGTAGATTCTGATCCTTTGTATACCTTATGATTATGATTTATATGTCTTATCTTTTTCTGTCTCTTACTTTCTTGTAGCTATCCTTTCTTCCTCTTCTAGTCTTCTATATAAAAAAAAAATTGAGACAGTCTCACTCTGTTGCCCAGGCTAGAGTGCCATGGTAACAGCCTAGCTCATAGCAACCTTAAACTCCTGGCTATTTTTTTTTTCCTATTTTTAATACAGACAGGGTCTTGCTGTTTCTCAGGCTCATCTCGAACTCCTGAGCTCATGCTATCGTCCTCCAGCCTTGGCCTCCCAGAGTGCTATGATTACAGGCATGAGCCACCATGCTGGGCCCTTCTGTAAAATTTTAAATTGGTATTTCTAGCTTTGTTTTCCAAGAGCTCTCTGTTATTCCTTAACTTTTTCTTCCTCCCTTCTTTGTTCCTTCTTTCCTCCTTTCCTCTCTTCCTCCCTCACTTCCTTCTTTCCCTCCTTCCTTTCTTCCTTCTTTATGCCATCTCTTTCATAATAGCATCTTGCTTTGTGTTATGGGCACATGCTTTCTCAAATATCTCTTTTATAGTATGAGCTTATGCCTAAATTCTAGTTTTCTTTAAACTGTGTTAACTCTCCTCAATCTTTATTCTTTTAAATTTTTATTGGGTTATTTTTTTCCCACATGATGCCTTTCCCTAAATATTTCTGATGTTTTGTTCTTATTTATTCATATATAATGAATGAAGTAGTTGGTTGTAGA
Source organism: Otolemur garnettii (assembly GCF_000181295.1). Lineage (NCBI taxonomy): Eukaryota > Metazoa > Chordata > Mammalia > Primates > Galagidae > Otolemur > Otolemur garnettii. Next base: position 273,460 of record NW_003852467.1, read on the forward strand.
ATAAGCAAGATGTTTACAGTCTAAGTCTGGGATTTGGGATCAAATGAAGCTTAAAGTCCTGGGAAAGCATGAATTCTAATGTTATACATGTTTGCAAGAAATTAAATTGCCTGGCCTTATATATAATAGCCTCCAGCTGGGGAGTCATCCAGTATGAGATTTATTACCTGGAATACTGGAATCCATTGTGGGTTATGATATAGATCTTAAATAGATTTGGGGTTTTTCAAAATTATTGAAACGTTTTTGAGACATTTGTGCATCACCTTTCTTGAACATGAAGCTAGGGGCTGTCTTAAACACTGCTTTGTTGGTGTGTATCCCAGGTAATATCATTCCTTACATATACTACTTGGTGGTAGCAAGGGCAGTAAGACCCAGGTCACTTGTGGATCTGTGAGATATTCAGGTAGCATAGGATAAGCCAAAGGAAGTATTTGAGGAGAGTTCTCATTTATTGATTAGTTCCTGGTCTATTTCCTTTTATTAATATTATGAAAACTTTATTAACTCTTATTTTGCTTTTTATAATGATTTTCTTCCTAAAAATATTTTAGAATCCACCTAATGAATTAAGAAACTTATGGAGGCTTCTCACTTTGGGGAGGCAATTATAAGTATATTTAATTATGGGATACACAGTTATACTATGGTCTGTATGTGTACCATACAGTGTGGAATGATTGAATCAAGTTGGTGAACATATCCACCACCTGAAATACTTATTTTTCATTTCCTCTCATTTAATTGCCACCTTATACTCTAAAACTAACATCTCCTTATCTTCCTTTTCCTCAAGCATCTGGTAACCCCTATTCTACTTTCCACTTCTATGACATAAACATTTATAGATACCATATATGATTGATATCATGTGACAGTTGTCTCTCTGTGCCTTATTTCACTTAGCAGAATGTCTTACAGGTTCACATACATTGTTGCAGATGACAGAATTTCTTTTTTTTTTTTAAATCCTGAAGAGTACTCCATTGTATAATACATACCACATTTTCATTATCTATTCATCTATTGATAGACACTTAAGTTGGTTCCATGTCTTGGCTATTGTGAATAGTGCTACAATAAACATGGGAGTGTGCAGATATCTCCTCAACATACAGATTTCACTTCCTTTGAACGTATACCCAGAAGTGGGATTGCTGGATCATATGATTAGACCATTTTTAGTTTTTTTGAGGAACCTCCATACACTTTTCCATAATAGATATACTAATTTACATTCCTACAAACAGTGGATAATCATTCCCTTTTCTCTACATCCTTATTAACACTTGTTATCTTTCATCTTTGATAATAGCCAATCTAATAGGTGTGAAGTGATATCTCATTGTGGTTCAAATTTGCATTTCCTTGATCATTAATAATGTTGAGCATAGGTCTGTTTTCCATCCCGAGAGGCTCTTAGATATAATTTCTTTTTAGCTTTTGCCCAAATCACCAAAAGATGGAAATAGCCATTGACTAAAATAAGAAAATGTAATTTATAATTTAAAAAAGAAAACACAATGTATGTTTCAGAGATCATCAAAAAATTTACTAAACATTATAGTCTACTCATGTCAGGTTGGGTGAACTGGTGGACTGTGGGAATATCATTTTTTCTAAATAACACTGGGGAGATCTCTGAGAAACTAATACTAGAATTGAATTGTACTGGAAATCCCACTTCATCTGAATGAAGTCATTGCAGTGCATATAGGTGTTACTCCAGGATTCCACTCTAGCATGTATCTTCCTGCAACTACAACATACCTAGAATACCAGTCAGGGAATTGGGATAGGGTTCAAATTGTTTCAAAGCTAATCTTTCCATCCTAGAACCTCCCATTCAGTATAACTATATGGAAATCACAGAAAATCCACTAGTGGAATGTTTTACCATTCGTAATAAGAGCATCTAAAATGAGGAAAATATTTTCTGTATGCCTCCATTTTCTTATCTGTAAAAAGATGATAATCATGGGCGGTGCCTGTGGCTCAAGGAGTAGGGCGCCAGCCCCATATACCAGAGGTGGCGGGTTCAAGCCTGGCCCCAGCTAAAACTGCAAAAAAAAAAAAAGAAAAAAAAAGATAATCATAATGCCTACCTTTACAGTTGTAATGTTTAAGAGGTAATACTTATAAGTCACATCAGAACAGACCTTAGAAACTAGTAAATGTTCAGTAAATATTAGCTATAATATTATTAAATTTAATTTATTATATTAATTATATTGATAGTGTTATATATTTCTGATTTCATTAATCGTATTCACCAAGCGTCCTTCTGTTTGGCAGTAAAGAGTCCATTTAAAATTCATCCCTTCTGGGCTGGGACCGGTTGCTCATGCCTGTAATCCTAGCACTCTTGAGAGACCAAGGCAGGTGAATTGCTTGAGCTCAGGAGTTCGAGGCTAGCCTGAGCAAGAGTGAGACCCCATATCTACTAAAAATAGATAAACTAGTCAGGACATTGTGGTGGCACCTGTAGTCTCAGCTTTTGGGGAGTCTGAGCCAAGAAGATCACTTAAGCCCAGGAGTTTGAAGTTGCTGTGAGCTATGACACCATGGAACTCTACCCGAGCAGTGAAGTGAGATTGCCTCAAGGAAAAAAAAATATCATCTTTTCCAAGACAGCACTTTTCCAAATTATATTTCATTAATTATATTTTACCTTTCTTTGAAGGATTTTTCCCAAGCTTGATATCCAAACATTTGATAAAAAGAAAAACAAATTATATATATATATCATGCTTTTGACTTTGCCACTTGAGCTGCTGGCAATCTCAGTGATAAATTTAATGTGAAAATAAAGTGTCACCTCCATTTCTGGGCATCCTTCCCATTCATACTGTTAACAGTGTCCAACAAAGTCATGAAAATTTGTCTTTAGACTGAGTTAAAATGAAAGTGGTTATAAAAACTGATTAGAGTGCCTTGAATTCTTTCCACTTCTACCCATTAATGTGAGAATAAAATATTTTATAATTCTTATTTTCAAAATAGTTTCCTCCCTTAGCCATTTTACTACTTAATTGATGATAGTGGTAGGTGGCTTCTTTATTTGGAAAGATAAATCATAAATACACTGAACCTTCTGCATGAGTATATTTTCAGTTTCCAAAATAGAGGGACTCTAAAAATTGAAAAAGAATCTTAAAATAATTTAATATCTTAAATGGTATTTTGATGGGGATTGCTTTGAATCTGTAAATCTCTTTGGGCAGCATGGACATTTAGCAATATTGATTCTACTGATCTATGAGCATATGTTTTCTGATTGTTTGTGCCATCCATGATTACTTTCCTCAGGATTTCATAGTTCTCCTTCTAGAGCTCCCTCACCTCTTTGTTAAGTATACTCTTAGGTATTTTATTTTCTTTGTGGCTATTGTGAATGGTATTGAGTGTTTGACTCTCAGCTTGATTGTTATTAAAAAACGCTACTGATTTGCATGCGTTGATTTTTGTAACCTGAAATTTTAATTAATTTATTTCTCAATTTCAATAATCTCTTGGTAGAGTCTTTGGGATTTTCTAAATATAAAATGTTATCATCAGTGAAAAGTAATAGTTTGACATCCTTTTTCCCAATTTGGATACCCTTTATTTCCGATTGCTCTGGCTAGGACTTCCAGCACTGTGTGCAATAGAAGTGGTTGTAGTGGGCACCCTTGTCTTTTATCAGTTCTTAGGAGGAATGCTTTCAACTTTTCTCCATTCAGTATGATGCTGGCTGTGGGTTTGTCATATGTGGCATTTAAAAAGTTTGAGATATTTTCCCTCTATGCCTAGTTTTTTGAAGGTTTTTGTAATGAAAGGGTGCTGGATTTTGTCAGATGCTTCCTCTACATTTATTGAGATGATCATATTGTCTTTGTTTTTACTTCTGTTTATGTGGTGAATCACATTTATTGATTTACATATGCGAAACTCCCGTTAGAATGTCCTTTATTAACCCTTTGATTACCAAGAAGTAAATGCATTTTATTATTGTATTTTTATTTTAATCTTAAATTTATATAGTTATGGAATATGTTTACAAAGTTTTTTAGCAAAAATATTTTTGCATAATCAATGTTTGCATGTGGTTCCTTGTTAAAACCACTGGGAAACCAGGTATTGCTCACTTTTTGGTGATAGTTAGAAAAACAATTCTTGTTCTTGCTCACACAGAGTCTGACATGACTAATTTGTATAGTGTGGATTTTTAGCTGTACTGCACAAGGCTCACCTCTGGATATTCCCTGAGCAGTCTTATGCACAGCTTTGTCTAATTGTTTCTCTTGAGGAACATACAGGTTGAACTTGTTGATGCAAGTTACTGATATTCTATTCTTGGGGGAACCTAGTTGTGCCCGTAGAGGGCCTGTAATTAACAATTTTGAACTTCATTGAAAATCTTTGAGGTTCATTGCCTCCTCTGGATTTAACCTTGAAAATAACTCTGGCATAATCACTGTGATGTCCAGTAATTTCTGAGGAAAATAAGCACTCTGGCTTAGCACCTGTAGCACAGTGGTTATGGAGCCACCATATACACCAAGACTGATGGTTTCAAAACTGGCCTGGGCCAATTAAATAACAATGACGACTGCAACAAAAAAATAGCCAGGCGTTGTAGCGGACACCTGTAGTCCCAGCTACTTGGGAGGCTGAGGCAAAAGAATTGCTTAAGTCCAAGAGTTTGAGGTTGCTGTGAGCTGTGATGGTACATCACTCTCTACTGAAGGCAACATAGTGATACTCTGTCTCAAAAAAAAAAAAAAGAAGCACTCAAAAACCTCTAGCAGTAATATTATTCCTTCAGGAATCTTTGTCCCAACTTCCTATGAAAATTCAGAGGCAGTGTTGTATACCCAGTGGCGTAACCTGTTTCCACATTTCCTGCAAATTCATTATTTCACATGTTGACACTTGCACATCCTAGTGTACTATAACTCCTTCTAAATCTTCTTTTTCACCTGTTTCATTTTCAAATTCACCTTCATTATCACTTTTGAACACATGACTCATCATCACTCTTCATCCAACAAACTGTACACATTTTCACTGTTCAATTGTGCCCGATTTCCTCTATCCCATTTTCTGAGGCTATGCCACAGTACAGCTGCTTACACCCCATTGGCTACAATCTGAAACCACACACAATTTTGTTATTTTTTAAATGAAATTCTCAGCAGAATAATGATTTGCCATAACACAAAAGTAATTTGAAACTGAAATTATACATACCTTCAAAACAAGTGAAGCGTCTTATTTCATATGGTTGTAGGAAAACAGAAAATGTCTACTGCAACATAGCAGTACATGTAAACACAATGCTTCACGCCATACCAAACTATGAAAAAGTTTTTCCTTTTGGCATATTGAAGAGTAATCATTTCCTTCTACTGTTTCTGTTAAGAAATCCTGTGGGTTACCGCATTTAAGATATTTTCTTTTGTTGGAGTCCTTTAAGATTTTCTCTTTTGTTGCTTTGTTTTCAGAAGATTTGCTATGATGTACCTACAGTAGTCTTCTCTGTAATTATTTTTGTTAGCATTCATAGTAATTATTTCATGTGTGGCTTGATTTTTTATTGGTAATTTTAGAAGTTTTCAGATAATATCCCTTCCAATTATTTGATTGTCCCATTCTGTCTGTCTCCTTTTATGCCAGTTAAAGTTTGTGTCCTACAACTATGGCATCTGGGTTTCCAATGTGTCTTATTTTTATTCTTTATTGTTTATTTTTATTTGCATTCATCTTAGCCTATGATGATGTTGATTTTCTTGATTTTTTTTTTTGCCAGTAACTGTAAGGATATAAGAGAGCTATTTTATCCATTACTTATGAGGAAGCTGAGGAGCAGAAAGCTTAAGTAACCTGTATAAGGTCACACAGTACATGGCAAAGCCAGGTTTAGAACAATGATAGTCTACCCTTTATACAATACAATGGACTCTCTCCTGTATTATGCTATATTAACTTCCTATGTACCAAACTAGAGAATGCTATTCAAAATGGCCCATTGGATACTTTTAATTTGTCAGTCTAAACCAGTGGTACATGTGTGACTTTCATTGACAACAACCAATTAGATGATATAGTATAAGATATTTGATAAATTATAAGACAACAGGAATAGGTTGGAATTTTTAGTCCATTCAAAAACTATCAGGCATCACAATGGTGCAGTGGTACTATGGAGAAAATATTGCAGTGTCTTATTTAAACAATAGAAAAAATTATAACATCCGTGGATTTTATCTTTAAAGGAAAAATTCTCACTTATTAAACCAATGTACAAGTTATGCTTTTCTCACCATTAAATTGCAAGTATTGGGAAAATGCACGTAAAGTTATTGTTGTATGTACATGTGTTATGAATGTTTGAAATTTATCTTGTAAATTATAATAGACATTATTTCCAATTCACAGAATACAAAATTGGACTCTGAATATAAATAACTTGCCATAATCAAATAGCTAGGAGGTAATGGGTTCAGAGTTCAATCCTTATTCTCTTTCTCCAAATTCAGTCTATTCACAATCCAATACTTTGACTTGACAATTGCAACATTAGGCAATAATGTGTGTTTAAACAAGATATAAGAAATATTAGGGAATATTTAAAAAATCTAATTTTGACTAACAAATGGCAGCTGAACTGTATTTTGGAATTTCTTAGTTAATTTTAATATAATTTTATTTAATTATTGGATTGAACATATTTTCCCATGACATTTTGAGACTTTAAAAAAATTTTTTCTTTATTTTATTTTTTATGTATTTTCATTTCAGATTAGTATGAGGGTCCATATGATTAGGTTCCATTGTTTGCATTTCTAAGGTAAAATTCAAGTTGTAGTTGAGCCCATCACTGGGGGTGTGCCATATTTAAATTAAAGTCTTCTTCTCATAGGGATGTATATAAAATACAATTCTACTCATCAGCCTCATCAACCAAAAAAATCTCCCAACATAGTGACTTTTCCAAATACAATAAGACCATTTACGATGTGCTGATCCATTTGTGTGGAAAAATCCCACCTGGAATTAACTCAAGTCAGTCATTACCTATGGATAACAAAGAACGTGTACTTCAGCTTCATTGGCAACATTCCTCACTTTTGGACTTTCTAAGGTAAGAGCCTGGATGTGCTAACTAAAGCATGTGATTATGGCTTGGGTAGGTAGAGAAATAGATGGATAGATAGGCACACTTTGATATTATTTTTAATGTTACCATGTATCTATATCTATCTATCTCACACTGTAGGAAAATGTACACTGGTTAATAGAAAAGAAGCATTTTTATGAATTATTGGATTTACAGTATAAGGAAAAGTATTCTCATGGTCTTTCCTGGGTGTGCACATGCCTCTGGTGACTCTCTATGTGTTTGTATTTCATCTTATTAGAACAACAGCCAAATTGAGTTTTCACGTTCTTATAAGGAACCAACCAAACTGCATTAGGGTCCCCCATAATGACTTTATTTTACATTAATGACCTTTTTAAATACTCTAACTCCAAATACAGTCACATTCTGAGGTACTGTGATTTAGGATTTCAACATGCAAGTGTTGTGGACAGGCACATTTCAGACCATAACAATAGCAGATACAGTGTAAATGAAAAAAAAATCATGTAATTGAATGTTACATTTTACCATAAATTTTGTATGGGTGGATATATTGGCAGTATTATACTTAATGTTTCTTGTCCTTTGTGCCAATATGGATTGAAGTGTACCTCATTCCAGATTCAAATCTTGAAGTATGAATACCCAATGTGACTATATTTGGAGATAAGACTTTTAAGACGGTTATTAAGTTTAAATGAGTCTAATCTAATAGCACTTATAAGTAGAGGAAGAGACTCTATCTCCCTCTCTCACTCTCACTAAGGGCACATAGAAAATGTTATGTGAGGTCACAGTGAGCAAATGGCCATCTACAAACCAGGAGGAGAGTCTTCAGCTGAAACACGATATTTTGGTTTCTTGATCTTTGACTTCTTGCCTCCAGAATTATGAGAAAATAAATTTCTGACGTTTAAGTAACTTAGCCTGTGCAATTTTGTTATGGCACCCAAGCAGACTTACACAGCACCAAATAACCTTTGATACAATTTCACTGGTTTGTAATCAATAATCATTTTTATCATTTGATTAATTTTCATTGAAAAATAAAGATTTTTATTTATAATTTGCATAATAAAGACTAAAACAGAAGCAGAATATAAACATCTTGTGCCCTACATTTTAACTATAAAGCAAGATGTGACAAGAATGTAAAATTGCTATAACTCTTATTTTTCAATTCTATTGAGTTTTTAAATGAATGGTTTATTCACCAAAGTAAATTCATTTAGGAAAATCAACTCACATCCTCTTATAATTAAATTTAATTCTACTTTTGATTTACATTTTTTAAAATCTTTAAAAACTGTATACCCTTCTTATGTGTGAATAGCCATTATGATATCTTATATAATGGGATTGCATCTAAGAATGAAAATATTTCGAAGTAAGGATCTAAGAAGTGATCTTGGAAGAGTTCACTGAGAAGGGCATGATTTTTGAATAAAGCAGATGCAGGCTATTCCATCTCTTTTATTATCAGACATAAACTCTGTTAAATAATTTAAAGTTGTTTATTCTGAGCTGAAAATGAGTGACCATAGTCCAGGTCACCATAAAACCAAGTAACTTTAAGTAAGTAGTCCTACGGCAGCCGAGTTACAGTCTGATTTTATACACTTGTAGGGAGACAGGGATTATAGGTAAAATCATAAATCAATACATAGAAGTTATACCTTGTTTCTGCCTGAAAAGGTGGGACATCTTGAAGTGGGGGCTTACAAGTCACAGGTGGGTTAAGAGATTCTTTGATTTGCAATTGGTTAAAGAAATAATGTTTTCCCAGCCAGGGAGGTGGCTCACACCTAGCCTATGATCCTGGCACTCTGGGAGGCCAAGGTGAGTGAATGGTTTAAGCTCAGGAGTTGGAGACCAGCCTGAGCGAGGGTGAGACATCCCACACACACACTACTAAAAAATATAATAGGAAACAAAAAAAAAAAAACAACTAGTAGATCATTGGTGGGTACTCGTAGTCCCAGCTACTTGGGAGGCTGAGGCAAGAGGATGACTTGAACCATTTTGAGGTTCCTGTGAATTATGAGGCCACAGCACTCTACCCAAGGCAACCAAGTAAGACTCTATCAAAAAAAAAAAAAAAAAGGAAAGAAAGCTTTGCTTAAAGACTTGAGTCAGTAGAAAGGAATTCTTAAGAGGGTCTGCTATCTGCTATGTGATGCTATGCCAGAGTTAAGTTGGAAAGTAAGCCACATTATACTTAATTAAAAAAAAACCCCACTTAATGAGATTGTATGGTTTTTAAGTCCAGACTTAATCTTTCCTTGCATGGCCTTATGTCTTGTTTGCAATTTAGTATCTTATTGCCATAAAGAATCTTTTTTATCAGTCTTATCTCTATTTTAATATTAGTGCTGGTATGTTTAAACTCCAGAAGTGAAGGGGTATAAAGAAACTTGTCTAACCTACCTTTCCATCATGGCTCGGAATTTTGTCTTAAGGTTTTTTTGAGATCCCCTTGACCAAGAGGAGGTCTATTCATTCCATGAGAGGCTTAGGATTTTATTTTTGATTTACAGTTCAATCTGTGTAAAATTGAAGAGAATAATTCCCAAATTTACTTGGTAAATAAAATAATTAGAAATAGTCAACTGTATATTACATGACATGTAGTAGATTATTATTGCTGTTGTTAATTTAAATGCAGTAAATTATGCTGTGAGATTTCATATCCTAAGATATATCCTTTGGGTCTGCACCTGTAGCTCAAGAGGCTAAGGTGTCAGCCACATACACCAGAACTGGTGGGTTCGATTCCAGCCCGGGCCTGCCAAACATCAATGGCAACTACATTAAAAAATAGCCTGTAGTCCCAGGTACTTGGGAGGCTGAGGCAAGAGAATTGCTTAAGTCCAGAAGTTGGAGGTTACTGTGAGCTGTGATGCTACAGCACTCTACCCAGGGCAACAGCTTAAGGCTCTGTCTCAAAAAAAAAAAAAAGAAAGAAAGAAAAGAAAAAGATATATTCTTAAATTATTATAATTTATAGTAACCACTAGTGGCATAGTCAGAATTGACTCTTGAGATATAACCGTCACTAAAATAGGATTCTGATTTTAAAAATCCATTCTTTTATTAGAAATGAAAGTCTTGTTTGCATAAAAGTGTCAGAAACCAAGTACTTATAATTATGCCCTCAAATTTATTATCTTGAAAGGAAATTATATTTTTCTAAGTTTAAAATAGAAAGCAAATGACTTTTCTTTTACTTTTATCACTTATTATGTTTGATCCTTAATGATTGATTCAATAAGGTAAACTCTATAATTCCAAAAGGCAGAAATTCTAATGTGTTTATTTCAGGAAGTTATGCTCTTAAAATCTAAGGGGACATTAACTGTGAACAAAAGCAGGAGGTTTGGGTACTTAAATGAATCCTTATCATGTATGTATTATATAAATCAAACAATTTTGTAATAGCATAATTAAACTCCATGGTACTTGTGATAGCTGTGTTGTTCTTGTAGGAGTCTTGTTGGCACAGCTCCCAGTAGTGTTGACATTAACATGAGTCGTTTCTATTTTGACATTTTATGGTGTGAGGATGCTGGTATGGAAGAATGATTTTGATGTTAAAGCCAAGCCATTCAGATTTATTTGCTCTTTATCAGCAAATACATGCCTATCAGGATATATTGACTGATAAAATTACTTAACATTCAGAAAGTGGCAATATGGTTAATAAAACTGGATCATTACTCCAAGATATGTGCATATGTTTCATCATGGAAATGAATGTATTCAAATTCAAAATAATCACAAATGTTATTAGCTTTCCCATTTAAACTTGATGACACAGCAGTGAAGACTTTTGTACAAGTGAAATATCTATGTTGTGCAATAAATGAGAAACTCATTTTTAGGGATTAAGTTAGAATATTTAAAAAACTAATTTCAGGAGATTAAGTTTAGAATTTAATAGCTCATTATGTGTAATTATCTTCTGATCTACTGAGTGTTAACTTGGAAGAAATATTTAAATGGAAATCCTGGTATGTAAAACTATAACCAAATCAATTGTGAAAAGCAACTCTTTGAAACTACTGACCAGGCATAAAATCTATTGACGAGATATAAACATAAATGCTGTTTTATGGACTGATGAATTTAGGCCTTGAGATCTATTTAAAATGAAAAAAAAGAAAGAAACAATTCTTAATAATAGCATCATCCTTTAAAATGCAAAAAAAATGCATTCTTCATCTTAAGCTTTTACCTAAGGTATGCTTTCTGCTGGATTCTATGGAATATACAAATAAATAACATCTCCTCAGGAAGCTTACACTTTAATGGTTTCCCGATTGTTTTCCTTCGACTCTTAGTAGCATTTGATAGAAATGATGCTTTCCTTCTGAAATCCTGTATTTGCTTTGGAAACAAAGAAGTGTTCCAGTTTCTTCATATGTCTCTGAATTGTCTGTCTTTGATTCACTCCACAAGATTTCACCTTACGGGGGAGAATACCTCATGTGTTCCTATACAGGCTTTAGGTTGACTGTTCTTGCTTAGGAGTGGTATTACACTAAAATTAGATTTTTATTTAAACCTATAGCTATTTGAATATAATGAAGGTTCATAGGAGTAATACATGTGAGTAAAGTAATTGTCTGAAAACCAAAGAGAAAGGAAAATGTTTTATTTCCAAACAAAAGAGCTTTATGTAGGCAGTATGATTTTTTTTTCCAGTAGCTTACCCTGGCTCAGGGCCATATCATACTTAACAGCTCTAGCACTGTGATCACTGTTCCTACCTCAAGAGTTCCCTTCCTTTCTTCTTTCTTCTCATTCATTCATATTATCTTCAAGGTCTGAGTTTCAAAAATCATCTTAAACCTCCTTTCTTTGTTTTCCCCTACGTTTCTCAGTAAGCGTAGGACTGCCAACTTTGAGGTTATTTCCAGAGTTGAGCACTAGATATAGCATTCTTTTCTGTTAAATGCTTATTGGTGAGTGGTGTTCTATCCTCACTAATTTAGATCCCCAAACCCAAATCTCCATCAAGAAACATTCTTGCCAAAATGTAGTAGATTTTTATACAGTGGCTTTGGTAGCGACGGAGATGGAGTAAGAAGAGTTAAGATAAAATTATTTCAAGAAATTTGACAGTGATAAAAATGTGTATATGATTATACATGATCATATAGATGTATACAGGTTATAGTATATATGTGTGTGTGTGTGTGTGTGTGTGTGTAGATAGATAGATAGTTGTTATAGTATAACCTGAAGTCTGGTAATGTGATGCTTCCAGGTTTATTTTTATTTCCTAGAATTACATTGGTAATTTGGGTTTTTTTATGGTTCCATATGAAATGAAGTACTATTTTTTCAAGTTCTTCAAAGTATTGCATTGGTGCTTTGATGGGGATTGCATTAAATCTGTAGATCGCTGAGGGTAGTATGGACATTTTAACAACAATAATCCATCCCATCCTTCACAGTAGCTTCAACAAAATTTTAAATTTCAAAATTAAAATTCAACAGATACAAAAATATGACATTGCCAAAATAATTGAAATAAAGTTCAATCCTAATGACAGATAAATTGTATTATATTAAAATAATTTGGGTTTTTCTTTTTTAACTTTAGTGCCCAAGGAGGATGTGTTTCCCACATACTCCCTGAATTTCTACTCGAACCTGAAGACTTTAAAAAATGGAGTGAAATTACAGTAAGGAAATATAATTTCTCAGAATAATCTACACATTTATTATTATATGTACTGGTATTTGGTCTTTGTCAGAAGATCCCATTTCAGAATCTCTGATTTTTACATATGAAATATTCTATAGCTCATGCTTTTCTGGACAACCCATACTTTCCATACATTTGTCAAAAAATTGATTACATAGCTTTCTTAAATATATAAGTAATTGCTTCTTTGAAGAATTTATAAATGAAGAATGAGATGGAGTTATGTAAATTTTGTTCTTAAAATGAATTTCTAGAACATATATATTTCAAGGAAAATACTTGTAAACTTTATTACCACTTGCCACTTCCCTCCTTTAGTTTAAGGAGAGAATAGAGAGAAATTTGGAAGAAATAAATCGTTCTCTTAAGATACACAGTTCATTTCCTGGAAACCTACTGCGAGGGGAATTATTTTTGAGGAGCTTGCAGGCTTTAAGGCAACTCTAGTTGTGGCACTGTCACTCTGCTTGCTGCATGAATTGTGTAGGAGAACCAAGTGCTTGTCTGTTCTCCAGCTTTCTGCTGAGGTTTTGTGGCCTAAAGTGTATGGCTCTATTTGGGCTTGTGGTTCAGAAGAACTTAGCATGTTGTTTTGCCCCTTCTACTACAGAATGAGCTATTAGATGCACTGAATGAATAAATAGTACCTAAATAAGAGACTTTGTGCTTCATAAAGTTACCTATGTTGATAGTGTGTACTATTGGCACATGTGTATTTAAAAAAAAAACTTATATGCTAAGTCTTAAAATTTTTTACTTAGGTTACCTTAACATTCAAATTAATGCTTTACTATTTTATTTCTTAAAGTGTACCAATAGTCCTATACCTGCGGGTTCCAAAAAAACAGAGAAATGTTCTGCGGCTGCAGAAATGGCTGACTTTGAAGCCCGGAGTAAACGGGCATGGACAGATGTATTTCTTCAGATATATAAGGTAATATTTATACTATTGTTTGCTCCCAGTTAGATCATCTGGGAGTTGTGTTTCTCCATGTGTTCTATCTAAAGCACCAGGCACGGTTTTAAATCAGAAGTGGACTGGCAGTTTCACTTGAAAAAGTAAACAATGTTGAGATGTGCTAAGATGCATTTCACTGGTTAGAAATGAAAAGTTATGGGCAGTGCCTGTGGCTCAAAGGAGTAGGGCGCTGGCCCCATATGCTGGAGGTGGCAGATTCAAACCCAGCCCTGGCCAAAAACTGCAAAAAAAAAAAAAAAAAAAAAATATATATATATATGTATATATGTATATATATATATATAAAATATATGTGTGTGTGTATGATGTGTATATATATATATACTAAAAAAAGTAGAGAATTGAAATATATATGTGTATATATATATGATGTATATATGTGTGTATATATATATGATGTATATATATATTAACTAAAAAATAGTAGAGAATTGAAACAGAATATAATGAAGCCAATAACAAATGTGGTTTCAAGCAGGTTCCACTGTGGGCAGCTGGAGCTCTGTCCCTCTGAGGATCTATGGGAGACATTGTAGAGCACATCTCATTTATTCCAACTGAGTGTTAAGTGATCTGGAGTATTTACCAATTCTCTTATTATCTTTGTTAGATTTTTTTGTTTTGAGTCATTATCCTCTGCCACTCCTAACTTCCCTTCGGTAAGCTAAGTGTGCTTTTGTGTGTCAGAAAAAAGATCCCTCCATCAAAGACTTGCAGGTTTTCACAAAAGCGCCCTTCAGAATGTGGAGGTGAATGCTGAGGGAATATGGATAGTGTATCAAGAGTATCTCTATAGCATATGTCACTCAAATTGTTTTCCTCTTACTTTTGTGCCATTAGAGAACTGTATATTAAAGGTTTTAGATGAACCAAGGAGCTGAACTTGTACTGTGTACTGTAATCTAAACTAATACTTGACTCCTTCATTAAGAAAGTCCTGACATCTGTATAGTGAGGTAGCAGATCACAAGCTATTCATCTCATCTAGATCCTGGAACCAACTGCTAATAGATTGTTACTTTTAGTAGCTCTGTACTATAGTGCTTTACTGATCAGATGCAGAGTTCTCTACTGAATTTGAACATTGCTTAGTTATTGTTAAAATATGGAGGTATTGCTTCATAATAAAACATTTGGCAAATATAATGTAAATATGCCACCACACTTCACTATATAGGATAAAAAATATGACAAATTGCAAATTCCTGTAAACTCACTGTGTCGCCCTGTGTAGAATGCCATGGTGTCATCGAGGCTTACGGCAACTTCAAACTCTTGGGCTCAAGTGCCATCCTCTTGCCTCAACCTTCTAAGTAGCTGGGACTACAGGCACCCGCTACAATGCCCAGCTCACTTTTGTCATCTTAAAAATAGACCTCTTCAGTTAGTATCAATGCCAAAATAAGTATTGACTTGAAAATGTTACTTAGACTCTGAAAATTTTATTTTTCTAAGTTGCATGAGCCAGCATAGAAATAAAAACGGCATTTCACACCTTTGAGTTATAAATGAATTGACAGTCTAATAGAACTGTACTTAAATGCAGTTTTTTTTAATTGGGTAATAAGACTCATATAAATTATATATTGTGGTGTCTTATAGAATAAATGCTATACAAGCAAAAGTTAAGAATTTAAAATGAGCATTAGTGAAATACATTTGATCTGTTCTTTCAGTCTTGAGTGGATACATAAAATACTGGTGGCTTCTTCTACTTATATACTTGTTATTTTTCCATTTACTCTTAAATATTAATTTGTTATTTTTTCCATTTGAGTCTAATTCAGATTATCTCACTCTCTTTCTCAATTTCAGGTTATGGTTCTATCCCGAGTTGTACCATATGGCAACAGCAATATGCCTCCAAGATCTGGGCTAACTACACCAAAAATCAATCCTTGTTTCATATCCAGCAATATCTATTCACATTCGGAAAGAATTCTACTTAGTTGGCTAAATACAAATTATGAGAATACTCGTCACATTATATGGAAAGATTGTCACAGAGGTGAGAAGTTACTTGTTTCTTTAAATAAATTATTGCCAATTGTAGTGGGATGATAGAAAAGCCATGGATCCACACTCAGAATCAATGGATTCTAGTCCTAAATCCAACATTACTCTCTGTTTTACAAAAAGGAGGCCTGCTTAACATTGTCAAGAAAAGATTCTTCACATGTAAATGCTTCTTTCACTTATTTTGAAAAATAAATGATAAAAAATGTATGAGGTTGGACAATTTGAGGTTCGCAAACTCATCCTAGAAAAAGTGCTTTGAAGGGTATACTCAGTGCTGGTGTCAGTGCATAGCCTCCCAAGGGGAGTACTTTGAAGGTGACCATAGTGATATTCACCAATGAGGTACATAACACTTTGCCTAGGATGAGTTCACAAACTTAATTGTCCAACCTTGTATGTAGAGATGCTCTAGAAATAAAAGATAGTACTAATCATGGCTGACATTTTCAACTGTATTAAGAATCAGATACAGGTGACACTGCTTAAATCTTGTAAATAATTATTTGAGATCAAGTGAAATTTCACTAGAAAAACAGATTACGTATTATATGAGGCTAATGTTGGAAATCACTAAGTGTAGTGTTTCCTTAGTTTTTTTGAGGGGTTAAGTCACATTAGCTTCATATACTGAGACATGTAGATATTCACAGATAGACAAGCCTCAGGGTTCAGGTGTGTACTCCGTTGTTCTACTTTTGCAGGATAAAGCTTTATAAATTCCTAGCCTAAGAATATTAAGTTATTTTTGAAAAGTTTCTGTGGCTAATATAGCTGTGCATTTTTCTTCATTATAAGTATTGATTATAATAAGGACAATGTACATAGTTATTTTTTCTTTAGCTGCAATTAAGCTCCTCTCTTTCAACTACATACAAACTGTTGTGTTCACAGTAGACTGTGTTTGACAACATAAAATAAATTATTTTTTATACTCAACCCTCATTATTTAATCCAGATTTTAGAAGTAAGAAGTAAGCAGTTTAAAATGAGACTTTGAATTACACTTGCTGTTAATTTGCAGGTATTACATTATGAAACACTTTAGAAAACAAAGTTAAAAGATGTATATTGATATATTGGTATTTGAGAACAGTAGAGATAAAATGTTTTATTACCTTTCATATGATATGCTGAACTTCTCAAGATTTGTATCTTATAAAACTGTATTTTCCCCAATAAAATATATAATAAATTAAGTGAAAATAAGTAGCACTAAGGAGGGTTACAAAAAACAGACATAAAACATGCTGTTTTGGTTACTGTAGCTTTGCAATACAGCTTGAAGTCTGATAAAGTGATACCTCCCACCTTGTTCTCATAATGTAAAGTTGCCTTGGCTATTTGAGATCTTTTCTGGTTCCATATGAGGTATAGACCTATTTTTTCTAGATCTGCCAAGAATAACATTGGTGTTTTAATGGGATTGTATTGAATCTGTAAATTACTTTAGAAATGTTGACTCTGCTGAACCACGAGCATGATAAATTTTTCCATCTGTTTGTATCCTCTGCAATTTCTTTCCTCAGTGTTTTATAATTCTCCCTACAGAGGTCTTTCATCTCCTTTGTTAAGTATATTCTTAGGCATTTTATTTTCTTTGTTGCTACTGATGAAGGGAATTACGTCTTTTATTCGATACTCAGCTTGTCTGTTGTTGGCATATAAGAAAGCTACTGATTTGTGTACATTGATTTCATAGCCTGAGACTTTACTGAATTTATTTATCAATTCCAGGAGTCTGTTGGTTGAATCTTTGTGGTTTACTAGATATAAGATCATGTCTTCAGCAAAGAGCAATATTTTTATTGTACTTTAATATGTGCTAATTTAAGAATCTCTTCCCCTTCTCCACTACTATTTGTAAAATTGGTTGCTTTATTCATGTGCAAGATTTCCATGATTGACATTGTTCTAATAGAAATTTGAAAAAAATAATACAGAGAAAAATTTATAGAAAACAGATTATAAAGAAAAATATCCATAAAAATTATAATATTCACAATTGCATTGAACACAACAGGGAACTCAGAACAAGGAAAGTATATAACAAAATTATTTATGAGGAATATGGCATTTCAAAATCCATAATAAATACTAGTTCATTCAGAAAATAGTGGTAGGTCAATTAGCTAACCCTTTGGAGTTTAGGTAAAGTTATCTCTCTACTACATACCGCATACCAAAAATGAATTCTAAACACAGGAAAACTATTAAATATAAAAACTAAGACCCTAAAATAACTTGGAAAAAAAGAGTGAATGTATCTGATTTTTGTATAATTTATTTTAAATAATTATAACAAGGACAGAGCCACTAAAAATGCCATTTATTTAACGAATATCTATGAATCCCCAATTTGTATTCTTAGTACTGTTCTAGGGATTAGAGATGTAGCAGTGAACAAAAGATCCAAAATCCCTTCTTTATGTCAGCATAATTCTAATAAAAGGAAGGAAGTCAGCTGTGTGGGTGTTGGAAATTAGTCTGGTCTCTTGACTGACAAGTGGGAATTATTATCACTGAAAACATCGTCACAAGTTGACTAAATTAAAATTTCATTACCTTTATGGTTGGAACTTTTAGTTACTTATTGAACAAAAAATTAAAAACTAAAATAAAATATATTATTTAAGTATATACATACATTCATAGACATATAATTTAGCATTTTAAAAATATAGAACAATCACTTAAGTAAATACACATCCACTCACTAACTGTTTTATCAATGTTGCTGTGCCTAACTCCAGTGATTTACAATTTAGTTCTCTTCTGTCCTCATCCCATCCTCAGGAAAAACCATTACCCTTTCTAATGGTCAGGATAGTAGCAGTATTTGTGATATGATTGTAAATAGGATATTAAGGAATGATTACATTACACCAGGAAGTAAATAACTTTTTTCTCTGGAATCACAGAGAAACTTTTTATAAAAGCAAATGTTTTGTTTAACACAGCAATAGTTTCCATTATTTAAATCATCCTATACTCAGTATAGGCCAGTATTTCAGTTATTCATTTATCCGGTTGTTTTCACATTTTGTTCCAATCTCCCCATAGTAATCATGTCTGTAATTGAGAATTCCTTTTATTACCCCTCCATCTTGTATTGTCTTTTACAGGTCAGCTTTTGTTTCTTTAACCCATAATTTTTCCCTTCTACATACTTAACCTTCATGTGGAGTAATTTCTGCAACAAACAGAAACTGGTACAAATACTCTAGAGTTACAAGTAATTGCATGCCTGTTGGGCCTCCTTACCCATGTTGATGATCATTGATCAAACATTTGAACCTCTATCTAGGCACTCAATGAAATGGCTAACTTTGAACTATTGGATTTCTCTTCTATTGCTATATGTATTGTAGCATATTTTTCATTGATAAAGAAATAATAGCAAAAGGTTGAAGTTGCTTATAAAGCCTTAGGATAACTTTAATAGTATCAAACCTCTTAAGTTCAAAATTTGTTTTTATTGTCAAAACAGTATGCTTTTTGTTTTTCTAGTAAAGGCAAAGTTTTCTTTGACTAATGCTCAAATTTCCACTAAGATATCTTTGAACAAAGTAAAACTATTGTTAAATTTACTCTCCCTTTTTTTTGAAACAGACATTATACCATCTGAAAAATGGATAGTAAATTTTGACACAGACCTTTCAGATGGGCTTGTTTTGGCAACACAGCTGGGAGCCTACTGCCCATTTTTGGTAAGAATTGTTTTTATGCACAACAGTCTTCTGTTATTTGAAAGGACTTGATTAAAATTTGAAGTGTCATTTCTGTAAACTTATTCCTTTAAATGTCTTAATTTTGAGTCAAACACCTGTTATTCTTGCATTTTGATAGCAATAATCTATTACTAACATATGTTAATATTTAAATCATTCTTAGCTGAACTACAAAGAACACTTTTTAAAAGCAGAAGTTTTTGTTCCATTACTAAAAGGTTTTGTTACTGTCTTTTCCAGATTGAGACTCATTTTATAAATATGTACACAAGACCACACTGTCCAGAACAGTATCTACATAATGGCCTTGTTGTTTTAAATGCTTTTCGTGAAATTGGCTTTGACATGAACATAGAGGTGGGTTCCTTTATATGACATGTTCTAAAGACATTTTGTAAGTTTCAATAGACTAACTAACAATAGTTAGTTTATTATTAATATTGATTTGTTCCTAATTTTTCAACTGAATTGAAACAGACTTTTCATAAGTTACTATTCAAATATGGAAATTGAAATATGACTCCAGAGAAATCTACTAGATATTTTAAAATGTATGTAATTATTTATATTCAGCTGTGGATACTAAGAAAGTACTTCTTGTCCAGTTATCTGAAATCACAAGAATAAAGCTTGAGTGTGTTATTATCATTACCCAAGGTCTAAGAATGAACTAAAAGGGCAGAGTTATTCGAAGAAAGAGGTTGTATTATAATCTTATAATTTAGTAGTGAAAAATACAATTTTAATTTTGGTTTTAAAATAAATATTTATGTAGAAGTCACAATGACAATGTACATTTTAATTATATGTTGACCTCCAAATTATAATTCAATTCAACTTGTCACATGAAATCTTCAATAACAATAATCAAAAATTACTCATACTTTATGAGCTCTTTGTTACTTTAAGATAATAATGTGGTACAATAAATGATTTCTGACTTTGAAGAATATATAAATTCATGATTTATCAAGATATCTATCTGCCTGTTAAAAGATAAATAATGTTCTCATTTAATTTAGTGTCACTGGGAATGTATAAAAAAACATAAAATGTAGAATCCATCATGTGGTCATGGGAATAAAGGCTTTTTATTCTTGCACCAATAGTCAGGATGAACCAAAAGGAGAAGTGAACGGGAAAAGAGACCCAGACCAATCAGAATGCAATTTCAATTAGGCAAGGAGGACAGTAATTACTTTCTCTACTTATCATTTCAATGAGGACTAAAAATAATAAGCTTATCTAGGGAAGTCATATGGTTTGCTAGAGCTGGTGACCGGCTGTAAAAGAAGGGCCCAGGAAGAGAACTGACCAACTCTGAGTTTTCTATTCTATGATCTAGAAAGATGGATGATGCTCATGCCCAAATGCAGGTTGATATAAAGTTGTATTTTATACCTGCTAGAAAAATGAGTTTCATAATTGCTTACTTTTTTCCTTGTATTAAAGTCACTTGCATGTTAAAGTCACTTTGTACCCAGCCTGACATTCCAATTTTTTTTTTTTTGAGACAGAGTCTCACTTTGTTGCCTTTGATAGAGAGCTGTGGTGTCACAGCTCACAGCAACCTCAAACTCTTGGGCTCAAGTAATTCTTTCGCCTCAGCCTCCCCAGTAGCTGGGACTACAGGCGCCCGCCACAACTCTTATTTTTTTACTGCTAGAATTATAAAGACAAATTGCAATAAAAAAATTTGGTCAGAGAGATCTCTTATTATAGCAGAGTTCTGAGGACAAATTCTATTAAAATACTTTGGTTTTGAAGAATTAACATTGTGAATTGAACAACTTTTTTTTACCTCCTCCATGAAAGACACTGAGTAAACCATTTGGGGGTACAGATAAGCTTAAACTAAACCCATACCTTTAAAGATGCTACAGACTACTAATTCTAAATTACATGAAAAAAGTATGATACACAGAATACAGCAAATGCCACACCAGACATAGAAACAGTGTCCTATAAGAGTCACCAAAGGAACAAGAAGTCACCCTACTAAGAATACCAGGAAAAGTTGCATAGGACACTGGGTGCTTAAGCTGGCCCCTAAGAGCTTGGTAGGAGTTGACAAGAAATTTAAAATATCTTTGTTTAGAAAAAATAATTCATCATAAATTGTGACCTCTCCTTTGCTTTTTGATTTCCTCGTATATGTTAATTCAAGATACTTATTTTATAATGCAGTCAAAAATACTTTAAAAAACAAGTATCTACTAGGTAAAAATGTAAAAAAAGTCCAATATTTGATAAGTGAAGAAATTGACAGTTAACTTAGCAGGTAATTATCAATCATTTATCAGCTAGTTTTAATGTCCTATTTATCAGCTCAGATTTACCAACCACATTAAATGGCAAGTTTAAAAAATATCGCCCTCAAATTAACTTATCCATAGTGAATTAATTCTGATACTTTTATTGGCTCATGTTTGAATCAGGTAAAGTTCAGCACTGGACTTATTAATGCTTAAATTTCTTCCCTATTATGTCCTTTATTGTAACTGGATAAGTTACTATGCCAGTGTTTTATCCTTTAGATTCCTGACAGCAGGAAGTTACAGTTATTATACATTCTCTTTTTCACCACATGATTTATATTTAAATGAAAAATTGTGTGGGAATTGTTTGGCTTCAACATAGAATGTATGTTTTATTCCATCATGCCAAGAAGGATATAAAAATAAACATTTATGGAGGTTGTACTATACCAGCGGTTCTCAACCTGTGGGTCGTGGCCCCTTTTTAACAATGAAAATACATTGCAGCATTAGAAAGGTTGAGAACCACTATACTACACATAAGTCAATGAGTGGTGATGAGGGCTAAGAATGAATAGATAATCTCACTTTACCCTTAAAACTTTCATTTCCTTTTTGGTTTTGGCTTTGTATTATTCAGGGTTCCCCAGAGAGACAGAGCCAATAGGATAATGAGAGGGCTTTTATTAGGGGGAATTGGCTCACGTGACCAGAGAGGTAGAAAAGCTCCACAATAGGCTTCTGGAGCAGCAGAAAAGCTGGCTTAGTCTGGAAGCCTCAGAACCAAGGAAGCTGATTGTGCAGCCCCCAGTCCTAGGCCAAAAGCTCCAGAGTCCCTGGGAGACCCCTGGTGCGACTCCTACTATCTAAAATCAGAAGACCCTAAAATCTGATGTCTAAGAGCAGGAGAAGAAAGGCTTGTCAGTCTAGAAGAGAGAAAGCAGAGAGAGAGAATCCCCTTTCTTTGGCCTGTTTGACGTAGCCAGTCTCCCACCAGATTAGGTGGTGCCCGCCTACGCTTAGGGCATCTCTTGCACTCTCAGTCCACTGACTCGTGTTTAAGTATCCCTCAATCCAGTCAAGGAGACACCTAAAATTAACCCTAAAATCAGGTAGGATACCTTCGTCTTTAAATATCAGAATATCAGAATTTATGAGTGAAAGTGGTTTAAAATACATTCAATGTTTTATGTAGCGATAGAACATTATAAGGATAGTTATTCAGTTTTTCAAGCAAGTTATCCAAGATTCATTTTTGCTCACACAACCTCAACCTGCTGGAATCATTTTAGGTATGTACACTAATAAATCCCAAACTTCTGCTCACATTCTCACATAACGCTTTCCTGCAGCTACGTAGTATATCTGGAGCTTTCTAGGTGGCACCTCCTTCTGTGCTTTTCTTTTTCTAGAAGACAAAACTTTCTCAATGACCCCACAGCATATTTCTCATTGCATATTATTAACTAGGATTGTAGCCCATGTAAACTAGTCATTGATAAAAGATATGGAACACCCACAAAATAGGGCATTCTTAGTAAAGATGAAAGGAGAAACATCTGTCAGAAGGCCCTCAACAGTGGTCTTTGTAGGATTACAGTATGTTAGTAGATACTGCTAGTTACTGCTGAAGTCTTGTTTGAAATCTGGTGATATCTTGAAGTCATGGCATATCCAATCCACATAGAGTTTAGGATCATATTGCCCCTTTTAGTTGCAATAATGATGAAAATGAGGGCCAGGAAATCCAACTGATTTAGTTAAGAGCATGGCACTGTGTAGTAGTAGAGCTTGAATTTATCTATTATGTTGTATTATTTTTTTATTTCAGAGTAATGCAAATGTACTATGATTAGGTTACATTGTTTACATTTGTAAAGTTAAGTCCGAGTTGCAGTTGAGTCCTTCCCCTAGGAGGTGTGCCGTATACCCCTACATTGCACTGGTAAGGTGGCAGCTGATTAAACTCCTCCCCCTTCCTTACCCCACCTTCAATTGCAAGGCTAGAATTTAATTTACAGATTTCCAGCATTTCTTCTATTATGATTTTTTGTTTGTTTATTTCCCTGTCTTTTGTTAACCCAATAGGAAAACACTACCTTCAGGAGGGGGAAAAAGGATCAATGCAACTGAAGTTCTTTCAAGTTAGATCTATATAGAGAAAATAACAATTATGCCTTTAAAAGGAATTTCACATAGAAATTTTGTTTTAAAGAAACCTAATTTATTTTGACATTTGGCTTTCTAAGCCTAGGATTAAATAAAGTGTACTTGCTTTACGTTTTTATTGAAATGAATCATAAAGAAAGGTAAGAACACTTTCTTAGTTGGTTTTTCAGTATCATATTTTATTAAGTATATTACTCCCTTAAGGTAAAGGTATTTTTAATTTACCAAATTATTGAATTTTCCACATCCTATTATATATTTAGGTGCATAAGAAAAGGTAAATTTTAAGAGGTGAATTTTAAAAATAATTTCTGTGTTACTACTTTTATTGTGGTAGATACTAAAACAGGATTCAAAAGACTCTGATCCCAGACTTGAGGCCAGAGTGTTCTGCTGCTGGTCCTCCCCTTTTCCCAGCAAGCATACCTCCCCTCACCCTAGATACCCCTCTTCTAATTACACCACAGGCTTGTAAACTACACAAGACCCAAGACAGCTATATTCTTCATTTTGAAATTTACTTTTCTAGGCTTTAAAAGTGAAAGTAACAAACTCTGTACTATGCTTTTTATTTCCCTTGTCTTAAATAATTTTCCTATATCTGTTGATTATAGTATTGCCTTTTTGGAAGAATGAGACCACCAAATACTAATGAGAAATTGTGTGGTCTAGGTATATTTGCAAGTTTTCCTCCAATCACACTCACAGGCAGCTTTCTACCCTGGTAAGGTAGGCTCTCACTGTGTTCATTTCCAGGCCAGGCTCAGATCATTTTCTGTGGCTAACTTGAGTATATGCCATTAAGTCATAGAAAATCTTCACTTCCACTTCATGGAAGTGTAGAGAACTCCCTGTATATTGACAATGACAGAGTTGCTTGTTTATTGATGGTGGTTTTTTAATGTTTTAATCCCTTCCTCATACCAATTCTAGCCTTTTTCTGCTGTGAATAATTCTCCCACATTACCTCCACATTTATTTATTTATTTATTTATTTATTTATTTAAATTAAATGGTAGCTGTATACATTAATGCAAACATGGGGTACAGTGTAGTGTTTTCATATACATTTTGAAATACTTTCATCAAGCTTGTTCACATAAATTTCATGTCATTTG
>NW_003852467.1:303169-309559 GCF_000181295.1 Otolemur garnettii
AATTCTAGCTCTTTCCTTTCTTCCATTCTATTAATCTTGTTTACTATCCACATTCTGAACTCAATTTCTGTCATCTCATCCATCTCTTTATGGGTTGGATCTTCAGATACCTCTGCCACATCCTTCCTTGGGGGTGTTGCTCTACTTTGGTTATTCCTACTACCGGAGTTTTTCTGCTGGCTCTGCCCCATGCTGGATTTACTCTGCTTGGCTAGGTGAGCTGGTAGGAGGAAGTTGAGTTGGGGGCTCTGGGAGTGATATTTTGCTGGCCTTTTTGGGCAAAGGCTGAGACTAGTGTCTGTATCTTTCCCCCTAGAACTTTGCCAAGGATGCAAATAATGCTACGGTCTGAGAGCCTAGAGGTCTGCTTGTCTGTATCTTGTTACAGCTGGTATCTGTTCTACCTTAGAAAATCAATTACTCTGTGTTAAGATCAGCTGTGGAGAAATAAGAGTGATTAAGTCACCCCTCCCCTTACTGGCGATGGTCGGGAAAGGAAAACCACACCTTCCCTCAACCACACCCTCAGGGTATCACTTTAGATAGTTCTTAGGTGATTGGCCCAGTTCAAATGATATGAGACAAGTGTCACAGTTAACACAATTCTCAGGTGGGGGAGTTCGAGAGGTCTCTGGCAACTGTACAGCAGGGATCTGGCAGCACAAGTATGGCCCGCTCTGGTGTTCTGTGGGGTCAGAGGGACCTGCCCAGCAAGTAAAGTATTCTAGGGAGGTTGATGCCTCCTATCCCCCCTTGTACCTTTGTCACATCCAGTCACTGGAGACCCTGAAGGGCTGTGACCTAGTTGCCCAATAAGCAAGTGTGGCAGGGCTCTGTGTCTGCCAGAATCAAAGTAGAGCCAGTGCGAGCTTCACTCAGTTACCACTCTTCGACCTCCACCAGCAAAGGGAACTGAGGCTTGACTATCTTAGGCACTCAGTGACAACTGGAGAATGTTCCACCTGAGGACAATTTGGGCCTGAGAAAATCCAGAGAGCATCAGAGATTCTCTTGTGACCACCAGTTAATTTGCCCAAATCAAGAGATCCAAACCTATTGACCCGGTCAGTACCCACTCTTGGTTGGAAAGATCACAAGGTCTCTAGCAACTAATTAATAGGAGTCTACTAGCAGTATAAGTGTGGCTCGCTCTGATACTCTGAGGAGTCAGAAAGGCCTGTTCAGTAGATAATTTGGAGTAAGGAGGCTGATGTCTCTTTCCCCTCCTTACTCACCCTTCGCTGCTGGACTCTGGTAACCTCAGTCTCAGTTAGCCCCACCAATAGTTTCTGTTGACCCAGACTCTGTAACCCAGTCCTGTCCAATGGGCGAGTGAGTCAGGGTTTTGTGTCTACCAGAGTCCAGGTAAAGTGAATGAGTTCATCAGGGTTTTGTGCCTGACAGAGTCCCAGTAATGTCAAAGCCTTCTCCACTTGGTGGCCACTCTTTATGGCCAGCCAGCAGAGATAGTTGAAGCCTATCTGCCTCTGGCACTCAATGGGAGCTGTAGAATATTCCGCTTCGGTTCTTTCTAAGCCTGGGATTTGTTTTCTTGAAGTCGTGGTTTGCCTCGTTGGGGAGGATGTGTGTTTATCTATCTTTTCTCTCAGTTCAGCTCCCCACTTTCAGCTTCGTTCAGTTCTTCCGGTAGTTGTCTCTCTCCCTGAACTGACGTTTATGTTGAAAGCTAGCTCTAGTGAGCTGTCATCCACTATTCCTCCAAATTGTCATTGAATGTGAAAATTTTATTTGGGGAATATAGCCAACCCAGAGATTTAGCAAAGTACAAAATACATTGAAACTAGGCAGACAAATAAACAGACTAAAATGCTACCAGACATACAAGCACTCCAATGCCCTGACACTCAGCCACATGTAAACAAACAGATAAAGAAGTAAACAGAGCAACAGACAAGCAAGTCAACTAACAGATCAAAAATGAAAGAAGGGAGAAAGAAAAAGAAAGAAAAAAAATAGTGATAATAAAAGATAACCACAGAAATGTTGGTCATAAAATGATAGAGCATACAAATAGGAAAGCAAACAATCCAAGAAGAGAAAGTATCAAGATATATATATATATAATAAAAAGTTAAAAATTAAAAAAAAAGGAAAAGGAGGGAACCACTAGGAAAATTAGTTTTTTTTTTTTTTTGAGTATATACAAACAAGTCTCTTTTTCTCTGTGGTAGGGTTCCAGTTTAAAAAAAAATATATAATTATGCTGTAGTATATTTTCTAGACAACAGGTGGTGCTGTGAGTGGTCCCTACACTACTACCAAAAATAGGGGAAAAGAGGGAAAAAGAAAAAATATATATATATGTATATATAAAGAATCTTTGCTGGTAGGATGCCCAGATTCTCCCTACAACAGTTCCCGCAGAATGTTGGGCATCTTGGATTAACTTCAGATGCCAGTTGGCTCACTGCAGATCATACTGAGTTCTCCGCGCTTCTGGGGGAGGTGTTATGGAGATGCCATTTTGGAGATTTTACATTGCATCTGGTTCCTGGCTGGCCTCCCACTCCTATCTGACCTCCAAACTTGGGACAAAAGTTTGCACTTTGCCAGACTTACAGTCAACTCCTAATTTCCCCTCGAACAGAAAACTGTTGTGGTCTGAGGGAAAAAAGCTGGGGCCACCCCTTCTGTGGTCTGTGTTCAGTTTATTTCCAGTGTAGGAGGGGTTGCTGCCGCTGCCGCTGCCGCCGCCCGTAGCGGCAGGACGTTCAAAAGATTTCTCAGTGTTTGTAGGAAGAGAACGGGTTCCCTGCACTCAACTCCTGTTTTCCCCTCAAACAAATTTGTGTGGTCCAAGGGAAAAGAGCTAGAGTGCTCCTTTTGCCCTCGGAATTTAGTTTATTTCTGATGGGGGAGGGGGCACAGCTTCCACCGCTGCAACAGAAAGTTCAAAAGACTCTTCAGTGATTGCAGGACGGGAACCGATTCACCCTGCCGGTCACCGCGTCTGTGCAGCTCCACACAGACTTCCAAAATTACGGGATGGATCGGTTCCTAAGCAGAGTCCCTTCCCCTCAAGTTTCTGTCTGAATGCCTGGATCCCTAACACCCCAAACTGGGTCCAAATGTCTCCCGCTTCTGGCCGCCAAATTCCGCCCGGGAATCCATGCCTCACCACACTCTCCGCGAGACACGCAAACTCCCCGCGAATTGGGCACAGGAGCCTTTCGTGGGGGGAGGGATTGGTTTCTGTCTCTCAGGAAGCAAGCCGGGACCTGGCGCCGCAGGTCGTGGATGGCGCTAGTTCAGCTGCTGCCCTGAGTTTTTTCTGGCTGACACCATAGTTCTGGGCTACACTTCCAATCCAGCAATTCACCTCTTTGCTGCTCGCCCTGCACTTCTTATCCGCGCAAGGACTCCACGCAGAAGAGATCCAATAAGCCCACTCTCACCTGAAACCGCCAGGAGAGTTGACTCAGGGATGCATCTCCTCCACCATCTTGCTCTGCCTCCTACCTCCACATTTATTAAGAGATCACAGACACTACATAAACTGATAGAAAGAATCCTTCCTTAATGCTCTTGAATTTACTCTTTGGTTTCAAATTGATTAGAATACTAATCCATTTTGTTTCTTAGTGCACGTGTATCTTTTGCCTTATTATTTATCTGTACTGGAAAAAATACTTCCCCAACCACCTCCTTCCTGATCTGCCTGAAATGTTACTCTTGTCATATTTTTCCTCATTCAGAAACCAAGTGTTTCACCTTGGTGTCTAAGACTTCCAGGATGTAGCCCAACATTCCTTAATCTTTTCTCCTATTACTTGTCTCCTCTTTTCTTATGTATTATCCGAATTGTACTTCTTTTATGAGAAAACACTATACTTCTTTATATCTTTACCCTGTTGTACTCTGCTTTTGTGATAGAATGCACCCTTTTCCTCACACCACCCACACCATATTTAACATTCGTCCAAACATTCTCCAAGGTCCATTTAATGTACCACTGCCTCCTCTGGGCTTTTGCTTTAAAATCTCTTGCCATCTTTTATTTCAAGAATGTGTTATTTGTCATTTTTCCTTTTACTCCTTAATTAAAGGATGTATTGAATAAAGGATGGTATCTTAGTCACATTAGTCATTATCCTAGTGTATAGTAAGTATTCTGAGTCCTGACGAACTTTTATGGGGTCTTTTAGGCTCTAAGATCAGTATTCTGCTTAGAACACATTTAATTTGTCTTTTACCAAATAGGTCAACCCTTCAAATTCATAGTAATGTTCTGTTTGTGGTCACTACATTTTAGTGTCATTGCCAATCCGAAATATTTTAAAACAGTTTTAAGCAATTCCATAATTGGTGTACTATGCTCTTCCTCTTTTTATGTATTTTATCTGGATATCCTCTATAGTGGTTAATACTAGGTATCAACTTGACTAGATTAAGGGATGCCAGAGGGCTGGTGAAGAATTGTTTCTGAGTGTGTCTATGAGGGTGTTTCCAGACAAAATAGATGCAAGAATCAGGGGACTGAGAAAGAACTGCTTTCATGATGTGTAGACACTGTCCAGTCTGCTGTGGGCATGGCTAGAACAAAGCAGGCTGAAGAAGGGGGGCAGTCAGGGTGCTTGGTTTTTTCTTTGCACTGCTCTTTCTCTCTCTTTGGGAATAGAGCCTTTTTCTTCTCTTGCCCTTGAATGTTAGTCTCTAGGTTAACAGCCTTTGGATTCTGGGACTTGCACCAGTAATATCCTGGGGGCTCTCAGGCCTTTGGCCTCAGACTAAGGGCTGTGCTATTAGCTTCCCTGATTTTAAAATTTTGGACTTGGACTGAGCCACAGTATCCTCTTCCCTAGGAGACACCACTGGTTTCTCATTCTCCAGTTTGTAGTGGCCTCTTGGGGCATTTGCATTTGTTATCCTGTGACCATATCTCCTTAATAAATTCTTGTTCATACTGTGTAGATATATCCTATTGCTTCTCTCCCTCTGTATAACTCTAATAATTCCTCTGATTTCCATTTCTCTTCTTTGAAACTAGGCCACTGACATCTGTGACCCAAACCCGATCATGATGCTTATGCTTTGCGTCTACATGTATGAAAGGCTGCCAACATACCTGCCCAAAAAGGTGGTGCCCTTTAATTGTACTCTACATGACACCGTGATGAGACAGGTAAGGATATCTATGAGACAAAAATTCACATGGAGTTAAACACTTAAGCAGGTTTTCAGATATTTCTTTCCCAACCCCACATTAATAGCAAGTTAATAGTATGTATTAATTTTAATAATAATCTTTTAATTATAGTTTTGTTAAAATTGTATATAATTTTGTTACATTGAATAAGCCTTATCTCAAATGTTGCTCCTTCTAAGCCAAAGGTCTGGATGTGTGAACAGGGCACCAGCAGTTTCTCCTTAATAATAATTAGCACTTCTGATAAAATGATGACTCCTTCCCATTCTCATTTTGCACAAAATATTATTATTTTATGTTCACCGCTTTGGTAAGATTCATGTTTATTCTTTTTTCTCGGGATTTTTTATGTATCCCTCTTCATATTTAATTGGGGAGGTGAAAAATTATATATATATGTATTTTTTGTGCAAAACTTATTCATATTTAGTCTTTAAAAAGTATGTCCTAGTGATCTATGATTTGTAATTGTAACTTCTTTGAGAAAATCACTGTTTAGCCTCCCTAATGGCATGAGTAATGGTTGGTAAGGATTTAGTTAAAAATTGGGAAAAACCAGGTTTGTCTCAAAGTGTAAAGGGCCAATTTAGGTAAAGAAACGCCTCACCTTCTAATTGTTTTTATTAGTAAATATAAGATACAATCTCTTTCATTTAATTTTATTATTTTCTTTTTTTGTAAGAAAAAGAAATATGAAATCCTGGAGAAATTTTCAGCAGTATCTACTATGATAATTTTCTAATTGGAATGATATTCAAGGGCTTTGGATACTAACTGGCCTTAACCTATAATTATGTGAGAGAGGATTTCTGACTTAAAATAAAATTTCAGAAGAGTTTAAAAATGTTTTGCTTAAACCGGCAGGGGAGAAGATTCTAGAATTTAGTTAAGTAATTATTTGTTATATTTAATTCTTATTACGCATTCTCTAATTCTGGCCACAAGTTTGTGTTTCTTTATACCATTTAATTGTTGCCATTTTTTAAACAAAATTTTTTGGTTTCATTGATTTCTTTGCCTCATTTTCTTTTCTTTTTTTTTATTAAATGATAGCTGTATACATTAATGCAAGCATGAGTTACAGTGTAGTGTTTTCATATACATTTTGAAATACTTTCATCAAGCTGGTTAACATAGATTTCATGTCATTTGCATAGTCATTGTGTCAAAACATTTATATTCTAGTTCTAGAAAAGTTCACTTGTACCCTTGTTAGACAGATA
>NW_003852467.1:309682-316177 GCF_000181295.1 Otolemur garnettii
CCAGTTCCATCCATGTAAACATGAAGGAGGTAAAGTCTTTGTTTTTCTTTAGGGCTGCATAGTATTCCATGGTATACATATACCACAGTTTGCTGATCCATTCGTGGATCGATGGGCACTTGGGCTTCTTCCATGACCTGGCAATTATGAATTGGGCTACAATAAACATTCTGATACAAACCAGAAGGGCAGCTGGGTGGTGGGAGGGTGACTGGAAAGATCACCTATATGGTCTGTCTAACAAGGGTACAAGTGAACAAGGGTATAATTGTTGCCATTTTAAAAAATAGTTAATATTAACACTAGCAAATGTTTAAACAAAAGAATTAACTATGTTGTGAAAACCAAAATTAAAACATATTTCTTTTCTCATTTTATCTCTTTATTAGAAATGATCTTCGTACCTTTAGAATATAGATCAGATTGTGTAGGTGTTCCTTTTATTTTTCACAAATGTAAGATAAGTTTTTGAAGGAAAAAATAAAATTTAAGTGTAAATGAAATATAAAACAAATTATAAGGTTTGATTTTAACTTTCATTTAAGAAGATCAATGATTTTAATGTGGCTAAATGAGAATTTATTTCACTGTTTGCTCCTATAAATTAACTCTGTAAATGGCAGTGCCTAAATCGTAGAATGTTATTGTCATCAGCCCTATCAACTTTCCCTAACACAGAAAAATCTCAAGAATGGCGATTAGAATCAAAAAGTATTTCGATAGCCATGAGTCACCAAGAGAAGCCTAGAATACTGAAACCAGTAAGAAAACATAGTAATCAGTGAAAACACATGGAGTACAGTGATACTCTGAGCCATTAAAAGCAAGCAGACTCTTTTTTGAAACATAATTTACATAGAAGCACAATAGTTAAAGGATAGATGTAAGTACAAACAAACAAATGGAGACTTCAAATCTTTCTTTTCTTCCCTTGAACAGCTGTCTCTTATCTATATCTACACTTCATCAACTCTGCATGGAATCCTAGAGTTGAATGGAATTGTTTTACCGTGAATAAGCCTGGGCCTTTGTGTCATATGTATGACATAATGAGAATAAATGGCTTCCTTATGATCTAAAAGTTTAGATCTAAGGGGTGTCCAATCTTTTTCTTTCCTACCACTCATTGGAATAGTAAGAGTTGTGTTGGGCCACACATTAAATACACAAACACTAATCAAAGCTGATGAGCAACATAAGAGGTCCATGCTTGCTTTTCATGATATCCAACACCAAAGAGAAGCAAAACAGTCTGCAAATAATCTACATGCAGTCCACCAGTTGCAGACTGGACACTCTTTCAAAATGAGCCCACTATAATTTTCAATATCTCCTTCCAAAACAATAGCAATGAGCTCTCTGGGATTTAAAGTCACTTGGTCTGTTAATAAATACCTGAAATATACACATACATACAGACATACACACATATATATGTACAGCCATGAAAAATACCACACTAGAGTGGTCTTTCCCTCATTATAATTACTACCATTAAGTAGATGAGAACATGGTATTTTCAGATCCTTGAAGAAATCAAAGGTGGAAACTCTTCAACAATAGCACACTTTTTTTCTAGAAGTTACCATAGTTTCCATTTAACTAGGAAGTTAATTTAATCATTCCTCAACTCTCCACCATATTCCTTGTGATTCACTAGAACTGTGCATATTGCTGATTTTTCTCTTTTCAAATATCTGTGACTATAGTTCCTAAACTTCTTAACTTGTAGTTACTGTTTCTTCATTCTAATTTTGACAATTCTTCCTGTCCCCAAGTCTTCTCCTTCCATGATACCTTTGCATCTTGTTAAAGGAAAAATTCTTTGTGACATTTGCTAAAATGATAAGGCAGAAATTATTCAGAATTGTGATACATACGGAGACTACGGCAATGCAGTTTTTCAGTAGAGAAGAGAGATTTAGCTCAACTAAAAATACAAGGAAAATAGGAATTCATAAAGAAGCAGAATTGGTCAGCAGATGGAAAATGACTAAGAGGAAGCATATAGATTAAGAGGTAATTCCGGTTAAGCTAGCATAACAGGATTCTTACTGAAAACAGACCAGAGTGATCACATAACCTGCAGAATGATGGGAGTTGAGTTTTTCCCTTTGCAATAAAAATAAAATTCAAGTTTCAAATTTTGATCTTCAGATCTTTTATGTTGAGAAGCTTTTGCATCTGTCCTTTCCTTTGTTGAAAGCTTCTTCTCCCTGCCCGCTTAGGCAGAGCTACACATATCTATACATACACACATATCTCTCTAAATACGTCTGGCTTCCTACACTTAGCTGAGCTTAAATAAGTATTTTATAAGTATTTTATCATTACAAGGTATAAGTATTTTATCATTACATAAGGAATGTATTTTATCATTACAATGTATCGAATTCCGTAATAAAAGTAAAAAGTGACACAGTTGCATATTTATAACTTTATTTATACCCTCTTCTTCTACATAGATTTCACTAAAAAATTCAAGCTCAAGAAACATAGTGTATAATGCTATAATTGTTGGAAGAGATGCTACTGACTTTTCCCTCTCCCAATCAGGGAATGTTGTAGCAATTTCTCCCAAGTAAGTATTTTTTTATTATACTTTATTGAACATATCAACTCTAAGAATTTAGTAAGTATTATAATTATAAAAATTGATTTGGATTTTTTAATTATAGATATATAATGAAAAGATCATTCAGACAAAGACAAATAGTCAAATTTTTATGAGATTCCTCACCAGTTTTTTAAAAATAATTCTAATAACATAAAACAGCTGATTAATAGTTATTTTACTTATTTATTTATTTATTTATTTATTTGGACAGAGTCTCACTCTGTTGCCCTGGATAGATTGCCATGGTGTCATGGCTTGACAGCAACCTCAAACTTTTGGGCTTGGGCAGTCCTCTTGCCTCAACCTCCCAAGTACCTGGGACTACAGGTGCCAGCCATCATGCTTGGCTAGTTTTTTTTTTTTCCTACTTTTAGTACAGATGGGATCTCTGGCTCTTGCTTAGGCTGTTCTTAAACTGCTGAATTTAAGCAATCTACCAGCCTCAACCTCCCAGAGTGCTAGAATTACAGGCATGAGCCACCTTGCCCAGTTAATTGTTTTTAATGTATGCATTTAATTTTAATTTATTTTACATTTGTTTTGACCATATAGATAACAAGATAATTTGTTTTGTATGTACTAAGATTGTTTCTTACAGGAAACTGAAACAAATACATGCTAAAACTATATATACACATATATATATATAGTTTTGTAATATATACACATATTACATTATATATGGTTGACTGTGATTGTAAAACCAATTGTTTTACATTATATATGGTTGACTGTGATTGTAAAACCCATTATAGAAAATTTAGAAACTATGAGAGCATGAAGAACAAAGAAAGTAAAGATTCATAATCGTACGTGAAAGATTCTCCAATGTTGCCATTTTTGTTTCCTCTCACAGTCATTGTGTATGCATGTGTAGATGATAGATAAGTAAATGTATATGTGCATGCATGTATACTTAAAAATTGTCTGTGTTCTGATGACACTTGGTTAATGTGTCTATTACTATCCCATTCTCAAAAATGAAGTATAAATAGTATTAAGGAATTAAATCATGAGTTTTGATAGATCAACGAATTGTGTTTGATATGCCAACAGGTGGTAATGATTTCTGTTTTTCTGTTACTACTTTATCTCTCTACATTAACCTAAGTTACTTTTCAAGCTATAGTCTTTATTTCTGCACTAGTATACATATGCTAGCATATGTAACTTATTTCTGTTACTACTTTATCTCTCTACATTAACCTAAGTTTTCAAGCTATAGTCTTTATTTCTGCACTAGTATACCAAACAAAGAAATAATAAGAAATAGGGACCATTTTAAATTGTATTTAGAATACCTTGGACCCAATTTTGGACAGTGTCCTTGCTTTGTTATCATGCTAGCATATGTAACTTATAAGAGCTGAGTGTGCGTGGGTAAGACAATATCAAGCCTAAACCAAATAAGGAGAAAAATTTCTCCACTTCCCCTCTTTTTATTATAAACCAAATCTTAGAATAAAACTTATAGAAAATGAACCCATCCATTTTTCAAGAACATAATGGAGATAATAATATAAGTTCACTTAGACATTGTCATGGAGCCATTTGTTTTGTTGTCAGAGATTTGAAAACTTGAAATCTATTCTCCACCCTTCTAGAAGGATGATACTAGTGAAAAGAATTAATGTTTCCCCATTTTTCCCACTCTTAAATGTAATAGCTTATTCTAGGATTTAAAATCTATCATTATGTGGAAATTGTTCCTAGTGGACACAATAAACTTCAATAATTTAGCTTATGACTGTTTTTCCTGTTAATGAAATTAGCATTTGTTATTTTTATTATGAATGTAAACCTGTACATCATTGAAAATTTGAGTTATAGAAAAGTAAAGAGGAAAACAAAAATCACCTTGAATTACATCAAACACAATTTGTTAGTTCATTTCCTTCCAGTCTTTTTATATCCACATATTTATGTTTATTATAATATGTAAATACTAATATATTTACATAATAAATACATTACATATGTAAATATGAACACACTTAATATTTAACATTTTCCATGTAATAACATATATAATACACACTTTATGTACCTTTTTGTAGTTAGTCTTTCTAACACCCTATTAGTAGCCTCATATTACCAATAAAGAGGTAGAATACAGAGGCATTAAAAAAGGAGCCCAGTTTTCCCTGCTGTTAAATGATGAATTAGAGATTTCAAAACCAGCCAATATGAATGTAGAGTGACACTCTTATTAAACTGACACCTGTACAAACCATGGGTGTGTATGTGCTTGTGTATTTAACAAAGTCCTTCACATTTAATACAATGTGACTTTGACTACTTGTAAGCAATCTTGAGGATCCATGACATAATTGTGTCTTAATCTATTTGGGCTGCTTTAACTAAATACCATAAACTGAGTAGTGTACAAACATACTTCTGAGGCTGGGAAGTTCAAGATCAATGCATCTGCAGATTCAGTGTCTTTTGAGGACTTGCCTTATAATTCATAGATGGTGCCTTCTTGCTGTGTCCTCACAAGTTGAAATGGTTGAAATATCTCTCTGAAGGTCTTTTATTGACAGCTCTTAATTTTCCCGACTGCCTGACCTAAGAGTGGCTCCATCTTGGGTAGGGAGAGGGCACAGCAGTCTCTCTCCTTTTCTAAGGGATCTATGACATGAATAGCTATTAGTTACCTCTAGGGGAAAAGCTGCTGGTGTACTGTGTGGACCAGGCCATGGGGCCATGGTGGCACCTATCATGTAGCTGATAATGATAAGTCCTGTCCATCTTTGTTCTTATCCAAGTCCAGACATCTCAGGTATACCTGTCTCTCCAGTGATCTTTCTATTTTATTACTGTCTATTTTTTGCTTTACTGTGTTGCTCTAAGTTCTTAACTGGATTCTTGAGCCCTCCTTAGGCTATTTTCTTTGATGGATGACTGATTATTGTTTTTTATGGATAGAATGAAGTTTGATATCTATTACTTTGCTGTCTTGCTAATGTCACTCCTCTGGGGATGAGGTTTTCAACATATGGATTTTGGAGGACACAAATATTCAGACTTTAGCTTTCCACTTCTGCCTCTCCCAAATTTATGTCTTCCTTGCATATAAAATACTTTAATTCTGTCCTAATAGCCCACAGAGTCTTAACTCATTCCAACATCAACTCAAAAGTCTGTGTTGGATTCTGTCTAAATCACAATTAATAATGGCTCTTTTTGCCATGTGTGTATGTAAATTCCCCAAAAGATCATTTATATAGAAAATATTAAACTGCTACACTAGGACATAAATGAACATTTACTTCTGCATCTAAGTTTATGACTAAATTTAGCTGTAACTATTGAGTGGCTGTCATAGAAGTGAAGATGTAATTTTAGAAAACCATTCTGTTGTTTCTTTCTTTTCTCCTTATTTTCATTGAGCCATGTGTGTACTGACATTGATGTGGTATATATTTATTTTTGATCTGTTCTAAAAGCCAACCTGTAGGACTTACAAGATATATGTAATATTAAGGAAATTATATTTTAATGAAAGCTAAAGATTTGGAGTAAAAAGAAAATAAAAGGAAAGAAAATAAAAATGATGCATATAATCATGACAAAAATGCCTGTAGACTTAGGAGACTTATTTGAAATGGACTATACATTTGATTCTAAAATCTCTAACAAACTTAGAAAGGAATCTTAGTCATTTTCATGCTTAAATATGACTAAAAATTTTTTTAAAATTATTACCTTTACTCAAGAGAAGTTCAAGTATTTCTGCTCCTGGAACCATTCATTTATCTCATGAAAAGGGTACTCTATTATGAAATGTATATTTCATGGAACTTAAGTATAGGCTTATAAAATCCTTCATTAAGTGTTATATAGATTATGGTCATTCTTTTTTTTTTTTTTTTTTT
>NW_003852467.1:316366-321052 GCF_000181295.1 Otolemur garnettii
CGCCACCTTAGGTGTATGTGGCTGGCGCCTTAGCCACTTGAGCCACAGGCACCGAGCCAGATTATGGTCATTCTTGAACACTTCTTTTTCCATCAACTTCTATGGAGATTCAATCCATTATCAGGTTCTACTGATTTCACCACATGTACTGTAAAATTGGTATCTTTTCTCTTACCCACCTCTTCCACCTCAATTTAATTTGACGTCATCTTTATACTAGGCTGCTTCAGTCATAAAAGGCTTCTTTGCAGTCTATCCTTTATATTAGAAGGAAAACTATTTTTAATGCAAATTTGAACACAGTATTTTTCTGCTTTAAATATTCCAATAACTTCTCATCACCATTAGAATATAGATTGCATATTTCAAAAATGTCCATGTGGCCTTTCATGGCTATCTCTTAGTTACATCTTATATCCATAACCTATTTGCTCTCTAAGCCTCGGAACTACTGGCCTTTGCTCAGTTTTCAAACACATAATTTTCCTTACAAGAATTCCTAGATGTCTTCTTTCTTCCTCTGATCAATGTTGCTAACTCTTTCCTGTCCTTCACATCCCACCTAACTTATCACTTCCTCTGACCCTTCAGACCACATCACAGTCCTCATTATAAGCTCTCATATCACTTCTTGGCACATGCATAATTTGTAATTTTTCACCTTATTTTGTAATGATGTAATTAATATCCACTAAGTCCTATAGAATCCAGGAGATTAGGAATAGGTTATTTTTTTCCCCTAAATACTGCATCCTTAAAACCTAAAATAGTGCTTGGAACATTTTAAGTCCTTTATAAACATGAAGTGAATGAATGAGTGAATGGTTGTATCTAATGATAACTTTGAGAATATCCCGAAAAATGCTAAATCACTCATAAGTATCCTAACATAGAATTTGAGCCTGTTTTCCTCAAGACCTCAAGGTAAAATTTTTGTTGTTCTCAAATTCAAGACCGTAAGTTTTTCATAATGCTCCTTTTACATGAATCGAGGAGATTGGGGAGGATACATATCTGACTAAAAATCATCCCCATTCCTGCTAGATGTGAACTGCAATTTTTCCCCACAAATTGATTTTCTCGGTAGGGTCCCATGGTGTCAGAGCTCACAGCAACCTCAAACTCTCGCCTCAAGTGATCCTCTTACCTCAGTTTTTCTATTTTTAGTAGAGACAGAGGTCTCGCTCTTGCTTAGGCTGCTCTTAAACTCTTGAGCTCAAGTATTCCTTCCACCTTGGCCTCCCAAGGATTATAGGCATAAGCCACCTTGTCTGGCCTTGGTTTTGAGTTTTGAATGATATTTTCAATAATGGCTTTATGTATTTTTTAAAATTCTTAATTTTCAATATTTTTCCCATGTAACCAAACACCAGTGGCATGATTAATCATTTACCTAAATGGTAGCACAGAATGTT
The DNA here is from genome assembly GCF_000181295.1 of Otolemur garnettii. Classification (NCBI taxonomy): domain Eukaryota; kingdom Metazoa; phylum Chordata; class Mammalia; order Primates; family Galagidae; genus Otolemur; species Otolemur garnettii. The sequence continues at coordinate 317,782 of NW_003852467.1, forward strand.
CTATGAAACAGATTTCCTATAGCTTATTATTAGAAAATCCTTTATTTGAGAGATTATATATTTGGAAGTTAACTTTAGATTTATTGTGTATTAAGATATCTTGATGACAAAAACTAGATCAGAGACTTCTTGAGGACTGTAGCCATCTTTCATTTTATTGTAGAAGTGAGTACATGTCAGGGTTTAGGTACTGGACACCAGGTCTACACAGAAAACAGGCTTATTAGTTGTCTTTTTCTTGATACAATGTTTCCTCTTTTATCTTTTATCAAACAGAAGCCAAATTAATCTTAGTCTGAAATTCACCAGTCGTTTTCTTCACCCTGCTGAGGCTTCATTGATATTAATTTCAAAAAGTAAGAATGCGTTTGGAGGAACTGCTATGACTTTTGCCCTAAAGGGTGAAGTTGTTGATTTCAAAGCCATTGTAAGTAAATTTTATCTATCTTGTCTGTGGTTTTTTCCCATCTGAGACTGGGAGTGTCACCATGGTATGGCTGTTGTTCTACATTTTATCTCTGCACGCCAATTATTTTTGAGTATGATCCTTCTGAGAGATTTGGGATTTAAATTAAAGCAGTCCTAGGCCTGTGTCTGTTTTTTTTTTTTGTTGTTGTTGTTGTTTGGACAAAATGAAAGTATACAGTATAGTAAAGTAAATACAGTAAGTAAAGTATATAGTAAAAAGGACTTTACTCTGATAGGAAAATTCATCTGTTTATCTTCAGTGTAGTGTGGAACAAATTCATTATAAGGATAGTGCTAATTCTGCCATCTATTGAGAGGTGATGGTGTTCCAGACCAAATTCTAAGTCTTTGTATCTCAAAGGATGGAAAAGAGGGATTTTTAATTCCCTGTAAAATGGTTGTGATATTGTTGAATTGTGAATTGATTTTTATGACAATTATCTTGCCTAGATTTTGTTTTCTACCGTGAATGTACAGTAAAGAAGTAAATTCAGTATATTGCCAGGTTACCACATGGACTATAAATAATTTTAGGTATGCAGGGTAAGAGTGGGAAATAGACAATGACTGTAGAGAAGGGTTGAATGGGGCCAGTCGAATGAGGAAACCTCAAGATACTCACATGGACAGTCTGGCTTATTAGACAGTGATGCCCAGACAGGAAATGGGCATTTGTCACTGAGATGTATATTGTGATCTTCTGATATCCTCCAGAATAATGAATACTTAAACTTTATAGCTCTCTCATACAAATTCTCTGAAATAAGACATTATTTTAAGGTATCCTGGGACAGAAAATCTGACACATAAAGCTCATGCAACTCTGTTTCTCTCTCTGCTCACTCCTGGTCTTAAGTTACCAGGAAATAGATTTGATAATAATGGAGAAATAAAATAAGGCAAGAAGATGATCAGTCTAAAACTGTAGAATTCCTAGGAATTTTTCCTTTATTGATTTCTTTTGGATGATTCAAAATTTTCATTTTATACCTGTGCTTTTATTATAATAACAATTATAAGCACAGGCATTATCTATGTAGTCATGCCACACTCACCAACACTCCCACACGCAGATATTCATGAGCACACACACCTGTCTCTTATGTTATGTGCATTAGACATGTGAGGCTGAATAATTTGCAAATGAGAATCATGTTAAGTCATTTAAAAAAACTAATTTTAAGAAATTCAATTTGGGAAAACCTATTTTGATGAACAGTTTAGTTATTAGTATAGTACTATTGATCAGTGATGGAGTATATGTATTTTTTTTCTTTCTCACCCAGATTTTAGCAGTACAATGTTTGCAGGAAAAGGGGAATTATATAGCCAGGGTAAAATTTTACGGGATGGTTTATAGATTTTTTATTTTATAATTTAGAATATCCATTTTTTATTATCATGTTATATGATTTATTTTTACCTTACCTTAGGAAGTTATAAAATGCACATCTCCATGTTATCAATGGAAAGAATTCACTGTGAATGTGAAAAACCACTTTGAAACTGATGGAAACTTTAGGTAAGTTATTGTTTTGGTGTAAATTTCTTGCAGTTAGCTCTCTCCACTCTTAAGAGAGATATGTAATTTTCTCCATCTCTTCAACATACACTATTCTGTGTATATTTTTATAAAACTTAGAATCATTATGAGATAATGAAGGTAAATTTTCTTGAAATGATCAAACCAACTTTATAAATTTTATTAATGTGCTATTTCTTTTCTTTTCTTTTTTGAGGCAGAGTCGCATTCTGTTGCCCCAGGCTAGAATGCCAAGGTGTCATAGTTCACAGCAACCTCAAACTCCTAGGCTCAAGACATCTTTTTTGCCTCAGGCTCCTGTATACATGAGCTATTTCTTGAGATACCATATTCTTTCCATTATTGAAAAAAATAATAATTAATAGACTTTTTACTTTTAATTGTATTCCATCTGTTATCATCCAAAAATGAAATACTGATTCAAGTAGAAAAACATTTCTACCTAGAGCATTATGATTAATTAACATTACACATTAAATATGCATTTGTTCATCTTGAGATTTAATAACAACAAAAACAAATATTTAAAATGAAAATAAAATGAAAGTACGTACTATTTAGGGACACAAGAGAAAAATAATTGTTTAGAAATTTACACATTAAGGGTAATTTTAATCGATACATAGGAAAATATCTTGGGTATTGATTAAATTAGGAACTCTATTTTTTCCAGCTTTAAAAATCAGACCCTTAACATACTGAAACTAGAAGTTATCAATATGCTTGTTATTTTAGTATTTGATAATTTCTAGTTACTCTATTCATTGTATGTCCAGGATTTTAGTAGTTTCCTTTTAGTAATTTCAATAATTTTTGATAAAACAACAATTGTGTTGAAACAGTTGGTAAATTTATGGTTTCTGTGTACATGTGAAGGGGAATATTACTTAGTATAATTTTATTGACATGTTATATTGAAGTGTTAGGAATACAAAATGTCAGAACATGTGGTATAAATCCAGTATTAAATTATGCCCTTAAATGCATCAAAGACTGACTCACTGACTTAAATGAACCAAACTTCTTCAGAGAAAAACTTAATCAAACAAATTCAGCCTTGTATTTTTTTTTTTATTGAATGGTAACTGTGTACATTAATGCACTTCTTCTGGGGTACAGTGTGGGGTTTTCACATGCAATCTGAAATACTTCCATCAAACTGCTCAACACAGCCTTCATGTCATTTTCTCAGTTATTGCTTTAAAACGTTCACATTCTACTCTTAGAAAGATTCACCTGTACCCCTATAAGACACCTCAG
>NW_003852467.1:322896-365996 GCF_000181295.1 Otolemur garnettii
CTAAAACTTCCATTACGATGTTAAAGAGCAACGGAGACAATGGGCACCCTTGCCTGGTTCCTGATCTGAGTGGAAATGATTTCAATTTAACTTGGATGGGAGCTTCTGTAAAAAGATCTCTGCAGTCCGCCATCTTGCCTCCACCCCCCCAGTCTTGTATTTTAATTGTTAAAAAGCTGAAAGGAAATGTGGAAGAGTTTTTCAGATATATGTTTCTCAAAAATGGTGATATTTTAATATGTCTTTATGGTTTATCTCAGATTGAATTAAAATGGCCAGTTCTTCTGATGGTTACGTATTTTGGTGTGAAGCAAGATTGTAATTGAGGACTTTGACTTTGTCATTCCTTCTATAAATATGGCCTCAAATGTAGGCAATGAGAAAATAACCTAAAATATTAGAAACTGATCACAAAATTTGTAAAATCATTCGTTTATGATAAGCATCTGTTACATTTAAAATGTTAAAGTAAGATGAGTAAGAAAGAAAGGTTATGCCAACTATTTCATATGGAGACTCAGTTTTTATGTTATAGTTGGTATAACAAGTGACTTAGTTTTTAGTCTTATACTTACAAAACTGAACAGGCTTCATTAGCAATCTCATATTAAATGTACTTCAAAATAAAATAAAAATGTATGCATATATTGCCCAAAATTGTATGTAGCACTGTGATCAGATTTGACCATTTTTCATCAGAAATTCACATTACTTTTAACAAATAAGGTGAAAGGCAGTATTAGTTGGCTAGTTGCTTTCTATCTTATCAGCAGTTCTCAAATTCTTTTTTGGCAAAACATGCCTGTTTCCTGCTCTATAATGTGTTGTTTGTTTTACTTTTGTGATAAGAACACTTAATATGACATCTACCTTCTTAACATATTTTGAAATTCTATTAACTCTAGGTACTGTGTTGCAGAGTGGATGTCTAGAGTTTATTCATCTACTATAACCAAAACTTTATATCCATTGAACAACAACTTCCCATTTCCCCAAACCCTGAGCCCCTGCTAACCCTTATAACATTCTTCACTTCTGTGAGTTTGACTATATTTTTTCCAGTTTGACTATTAGAGACACTTTGTGTAAATGGAATCATGTAGTATTTGCCATGTTATTATAAACAGCAGGACTTCCTCTTTTTGAAGTCTGAATAACACTACATTGTACGTATCATTAACCTCTGCCTTTTGAGTGGGTTGTTTAATCTATTCACATGTTTGTTATTATTGACATAATAGGATTTACTTTTGCCAATTTTCATTTGATTTTGTATGTTCCATGTCTTTTGTTTGCTTCTATATTCTGCTGCGACTTCTTTCTTTTACATTAGTGAATACTTTCTAATGCAGCTTTTTAATTTCTTTAATGACTTTTTCAATGTATTTAGAGAATTGTTTCCATAGCAATTGAACTAGGGATTACCATAGACATCTTCATTTATCATAGTCAACTTCAGATATGCACTCACTTAATTCCAATGAGTTTCACAAAGTGTTACTCTTATATAGCTATATTTCTTTTCTTCCTTTTGTCTAGTAGTAGTGTCATATATACAGCATCAATAATGTTACAAACCCAGGAATAAATGTATAATTTTATAATTTGTATGATTTCAAGAAAGCTGAGAAAAAAAAGAAAAGTACATTAGTTTGCTTTGTCTGCCAGAACAAAATAATGCCATAGATTACACCACAGAAATTTGTGTTCTCACAGTTCTGGAGGTTGTAAGTCCCAGATAAAGATGTTTGTCTCTTCTGGGCTCTTCTGAGGCCTCTCTTGGCTTGTAGATGGCCTTTTTTATTTTTTTTCCTCAGTATGTATCCTGATGTCTCTTTCTGTTTCCAAATTTTCTCTTCTTGTAAGAACACTATTCAGATTAGATTATAACCTACCCTGAAGGACTCATTTTAACTTGACCATCTATTTAAATGTATCTACAAATACAGTCACATTCAGAGGTACTGGGGATTATAGCTTCAACATAGAAAGTTTTAGGCAGACAAAATTCAGCCCACAGTAAATAGAAAGTATATATTTATGGTTTTGTTTTTATTGTCTTTCCTATTAATTATTTCTGTTTCTCTTTATTTGTTACTATGGACTAATGAAGTGACCACTTTGTAAGTTGAGGAAGAGGTAACTGAGGTCTCACTATTCTCAGAAGTGCCACACCTATGTTATACCCTCTGTCCATGCGTGGGTGATGGGGAGGAGAAGGGAGTGCTTGAACTGAAGTGCTTGAACCTCAGTAACACACTCTTGGCAGGAGCAATCTTGGCAGGAGCAATCTGAAGTCAAGTTTCTTTCTTGCTGAACTGGGAAGGAAGAGGGAGTTAGTGTTGTTCTTGGTTCATGTACCAGTCTACAGGTTTGCTTACTAAATTTTAGTAGGTTTTGTTGAATATAATTTTTATTCATTTTCTATATCCCTTAAAACCATTTCTAGATAGTTTAAAAGTTATTTTTTATGGTTTTTACTCATTTTTCTGGGATGTGAGTTCAAAGAGCTCTCACGGTGTCATGCTATAACAATGTTTGCTTCAAATTCTATTTTGTCCGTGATTAGTATAGCCACGCCAGCTTTTTGCTACTGTTTTCATGGTGTCCCCTTTTAAATATTTTTACACCCAGTCTATTTGTCTTTCAATTCAATATTTGTATTTCTCTCTCTTTTTTAAGACAGAGTCTCACTCTCTTGCCATGGGTAGAGTTCTGTAATATTTGTAACTTTTATCTATTTTGTCAATATCTCTGAATTGGCATGTTTAATCCATTTACAAGTAGCATAATCTCTGATATAGTAGAATTTATCTCTGTAATTTTGTTTTCTATATGTCTTATATCTTTGTTCATCTATTTCTCCATTATTTCCTGTCTTTTCAAAATAATTATTTTAGTATGCAATTTTAATTCCCTTTTTACCTCATTTTTTTTTTTTTTAGTTATATTCTTGGTAGTTACCCTGAAGATTGCGAGTAGCATCCCAATTTAAAACAAATCTAGCTCATATTAATAACCACTTAATTCCCATATAACCAAAAATTTTCTGCAATATAACTCCTTTTTCCAGCCCCTCCTTAGTGTTACTATTGTTATATGATTACATCTTTATCTTACCCTGTTTCTTTTAAATGAAAAAAGGAGAATAGAAAGAATTGTAAGCAAAATACATCCATACATTGTTTGTTTTATATATTTATCCCTGTAATTAACTTTGTTAGTGTTTCTTATTACCTCATGAGTTTTTTTTTAACCTCGTGTGTTTTTAAATTAACTTCTAGACTGTGTTTCTTTCAGCTGAAGAATTTCCTTTAGTAGTTCTTGTACAGGAGTTCAGCTTGCAATGATTTTTTTCAGTTTTGTTTATTTTGGGATACCTTAGGTTTTTTCCTTCATTTTTGAAGGACAGTTTTGCTGTGTACATTATTTTTCATTAATAGCCTTTTTTTTTGAAGCACACTAAATATGAAATTCTATTACCTCCTCTCCTCTAGCATTTTAGATGACAAATCAGCTATTAATCTTTTTAAGGAGCCATTGTAGGTATTAAAACCAATTTTGTCTTACTACTTACAAGATTGTCTATATCTTGGCCTTTCAACAGTATGAATATTATTGCCTCTGTGCAGATTGCCTTGAGGTTATCCTGAAAAGAGTTCTTTGTGCAACTTGGATGTTGAAATTAATGCTTTTCATAAAATTTTAGACTTTCTGTCTTTTATTTTTCAAATTATCTTTTTACCTCTTTCTCACTATCTTGTTTTTTAGAATTTTCCACTAGGCCTACGTTGGTAATCTTTTGTTTTATTTGATTTGAGACAGAGTTGCACTCTGTGGCCCTAGGCTATAGTTCCATGGCATCAGTTTAGCTGATAGCAGCCTCAAACTCTGGGGTTCAAGTGATCTTCCTGCCTTAGCCTTCTGAGCAGCTGGGACTACAGGTGCCTGTCAAGATGCCTAGCTAATTTTTTTTTCTATTTTTAGTGTGTGGGGGGGTCTTGCGCTTGCTCAGGCTGGTCTTAAACTCCTGAGCTCAAGGGATCCTCACCCTAGCCTCCCAGAGTGCTAGGATTACAGGTGTGAGCCATAATGCCCAGCCTATATTGGTAACCTTAAATGTGTCCCAAGGGCATGTGAAGTTTTCTTAATTTTTCTTCTTCTTAATTCTTTTTTCTTTCTGTTCCTCAAAACAAATAACATTAATTGACATTTTTAAATACACTGGTTCTTTTTTTCTTGCCAGCTGAAACCTTCTGTTGAGCCCTCTAGTAATTTTATTTTTAAATGAGGTATGGCATTTTGCAAGTCTAGAATTTATAATTGGTTCTTTTATATCATTTCTGTCTCTTTAACTAGTATTTGGTGACACATCATTGTACCCCATATGCAGGGTTAAAGATCTCTGATATACTGCAAAAATCTGGCAAGTTAGTTTAATCCCACACATGGGCATCTTGTTCCCCAAATGTTTTCTTTATGTTTTTTCAGGCTCTTGTTTGACCCAGCTGCTATAGCAACCTCACCCACAGTAGCTGCTGATTATTTTCAAGGAACTTGCTGGGGTGGTAGGTGTTTTCCCTTAAGACAGGTCAAATAAAGTCAACACCTTGCAAATTGAGGCTTCCCAAGGAGTTTCAAGACAGGTTAAATAACAATAATACTCAGGACTGGGACTTTTTAAAATAAATCCAAGCTTGGTTTGTTTTCTCTTGAGGATACAAGGCTGCTGCTTTGCATGGCTACTGCAGAGCTGTCTAGAGGAGGATGGGATTTATAAGAAACAAGTTACAATAGAAAAAATTCTACTGATCTTACTAAAGTTTGGCACTTTTTCTTGAATAAAATCTATTCTCCTGTATTACCAGAGTTCTGAAAAAGTTAATTTTGACAGCTTTTGCAAGTGATTTTGTTGCTTATATAGTACAGAGAGATAAATTTATGGTGGTCTTACTTAACTCTGTCATTCCCTGCCTTTCTTTCTCGATAATCTGGTTTTATTACTTGAAAAATATTTTATTTTGTAGATTAGGCTTTTGCTTCTCAAATTGTGATTCAAGAATCAGTAACATTGATGTCACCAGGGAGCTTGTTAGGAAAACAATCCCAGGCCCACTCCAATCCAGTTGAGTCAGAATCTGCATTTAACAACATCTTGGAGGATTTATTTTTACGTTTTATTAGAAAGAACACTGTTGTTTAACGTGAACATGGCTCAAAGTTTAATCCATTGTTGAGCTATATCAAAAGCATCGGAAAAGATGTTTTGAATAAATATTCCTAGAACCCATTCTAGACCTGCTTAGAATTCATGCACATAGAACTGTGGGAATCTGCATTTTGAACAAGCACCTTGGGTGATTATTATAGGTATTGAAATATGAGAACCACTGATTTAGAATTGACAGTCATCAAATAGGGTTTTTATTTTCATTTTAACAGGCATTTTAATTTTATTTTTATAATATTTCTTTGTATTTTAAGAAAACATGCTCGTTCATTATATTTAAGTAGGGACTTTTCAAACAGACTCATGTATGGGTAGAATACTATTTATCTCAAAATGGTGCATTTATAGTGAATGAAAAATCTAATATCTATTATATGTCAAAATATATTATCATTATGGCTATTTTTCAGCTAGAACAAATTATGACCAAAATAAATCACCCCAGTAATCACCCTGGATTTATAGAAATATAAAGTAACATTAAGAGGGGCCAAGAGAGCAGACTAGAATTAGTCTGTACATGCTGCTGTCCATGGAGAGGATAGAACTTGGTGAGTAGATATTCACCATTACATAGTTCATTGAAGAGAGATCATTGGAAACCAACAGAAAGGCAACAGGAGGCTCCCAAAGTGAAGGAGAGGGGATTATATATGTCTAATTTTATCTTCTTTATGTGCAAAGAAGTGAAATCTGTGTCCCTTTTTTTGTTTGTGTTCCATCTACTTGGGAGGCTGAGGCAAGAGAATCACTTAAGCCCAAGAGTTGAGGTTGCTGTGAGCTTTGATGCCAAGGGCAACATAGTGAGACTCCATCTTAAAAAAACAAAAAACAAAAAACTTAACCTACTGTATGTTGTGAGACTTCTACAAAGAACTGGTCACAAGCCTCCCTGGTAATTGTGACTCTGATAGAATCCCTTGATGTAGTTCAAAGCACCCACATTCTTGCCTTCTGCTATTGGGGCTGCTCGAGGCAGCTTGTTTCTTTAACCTGGGTTGTCTCAGCTTCTCTGTTACTCTTTCACTCCAAAAAGAAGATGAAGTGGACATTGAAAACTAAGAAGAGGGAGGACTCTAACCCATCAAAGCCCTTGGGCAAGCTGTGTTATTTGCCCACCCTCTATGGCCCCATATAAAAGGGATCTCTAACTGCCCTGGGGCACAGACGCCATCTTTGCTCTACCTAGGCAAGTTGCTTTGCCTTTCAATAAACCTGGACTGATCCTTTCCTTTTCCTTTCTCCTCTCTGGGTATCGCTGCACCACTTTTCAACATTGTTTGCTCTAAAAACCTTAGTATTTAATATTTATATAATTTCTTACTACTTTTATATGAAAGCATCAGAAATATCAATTTAAAACAAAAGGACAGAATCTGGTGTTGACATTCAAAATTAGGATATATGATAGTGTTGTATTTTAGTTTATATATACGTGTATATTTTATATGTATATATGCAGATGTATGTGTGTGTGTTTTATCAAGAGCAAAGCATATTTGATTAATTTTATTACTAGTCTAGTTTTTACTGTAAAACTCATATTATGGGACTTCAACAACTATTATATAATTCAAAAAGTTTATTTTCAGAAATTGAGTTTGAACAATCTGTCCTTAAAAATATCATACAGATTCTCAAGGTAGAATTAAGTGTTCCTGATATGACTTTTCATGACATCTTTCGCCCTCTGCTAGAGGATAGTATACATATCCTCCTCCTATAATGTGTGCAGTTTAAGAGAGGACAGAATATTTGTCTGTTTCCCAGAACTTCACATCCTACACCTAAAGGCACAAAAGAGTATATTATTTTTTGAATGAATGAGCACTATCATACAGGAGGAACCATATTGCTGCATGATTCCAAAAGATGGCATAATTATTAATGTACTGATTAATTAGCTATTTGCATCTCATTTCCACCCCTGAAAGAAACATTTTTCTTTCCTGGAAATAGGATTAGAAATTTTGAAATGTGTACAGCTCCAACTGTGCATTAAGACTAGTGTGTGATTTCCTCTTGTTTCTGGAATATAAGTTGAGCAGTCATTTATGTTTAAATTTCCTTACTGTGAGAATTCGGTGCTACTATTCCATATAAGAAGGGGACTGTGTTTCACTCACATACTTCCATTTTAGACCTTTCCATTCTTTGTAATGTATGTGTTTTGATTTGTAAAATGAGGGCACATGAACTTGTAAAATTGTAGTTTATTCTAATTCTAATTATATCTTATGATAGATTGGGGAGAAAAAGAAGAATTTTTGTGGTCACCTGAATTTTGTTGCAGTAGATTGAAAATACTTATTCTTCATTTATTTCAGGGTTATTTTGGTGGAATCCCCAACGATAGTGTCATTACCATCACAATTAAGGGATTCTGAACAATACACGGACCATGAGTAAGTGTTTATATCTTTCACACTCAAAAGTATTTGAGAAATTAGTACTTAAGGAAACTTTTTATATAATTACACAATAATTTTCATTCGTTCAAAATTTTTAACTTACATTATTCATACTCTTATTCAAATATGTTTATAAGGTTCTAGGTTCATATGCATGAAAATTCAGTAAATATTCACTTGTATGGTAGATTTCCATTATTTGTAGTAGCTATGTTCTATAAAATTGCCAAACACACTCAATTAGTGAGGACTGAAGCATTGTTTCTGGGAGAAACATATATAATTACATAGATTATAATCATAATTCCTAGAAACAACCTGTCCTGGTTAAGTTCTATTTTTTTATTTTACAAAAAGCAAACAATGTTCAGAAGTGTTCAGTGGTTCTAAGGCCACCCTACTAAAAAGAGAGAAGTGATTTGAACCCTGTTCAACAGGCCCCAGAGCTGAAATTCTTGTGCTACCTTGCACTGCCCACTACCATTGTACTCTAATCTCATTCCTGTATATGCCCCTTTGTTTAGGAACTAGCACAACCAGTGACTAGAACTTTTCACCACTCTGTGCATGTTGTTGAACACCATGAAGTGCCATAGGTACTGATTTTGGACTTAACAAATTTTAGCAAGTAGGCCAATTTGCAAATAAGGAATTTAAAGATGATTAGGATCAACAATATGTGAATATATTTCACCTACTTCATAAGGTCTCACAGGAAGGACATTTGACTTCTGGATAAAGAAGTAGGAGTTTTAAAAGATAGCTTACTTTATATTGTTCATCTCTTGTAAACTCTAGAATCACTATCTACAGTGAAGCATAATTAAAAATAATGTTACCAAGGTTAAAGTTAATTAGGCAGAGAAAAAAATAATGCAGATCTCCCCTAATAAACTGCAAGCTTATATTGACCTTTATTACTAAACTATTAGTTTGTTTTATACCTTTGCTTATTTAATGCTTGACAGCATCAGTATCATCTTTTTAGATGCAAAAACATATCAAGACACAAGAATTTGGCAATTTTGTTAACAGGAATTCCCAATGTTGAAGTCGTCAGAAACCATTAAAGTGCTTGTGTAGATCTTGCTAAGATTAAAATGAATATAGTTTATTTTTTAAGGCAATACTTTTGGGAGATTATAAAGATTGCATCTATTATAAGATATTTGATTCCTTCAATGGTTATTCTGTAAGAAAAATTGTTAAAGAAGAAACCATTTTTTCTCACTGCATTTGCTTTATTGAATGCAAATTTCATACATACTAGAGTATTTGCAATCTTGCTTTTACATTTTGCACTAGTGAACAACAAAACATGAATTAATGCATTGAGCTATGAGGCAACATTGTAGATACCAAAAGAATAAAAGGATTGTAAGTATTTTATGTTAATTTCTTTGTGGATATGGAATGTTAGTATTGCCAAGAACACTTTAGTAAATAATTCTAGAGTTTTATCTTTTCAATTCCTTGCTTCTTCCTGATTAAGTGGCTGCTTTGTGATCATAGAGTTTGCCTAAATGGCCTTGAAATAATTTCTTCACATTAACTGTGAAAAATGTATATGAAATATACATATATTAAAGTACAGTCAGATTTTAAAGCAATGCTTTAGATATCCATGAGTAGAAATAACTCACAATCAAATCATTATAATGAACAGATAAATTGAATCTACTTTCATAATTTGAATGCAATCTAAGAATTCTGTGTCTCAAATTTGAACATGTTTTCCTTTATATAATGTAGTCTAGTGGATTTAATTAGATCCAAAGTACCAGTATTGTTGAGGCCATACACTCTAAAGCTACAAGTAAGGACATCTTTTTTGTGGTATGTATCCCTAATCAAACCGAAAAGCAAGAAAGAGGTGTAAAAATATTTAGAATTTAATTTCAGCACATAAGGAAGTGTTTATTCAAAACAATTGCCAACTCTGCATGAAGTACAGCATAAGAAATGTATCTACCATAGTCCCAAGGATTATTGATCATTCTTTTTTCACATAGAGTCATCTACTTTATTTATAATACTGTACTTAGTTTCCTCAAGCTTTCCTGTGATAAAACAACAAGCCTCCCCCCCCAAAAAACCAACACCATCAAAAATACATGAAGATACTAATACGCAGCATTAGGATGTGAGCTGCAGAGCTAGTTCGTGTGGATTTGAGAAAGATTTCTCCAGACAGAGATTAGGATATAAAAGTATCTTTCAAATGTTCAAATTACATAAAATATTACATGTTCTTTTTTTTTTTTTTTAAGTTTTAGCCAGGGCTGGGTTTGAACCCACCACCTCTTGCATATGGGGCCAGGGCCCAACTCCTTTGAGCCACAGGCACCACCCTTAAATGTTCTTTACTTTTTTTTTTACAAAATATATTGCTTAGGGCAGTGCCTGTGGCTCAAAAGGGTAGGGTGCCGGCCCCATATGCCAGAGGTGGCAGGTTCAAACTCAGCCCTGGCCAAAAAAAAAACAAAACAAACAAAATATATTGCTTAGATTATTAACCAGAAAGCTTATGAGTAGAATTGAAGCACAGAATAATTATAAGAAGTGGTAAATAATCTCATTAAGAATACGGTGTAAAGAAAAGGCAGTGATATTAATAAAAGTCAGATTGAATAAAGGAAGTTGATATATTTAGAATAACTTTACTTGGAAGTAATCAATATATTTCTATAGCATTAAATTCAGGCAAGTGTAGATGACAAGGTGAGAAAATACAGGGTTTGTATTCTCAGAAAAAAATCAGGCAATCAATACCTATGATCCCAATTATTATTTGACAGAGTGTCCAGCAAAATAATCATGAATACTAAAAGAGTACTATGGGGAAAATTGATGGGCTCTGGAAGACCTGGAACCTTTCAAGGGAAGCAGTTGCTTCAGGCAGTGATCAACTAATTCATTTTCAGAAATGCAACCAGAAGTTAAACAAATGCCTAAATTTCATTCTACCTTTATAAGAAAGAAGCAAATGTGGAAACAATAAACTTAGAGAAATGAATTTTTTCAAGAAAGATAACTCTGGTACCACTTTCAATACCCATTTAGTCCTAAATTGAGATAATCTACTATTAGATTGAGTCTCTGGATTAGGGTTTTATCCTAGATTGAGACCACCTACTACATGAGTGTCTTGATTAGGGTTTTTCTTGTTATTACTATCAATTTCCACTTCTCTACAGTAATTCATTTGAAAATAAAAAGCAATTATTTTTACCAAATTAAGAAAAAAAAGGATAGTGGAAATATAGATGTTTGTTAGTTTCCTTTTAGTATCTATTTTTTTAAACTTATCAAACAATGTGAATATCAAATTATATTTGGAAAAGATCTGTGGTGTTTTCATATCATATTAGCCATAACTTTTAAGGCTCTGTAAGTTTTAACTAAGTGAATTGTTTTTGTGTTGTATTTGTCTTATTGACGTTATTTTCCTATTTTCTTGTGACAGTGATAGTGTGGGCGGAAATGACAGTTTTCATGCATGTTCTTTAAAAACCTGTGAGTACCTGAATCAAAGTTTTTATTTATTTTCATGTCAGATTTTTATGGGCAAAGCATAATATGAAATGAAATATTCGATAAGGGGTGGTGACAATGATAGAATGGCATGCCCTGGGGATTACTGGCTGCATGGGAGGCTGACTTGTGGGTCCTCTACCTTTTCTGTTGATAACCCTTTGGAAAACTCTTCCTACCTCCTGTCACTCTGAGTCTAGATCTCTCCAAAGGACAAAAAACCTATTTAGATATATGGCCTTCATGTCTCTTTTGGCTTACTCTAAACTGTTTAAACCTATTTAGGGGACAGGGATCACCAAGGTTAGAATAGTAAGGAGATGACAGATTTACTCGACACTATACGTTACACTATTTACTTTATAGCTATAGGTATAGAAAACACAAGTAGAGTGATGGCTAGGAAAATGGATATAGGAATGTTCTGATTATCCACAGCTGCAGAGCAAACCACTCCAAATATACTGGCAAACAACAACCAAAAGCAATAATGATGGCAACCTCTCACCCTTCTTGGGTGACTGGGCTTACCTGTTTGACTCTAACTCAGGGTCAGATGGAGGCTGAGGCTTGAATCATCTCAAGGTTTCCTCCGTCACATGTCTGATGGTTAGTGCTGCCTTTTACCTGGGACTTCAGCTGGGGCTATTGGCCTGCCTGGTCACTTACCGATGGCCTCTCCGTGTGGCTCAGGCATCTTCATGGGATGGCAGTTAAGCTGTAAAGAAAAGTGAGCCAAGAAAGAGAGAAAACTTGCAGAAGTTGCATTACATTTTCTCATCTATTGTGAGAAATCATACTTTTCCACTTCTGAATTCTAGCATGCTATTTGTTAGAATCTCATAAAGGACCATGTCACCACATTTAAGGCAGTATTGAAGAATTTGTGGACATGTTTTCAAACTACAAAACATCTATACACTTACATATTTACATATGTAGACAAAGAGATAATTAGTCCTTTATTTCTAGTTGAAGTTATTCATTATGCTCTGTGAAACATTATATAGTCCACAAAAATTTGAAGACTTTAGGATGACCACTTTGCTATATATGTAACTATACTGAGGTTAATTTTAAAGGACAGTGAAATTCCATTTGTAATGAAAGTATTTATTAAGAAATCCTTAATGATGGATTTTGTTATATCAAGCTTGAAATGGGACCATTGTACTTTCATTAACAACTGTATGTATCATCTCCTAATCTTGTATGCTAATGAACATTTTATATTGATTCCAAAATTTTAATCACTAATTGAAACAGCTGCTTTATTTAAATAACACTTATAAAATCATATGCCAACAATCTCTATGTAATGTTTTGCTAGCAATTAAGTCCAATTTCGTCAGAGAATTTTTCTCTTCTTCACACAATATTTACCTGGAAACGAATGAAACTGCAATCTTGGAGATGTTTTTTCTGCCTTTTAATATCCATGTGCGCTATTGTGTAATCATCCTGAGCAACAAAAAGGTAAGAACGGAACTGTTGTCTGTGTGTTAATCATGGGCTGCCAGTTTAATGGACTAACAAGTACAAGGTGGCGTGAGGGCAGCTGGAGACTCTAGAAATGTACATCATTTCGGCCATCAAGTTGCTGAGCAAAGAGCTTATTCTACACAAGTTGTGGGTACATTTTATGATGGGTAAGTAGGGAAGTCTGATCACAGCAACCTTGCTGTGGCTTTATCTGTATCTGTGCTTGGTTATCTGTATCTGTGGAACAAATTGTAACATGCTGAGTATGTATTAGTCCATTTTGTGCTGCCGTAAAGAAATTCCTGGGGCTGAGTAACTTACAGAAAAAAAGTTTAATTTGGATCATGGTTCTGCAGACTATACAAGAAACATGGCACTAGCATCTTCTTCTGGTGAGGACTTCGGGGAACTTTCAGTCAAAATGGAAGGTGAGGGGGGAGCAGGCATGTCACATGGTAAGAGAGGGAGCAAGACAGAGAGAATTAAACAGCCAGCTCTCTCATGAACTAATAAAGCCAGATCTGACACCTTATCACAGAGAGGGCACCAAGCCATTCATAAGGGATTTGCTCTCCTGACCCAAACACCTCCCAGCAGGCCCCCAATTCAACACCTGGAGATCAAATTTCAATGTAAGATTTGGCGGTGCCAAGCATCCAAACCATATTATCAATAGAATGGCTTAAAATAACATGTTTATTATCTCATAATTTTCATGGATCAGAGGTTCAGACACAATGTAGATAGGTTCTCTGTTTAGAGTCTACCAAATATTCATTTAAGGGATCAGCCAGAACTGGGTTCTCTCCTCAGAGGCTCAACTGAAGAAGGATATGCTTCTAAACTCCCTTAAGTTGCTGGAGGAATCTATATTCTGTGGCTATGATATTTACATACCTTGCACCTTCAAAACCAGCAAAGGAGAAAGAAGAAGGGAGAGAGGAAGAGAGATGTGAAAGAGAGAGAAAGTGAGGGAGAAGAGAGGGAGAAAGCTAGAGAAAGAGGGAAAGTTTTATAACATTACTTCTTCCAGAAAGACACTGGCCTGAGAAGGGTATTTACAAAACCCAGAATACAGCCCTAATTGTATCTGTTATGTGTACACTAAATTGAGCACATGTGCAATGAAATATTGGTAATTAGAAAGAGATACTGCACTTACACCTAGTATCTATAGAGTCATTTACATGTTTAAAAACAACATAGACTATTAAATATGTAAAATATAGTTTAATTTTATACTTAAAATTATCACTTAGGAGGAAAAAATGCCTTTTTATAAAGGCTTATTTTTAATAAGGATAAATTTTGTGGTTTTAAAGGAGTTCAGGATTTAACTAAATTCTTCTTTATATAAAATTTTAAAAAAATAGTAACTGTAATGTGACCAATAGTTTGGGGTTTTGGTTTTGGCTGGTTTTTGAGATAGGGTCTTTCTCTGTCTCATGGGCTAGAATATGGTGACATCATCATAGCTCAGTGCAACCTCACACTTGGGCTCATGTGATCCTCTTGGCTCAGCCTCCCAAGTAATTAGGACTACAAGTGTGTGCTACCACTCCTGGCTAATTTTTGTATTTTTTGTTGAAATGAGGTCTTGATCTTGCTCAGGCTGGTTTCTACCTCCTGTCCTCAAGTGATCCCTCCAGCCTTGGCCTTCCAAAGTGCTAAGATTATAGGCTTAAGCCACGTCACCTGGCCTAACCAGTAGTTTGATCAAATGCTTCACAATTCCTTTTTTATATTAATTTATAGGAAACACTAGAGTTAATTCTTAATAGCACAGTAGCATTGATTTTATTCTTTGAATTAGTCTATTGTAATATTAATATTTGCTCAAATAAATTTAATCTAATTAATCAAAATATGATTATACTAAACTTGACATCTCAATTTATTACAACATGACTTTTGATTACATATATTTTGTCCCTGTCAGAGAAAACAAGTCTGAAAATTATATTGCTGTCAATTGAGAAATAATACCCTCAACCTAAAGGATTCCATCCGATTACAATTACTTATGTAGGGAAACACATCTATTAATTTACACATTCAATTATATTACTAATTAAATTGAAAAATCAATTACATGCTTAAATAGATGATCAAACATCCAAGCCCACCTAGTTTAGCTCTGTTCTTATTAAATGTACAATAACTGCTTTGCCATTAAGAACCACCTGTTTAAAACTGTAATTAGGCCTCTATTTGATAGCTTTCCACGTATAAAATAAAAAAAAATTCTACTAACAGTGCTATCCAAAGAAAGGCCATTTGTTTCATTTTGGCTGTTTGATTTGAACTTCATTTTTCTTTCTTCTTCTTCTTTTTTTTTTTTTTTAGACAGAGTCTTAATTTCTTGCCCCCATTAGAGTGCTGTGCTATCATACCTCACAGCAACCTCAAACTCTTGGGCTCGAGGGATCCTCTTGCCTCAGCCTCCCAAGTAGCTGAGACTATAGGCATCCACCACAACACCAGGCTATTTTTTAGAGGTGGGGTCTCACTTTTTCTCAGGCTGGTCTTGAACTCTTGAGCTCAGGTCAATCCACCTGTCTTGGCTTCACAAAGTGCTGGAATTACAGGCATGAGCCACTGTGCCTGGCTGATTTCAGCTTTCAAATAAAAAATGAAAAGATTTATGTAGCAACTAAAAGTAGAAACAGTTTTATAGATCTTCTAACAATGTCTGTAGAAATCTCATGCTATCAAATGTCAGGCATTTAAAGAATTTTTATCTAATATGGAATGAGGCACATTAATTGGAGGAATCTCCAAGCAGAATTGGGGTCCAGTCCCTGAGGAATTGCACCTTTTGGGAGGAAGAGGCAACAGACCCCTTTATAAAGCACACAAACACTGCAAAGTCAGAACAATGCACTGACATACCCCTGAGGCTCTGTCTTCACTGTGGGGCCAGTATGTGACCAGCTCCTCTGTGTAATTACCCAGCAATGATGATCTGTATGAGGGAGGTAGGGACATCAGTCAGGGATCCTTGATCTGGGGTCTAAGTTAAGAGGAGGTTTCAGTTGCAGCTACCAGCCCTTTTCACCAACCCAGAGCCTCCCCTCCCCCAGTAGATTTATCTTCCAGGCCTATGTTGTCCTCATCTGTGTACAAACCTTAGCTGCAATAAATTGAGACCAAATTCCAGGCATTGCTGAGTTGAGGAAATAGGGATGGAAGTCAACATCTTTGCAGAACTTAAGCAAATTGGCCCAGCCCCACACCAGAGCCCCACATAACAAAGCAAATGTCACCCTTCGAAAGCAATATTATTTTTGTGGGCCCTCTCATTTCTTGAAGGAAGGTGTAGAATATGGAGAATGACTATAACAGATTTTTAAGCTTGTCACCTTCAAGCTGGATTTCAACAATTTCATTTTAATATTTTTGTTCATTTCTTCCAACATAATTCACCAGCAGTATAAAGCCAAGTTTCTGGGCAAAGAGAGTACACACAGAGAAAGAGCATAATCCCTGTACTAAGGGAATCATATTCCAGAGAAGAAGGCAAAGTTGCATGGGACTGGCTCAGTTTACAGAGAAAGTTATGTGAATTTGAGTTATTGATGCCCCCTGTATGTGGATGAAAAAAGCTTACTAAAGATATGGCACATTGCTATGAATTAGAAAAATTCATCTCTTAGTCAATGAATATAGCCTTGTCCTGGGACAACCTTGCCCTTCCTTCACAAGATGCCCCCTTGCAAAACACACTTTTTGCTAGTCTATGTGGTATCCTGGAGCATGTTCACTAATTTCTTCAAACCAGGCATACAAACTATAACAATTTTTAGCGTAGAAGGGTGCATTCATTTCTGTGTGATACTACAAATAGAAGTAATTGATGAGTAGAGATGTTTGGTCAAGAAGGACGTGTAGAAGTTTGCCAATAAAGTGAAGAAGTTGGGCAGGGGAGAGATGTTCTTGGGGGAAGGATTCTAAGAACATGAGGAAAGCAGCTAGCATGAAATTTTGTGGATACTTGGATGACTGATTCTGAGAATAGTTTGTTGAAAGTGATAGAAAATGGGTTGCATGGATAAACTGAGTAGGACAGTGAATTTTATAATTATGATTATGTTATCAAAAGCAGGAACCCAGTGGGAGCATAGGTAGGATCTGATTTCATCTTTGTTTTAGAAAACATCTCAGGTGTTAAAACAGTGAGTAGATTACAGGTTGGAGAAAAGACCTGAAGGCAGTGAGACTGGCTAGGAGACCCTTGTAATCTATCACATGTTCCACACAACACTGCCTTCTGGTATTCCCTCTGTAATTCTAGGGAGGGATGCTGAGGAACACAGTTTATATTGCTATACAGATCAAGCTTAACAAGTCTAGGTGTTGTTCACACTTGAAGTGGAGCAAGTTTTTGTGGTGATAAAGGGAAAGAGATTCTTGATTTCTTTGCCATCATGATTACTCTAGCGTCTAGGGACAGCTTCCTAGTATTTGATGAGATGATGTCCAAAAACACACCATGAATTTTTAGTAAAAAATGAATTCATATTTGTGTTATTTAAATATATTTTACCTTTTCAAAATGTCCATGGAATAATCATCCAGATATGTAATTGAGATTGTGTTAAGATTATCTTTTATTGAAAAAGTGGAACATTTCAGTATAGGTATGTAAATCTTTTCATGAGTATTCTAACCCATACCCTAGCTCATCTCTGTGACTTAATTATTATAAATAATTTTATCAATTCTGATTAGGTCCACATTATAATTATGGCAGTCAAATATCATCTACAATGATTAATGAGCTCTCTTTAGTGTATGGAATTTAATGATTTAGAATTTTAGCTTAAATCCCATGTGCTTTGTTTAGATATCAAAATAATATAAAATTGTTCAGCCAGTTCAAACAAATACATTTTGAAAATCTAGATCTAGGAAAAGAGAATAAGTAGTACATATTATGTATTAAAAAATGGAGATTTTTCTGTCTGTGTCAATGTATTTTTCACTTTGTTTTTCTTTTTTAAGATTGAAGTTATTTGTATCTGGAGGGTAGCCATGATTTATCCAAGGTTACCCAGCTAATTAGTGGCAGAGCTGAGATTAAAACTTTCCTGCCAATTCAGTGTTTGTGTTACTCCTTTCTAGGTAATTAACTGCTGGTCTTCTTGTAAACTTGCATGTTACTGTGCAATTTAAGTAGTACATTTAACTAGATTCACAAGAGGAACAAAATATCTTCTGTAAGGGCTTCTTGGAATTGACAATGGGTTTTGGCATCTTTCTGGAAAGTATAATATCAAGTAAGCATGCCAATTATAATATATGAAATAAAGAGCAGGAAGGAAGTTACATAGGTCACTATTAGAACAACTCACATTGAAAAGTGTCTGCTATGTGTCAGATAATTTCATTTCCCTTATCACAGCCTTTAGATTTGACATACAAGGGGTTATTTACTTTAAAAATTATTTATTTAATGTTGTGTTCCTTTCCTGGTCTAATTTTATTCCAAGGAAAGTGAAGGGATATAATTAGACTACACTACAGATCATGGCTCTTCTAAAGAATGTTCTGACACAGACAAGACAGACACTATTTTTAATTATACTAAGTAATTTTTAATAAAAAAGAACATTGAAAATGAGCAAGTTAGACAAAATAAATTTTTGAGAGATGGTAATATACTGTGTGCAAGACATAGAGTTAAAAGGAATTGAATGGAGTCCTAATAATATTTTAATTGGCTAATCAATGGCTGAGAAGCTGTGCATAATTTATATTCGAGGAAAATATTTTGGCAAATAACAGTTTGGTCCTTTTGAATTGATTCACATGGGTTGTTATTCATTTTCATGCATCAAACAAACTATAGTTCAACTTTCATTCAGGCTCTCATTAAAACAGGTAATTATGAAAACTCTATGCTCACTGAGTCTAATTGCTTATGAATACTATATTTTAGGTAAAACAACCATTTTTAGATAAAAATAAGGATAGAAAAAAGTAAATGTAAGAAGTTAGTAGCTTGTTTTTCCCAGTCCCTGCTTTGTTGAATTGATGTATTTGTGCTCTACTTGAGCTATTGGAAATTTTACATCTTTAATATTGATCACTCAGTTGTATTTGTACTAAAATAGGCAAGCACAGAGACAAAATTACATTGCAAAAGCCTAGCTTATATTTTTGTTTGCAAAGCATGTGGCTGCTTAAGAAAAAGTACTATATGAACATTATATATAATGCAGTATTACTAACAGGAATGTATAGAATTAAATACTAAACAATTTTTAAAATTCAAAGTTTTCCATATTCCTTTGTTTCAGCATGAACTGTAGATAATTATGGATCTTAATAGAATTTTATGCAACATTATGTTGTAGAGCCCCAAATTCAGGGTGTTGTACTTGATACACAGCTAAAACCAAACACTGTGACACAGGTGCTTGGAGACAAAGGTTTATTCAATTTGGACAAGATAAGAAGGCAGGAAGAAAATCTCCTAGATCTGTCTTGTCGGACAACTGAGACAGCGAGCTTTGCTCAGCTACCACTTTGGGCAACCAAAATAATAAGAATCAAGAGATAGTTGCAACTTTTTGGGGAGCCATTCATTACTTCTGCTAAACAAACTCATGGATTCTTCTTGTGGCCCTGGTGCTATCTCCTTTTGTTTCACAAAGAAATAATGCATCTGAAGTTAGTATTTGCTGTGAGAACAAGGGAATGCTAGGAAGGAAGCAAGCGGTTAACGTGTGCCAACAACTGAGGGCCTAGTCCAGTTTTACATTACTTCAGTCTTTAAAATAGGAGTGTACTGAAATCTCAAGAAGCCTGCCTACAATGATCATGTGAAAGTCCACCACCAAATGAATTATGAACAAATCTCATTGGGTAGATAATAAAGCCGTATAAAAATTAACCTCATAATCAGATATTATTCATTCTTACATTATATACAGATTAATTTTTAATTTCTACTATCTCACTTCCTTATGATATCTGTAATATTTTGGAATATATGTTTTTATTACATGATCAATTTACTTTTATTTCATATGCATATATATTGTTTACTCAGTTTACTCAAAGATAATTTTGGGATAGTCTCTCAGTCATGCCGGTAACATTGTCTTGAGATTATGGGGTATTTGAAAACTAGTTATGATCCTAGCTTCTGGAGATTCCAGTATAAGATTCTCCATTGTGGGCAGCACCTGTGGCGCAAAGGAGTAGGGCCCCGGCCCCATATGCCGGAGATGGCGGGTTCAAACCCAGCCCCGGCCAAAAACAACAAAAAACTATATAAAAAAAATTCTCCATTGTATCTAAATTTGCCAGATTTCATTTACAGTGGTCCTTGCAGGCAGAAGGGGGACTGAAGACCCCATTCTTGGCAAGGGAAAGCACCACCAGAAAAAGGGAGGGATGGAGAAATAAGCTGAGCAAGGCAGAACAAAGAAAAGTCAGCTGAGAAGCCCTGCTTTCTAAGAATAGATGTACTCCTTTTAACACACTGACTGCCATGCTAGAAAATTTTCCTTACAGCCACAGTATTTCATTAGGCCAAAATCGGTCAAGAGACTTGTAAGTTATATGTGCTTCATGAGGCCTCAGGCTCAAAACTAGCATAGGTTAGGTACAACTCACGTGACAGTTAATGTGTTAAATGGATCTCTTATGTGCTTTGTAAGTGTCTGATAAAGGGTTAGGTTAGTATTTTCTTTCATGTGGTCCTCATTGCATCCTTTCTATCATTCCCTTTTTAAGATACAGGGATTTTTTTTAAAAGATTTTATTATGGAGAATATAAAACATATATAGAGAGAAGGAAAAATAATTTTCCCTCTACCCTTTGTAGTTCCTTAATAGGGACAAACCCTTATAATTAAAAGAAAAACAGCTATTAACATGTGTATTTCATATGTACATGGGAGATACAAATGCAAGGAATCTCAACAAGGTGGTTTAGAACCCAGGCTTACATAGTATCTTCAACAAAGAAAAGTACATTTTTAGAGTAGTGACAAGACCTAGGGGAGTCAAATTTAGGGAAGGGAAATGAAAGGGAGTTTGTTAGCTTAATCTGATGCCTCCTCTAGGCTGGTAGGGTCTAAAATTGTCCTTTCTAATGGAAAGGAAAGGAGGACACCTTTGTCAATTTATGTCCTTTTAGGCAAACAGGGGAAGGCAGAGAGCTTTTCTTGTATCTGCTTCTTCTCAGTCGCCTCCAGCTTAAAATAATTCTCATACAGGCCTCTGTACTTTTTCTTTGTTGAGACAATAGGGCCCATTTGCTGTCTATGGTGAATGTACCTTGCTCTGTAAGCGTATATCTTGCTCTTACTCAGTAAACCTTTCTCTTTCCCAAGAAACTTGGTTTCATGCTTGCCTTAAAAAATAATTCTTATACAAAAGAATCATAATTTGAGGAGATTTATTTTGGTTTACTGTTCATACAATTGTAAAGTTAAAACTACAATAAATCTCTCCTGTACCCTTCACTCGGCTACAATGTTGCATAGCCAAAAATATTTCATGACTATAATGAAGCAAAAATCAATCATCACAACTTTATTCATAAATAATTTAGTATTTCTTCAAGAAACACTCCCTTTCTTGATACTCCCATTATTGCTAAAATTTTTGTAAAATTTTTCTTTATATCATCAGTCATCTAGGCAGTGTTTAAATTTCCCTGATTTGTATGTTTATTTTCTGTCATTTCATTTTCCATTTCTTTGTTTGAATTAGGATCTAAATAAGGTTTGTCCATTGTGATTGTATGATATGTCTTTTGAGACTTCTCTGTAATTATTTTTCTTTTAAACTCTAGATCTGTGTTTTTCAACCTTTTTTTAATCTCACTATATGCTTGAACCTATAGTTAAACTTCCATGGCACGTGTATATTATGTTGATTTAAAGAAAAAGTGTAAAAAAAGTAATATGCTTACTATGCTTTTGTTACCTGATGAAAAGGGTCTGGCTGCCTGTCACCATTTGCCAATATGCATAGCTGGGGATAAGTCCACCAAACTTTATTTGTCAGAAGGCTGGCAAACAGTGAGAGTGGCTTCTCCATTTCCAAAATCACAGTTTTATACATACATAATGGTTCAAAGCAAAGACCACATTAACTCTTACTTTAAATAATAAATAGCACAACTCAGTGACCTATTACAACACCTCTAATTCCACAGACAATTTCCTAAACTAGTCAAGATGGACATCTTTAGGGTGGGAGCTCAATTTACAAAATGATAAAAATAAGAGGCAGGAGGTGAAGGTCACTTAGGGCCTAAACAACCAGACCAGCTGTGTCATGCCTGCCCTAGCCTGACAGACTCCATCTTATTCTCACTGCATGTGCTTTCACTTTGAACTTATTTCTAAAATCATTTAATTAATGATCTTTAAAATTTTCACAACATGCTTAAGATCCTCTCCTGGCACACCAGTGTGCCATGGCACCCCAGTTGAAAATCTCCACTCTAGATCCTTAAAATAAAGGTATTGATCATCTCATTTTACAGAGGAGAAAAGTGGAAGTCAGAGATTTTGTAAACTTGCCAGAGGCTTATTAGCTCATAAATGGCAGTACTAGTTTAAACCAGGCATGCTTACCTCTATTAGTCTTTCTTTCACTATACCATATTGCTGCCCTTGCATTGTTCCCACTTTTATTTTGTATTCTTGTTTAGCTTGTTGACTAAAAGAAAGAAACTGGAGGCAGAATCAATATAAAGGGTTGATTTCAGCCAAGGGTGAGAACACCTGCCCAGAACACACTTCCAACTTCCCTTTGTAACAGAGGGAATGACCTGGGGAAAAAATGGGCAAAACTGTTTTGTCTCTTTAAAGCCTCCTCGACTCTTTGGAAACTGGGGCCTCCATCCTTACCTCAGGCCATGCTCCAGAGGGGCAGGATAATGTCTATTGCTTTTTATGTTACAGGAAATGGTTCAGCTTAACTGTCAAGATGGAGATGGAGGCCAGGATCGGGGCCTCCCAGGAGGGTGGAGGTCCTGGCCTAGTCTCAAGCAGAGATGGGAAGATTAGAATCATTAACTATTGTTGAACTACAATAGCCCCTCCTTTTCTTTTAAAGATTTGTTTTTCTGCTTATGTTCAGGAAATTTGGTATTTTGAGAGGAATATTCTGACATTTTTTCCTGCTTTTCCAGCAAAGTAATACATTTCCCTTTCCTTCTTATCAAACCACTTGTTCTCTTCTGATGCAGCCTCAAGAGCAAGTGCTAAGCAAGCTTTCCAATACTTTTGGGAGTGCTGCATTCAGTCTTTGTAACAAGCAGGTTTTTTAAGACAACAGGGGACAAATTGGGGGCTGATACAAAGTAGTTTGACAGGAATTCTCACTTTTTTCCAGAAATAACATCGGTTACTGATTGGCTACACATTGTTGAACCATGGCATATGAGTTATGGTGTCCAGCATATGGCATTTTATGGTTACTTGGCATCAGTTAGAGCCCACATATCAAGTGGTTTCAATTATTTAGCTCAAGGGGAGAGTGAGACAAAACTATTGTTACATGCTGTCACATTTCAGTGCTTTTCTGGGCCTGATAATTAAAGACAGCTCACATTCCTCAGATAAAAAGTTTATTTTCATTCCCAAGCCCTTTGTACTTCCTGCATAATCATTTGTTCTAAGAGATTTTCAAACCCTTATGTGCTAATTTTGCATTTTAAAATACAGACTCTTGGAGACTAAAATGCCCTATGAGAATAATGTCACTCCCTTTAACAGTAAGTTACAGAATCAAGGAAATTTTTTCATTGCTTGTTTGTTCATTTCAAGATAGCAATTTTACAAGGACATTTGTAGCAACAAAGAACAACTCCTGTCTGTGCTGTCCCGAGACCTTCTTAATCCATGCATTCTGCTTGCATGCTATATTTGAACATTACTTTTGCTACCCTTTTAGAGCCTATATTGCTTAGAAAAGCACAATGCCCAGCAGTTATTATGGTATGCAGATTTTCCTCGTAGCACAAAGATTTATCATATTTTATGAGCTTTTAAAATTTAATATTATGTGTGCTTGTGTTTTAGATCGGAGAATTAATATACGCTGTGGAAGGAAAAGGAATGATTCCTTTACCTTCTAGCTTTTTCCCGAAGGAAACTTCTTCAAGTTCCATTGACTACAGCACTTCGCCAGACGAAGGTAGAGTATACATGTGTTTTCTTTCATGTTTAAAATTGAAGGATGAGGATGTTTCTCATATAGTTACCTAAGCTTCCTCTTAGCAAGTTTCTCCAGCAAATAATTAGATTTTAAAATTTCCCATTTCAATGTTCTGTCAATACCCAGGAAATGCCTTTCTAGCACTATTTCGCCACTAAAAAATAAATTAATGGTGATTTTGTTTTAAATTTTCCTCATTAATCTTCAGATAAATATCAGAATTTGGCATACAGAATATTCTATTTAGCAAAATTTTTCATTTCTCAAATAATTTGGAAATTATCACACTCTCAACAATATATATATTGTTATATAACCTGGAGTTTTACCCTGGCCTTTAATTCTTGATCATTGACTTTTAAAGAATGAGGCACGAAAATGTGAAGTTGTTCGTGAGAGAAAATGGCAGTTCTCGATAGTCCTTGATGGGGGTCTTTTTAAAAAAATGTTCATTTCTGCTCCTTCTACTTTCTGATCATTGATAAGTCACTGAAATTGTGAGTATGTTGATGATGCTTCTATAAAAGAAGCGTTTGACTAGGACTCTTCTTAGAGAATACCAGTAAAATATCTTTTATTCCTGAAGAGTATAACTCTTGAGTCACTGAGTTAGAACTAATAGAAAAGTGCTATCCATTTATTTTTACTCTGTTTAATGAAGGCCATAACTGCGGTTTTTATATTCCAAACCTCCCAAATTCTTTCTGGGTAACAATGTCAAGGGCATGAATGTTGATTGCATTCATGAATATATATATTTTTATTTTCCCTAGAGCTAAATAAGGAAGATCCAGTTCTGTATTTGAAATGTGATATCCGTCAAATCCTGGATGTGGAACTTAAATTTCCCTTAACAAATGAAGCAAAGGAAAGGGCTTTGGCGTTTGCTGCGCAGCAGCAGATGTCAGATATTGAGTATGAACGAAGGTTGATCACAGGCACTCTGGAAAGCAGTAGTGTCCGTGTGGCCATTGCGCTGCTCGGGCTGAGCAAGATTGAGGTAAGAAAGGAGAACAAATGGTGCATGGAAAGTACTCTCTTTTAAAAAATATACAGGGCTGTTACTACTTTAGCATTTTACCTAGAAAAATAATCAATATTGTTTTTCCCCCAGGAAAATAGCTCAGTTGACTTCTTTTCTTTTTTTTTAACCTCATTAAATAATCTGAACAAAGCATTCTACTATGTAATTTGAGGCATTATAGGGTAGTTATTAATTCATTGTAGTTGCACATTAGAATGCCTGGGAGAACTTAAAATAGTGCCAGTACCCAGACCTACTCCAGAACTGTTAAATATGAATCTGTGGCAGTGAGTAGGTGGGAACATGTTATAGAAGTTGCCTGGGATATTGTATCGTATACCTAGGCAGGGTCAACTCTGATTTCTGATTACTGAAAATCCCAGTTCTAAACTGTCTTTCTGTGTGACTGTGGGCTGGTCACTTCCTCCTCAAGTCTCATTTTTGTAGTTTTCGTATGGAAGTGTTGGTAATTTATAAAAATGGAGATAACTACGTAAAATGCTTAGCATATTTCCTGGTATATGATAAGTACTCTCTTTATGCATGGTAATGTGGTTATTATTATTATGACCATTATTACTACTATTATATGCTCTATTATTATAGCTTAAGATAGGGTACAATCATTTTTGTGATTAAGAGAAAGTACAAACTATTCTCAGATAACAGCCAAAGTGATTCTTATAAATGCAACCCTGTTCATATAGCTCCTCTCTACATATTCCTCCAATGCTTTCCAGCTGATATCAGATGAAAGCCCATAGCCCACATCCTTCGGATGGTCTACATGACCCTCCTGGTCTGTCCTACCTCCTCCCAGATCCCTGCTCTCCAGGGGAGTCTGTTCACTCAGGCCACATCTCAGCATAAGCCCCCTTGCTGTGCTCTGCTATTTCTTTTCCTGGAAAGGGCTGTCTCTTTTGATCACTTTAGGTCTCTGCTAAAATGCTATCAGTGATGTTCTTCTTCACCAACTTACATACATTTTTATATATGTTTTTTATCCTTGTTTAAGGTTTACTTTATTTATACAGTATTCATTTTAACAAATAATTGGCATTATAGGAATGATTTCATTTTTTAATTTGTCAGAATACAAATTAGAACTAATAGAAAACCTAACCAGCCTAACCACAGATTTCTAACAATTTAATGATGGCATTTTAAAGATGACCTGAATTTTTAAGCTCTGATTAGCTCAAAAATGTTAAAGCCTGAGGCTTTGCTACCCTCTTGACTATCTTCCCTACACTGTGCTTCTAAGAACCTGACAGTTTCTTCCACTCAAACCAAACTGCTTATTACTTCTGCTACAGAACAGTGCATCTAGGAAGGTTTATGTTCAACTTTCAGTACACTATTACAATAAATAGTGCACTATTACAAATAAATGCACCTTCCTTGTGTATCTGGGAAGGTTTATGTTCAACTTTCAGTATACTATTACCCTATTCCAATGTGTGGCCATTTCAAGCTTTAATCGTGTCACAGCACACTCACTCACTTTCTTGTTCACCCCTTCTTTCAGGCTTTGCTCTTTCTCTCTACCTCTTTTTCCTTTTAAATTAGTTTTTTCATTACTATCTGTTGTGAAAACATTTTATTTTAAAAAAATGGTTGAAAGAGGCAGATTTTTGTCCATTTGTATGCGTGTTTTTTTTTTCATTTTGTATGCAAATGTATAGTTTCTCCCTCTTCCTTTAGCTTTCTCCTTTGAATTCAGCACACTTTTTGTGTTTATTATGGCATTTAATGAATTGTTCTTTATTATCTTTACTTTTATGTTTGTCTGTTTCTTCATTCAGATTGCTAATTCTAAAGTATTTTTCTTAATGTGTATTTGTCTATCCCTTGACATTTGATTCATGATTTGTGCCCTGTCATTGCTTAATTGAATTTAAAAAGTGCCTTAAATACCATTTTTAAACTTCTTCACTTTAACTTAGAGAGCTGAGTTTATCTTCAGTATTTTATTTTTGGAAGGACAGTATTGAACTAGATTGTGTCTAAAAGATCATATACATGGATATAAGTCATTTTACTCACATGTGAGTAATGCTAATGAAACTAAAAATATCAAACATTGTTATGAAGAGTTGATGGACATCTGTGGAGGGCTAAGGCCTAGTTATTTTTATAAAGCCACAAAACTGTCATTAGAAAAAGAGACTCACTCTATATACATATATATGATGTATCTGATGGGTAGATGTGAAGGAGCACAGGTTAAACTGAATGAGGGAAGTGATTTTTCAATGCTGGTCACTAGTGAAATGGTTTCCTCCTAGAGGCAATGAATTCCTCAACACTGCAAGCATTAGTGCTGGAGACATGGGCCATCTCTCAATAAAGGAGAACCCTACTGGTCCTGTAACTGTACATGTAATATCTCCCACCAATTAATTAAAAATAACAAAGTGAACAAATTCAGTCCCTTATTAGATTTTCCCCACTTGTTTAGTCTAAATAAATAATGTTGTCTTTTGTGTTTTAGAGCTAAAAGTTAGAAGAAATTACCATTTCAATTTTATTATTTGTTTACAGTCGCTTATGCTCTTTAGTATGTCCAAGATGAAGAAGCCTAAGTCTATTTCATACATAACTGAAGTAAGCCTCCCTGAGCACTTTGATATTCCAAAGAAAATTAATATCCCTCAAATTCAAGAACCACAATCTAAGTTGACGAAATCTCAAAGAATTAAACCTGCAAAATACTCAGGTAATTAATGATATGAGGATTGAAATATATAGAAGTGTTCCAAGAACTGTGAAGTATTAATACAAGCTTCACAGTTAGAAGCAAGAATGAATTACTCTTTTACTCATGAGGTATTCATAATATAATTAAGTAGAGTTTCAGCTACATGAGTACAAATTAATGAATGATATTTTGGATTATGAAAAACCAACATATTATATAACAGTAATCTACATTTTGTACTGAAGTTGAATGCTAAATTACTGACACTAAAATTTGCAGACCTGTCTTTCTTAAAAAGTAACAATCTCTTAAAGACAATAAATGGACTTTGCAGAAGGTGAATTCTTGCTTTGAGAAGAATTTGTTACAGAATTTGTACTGAAGTTGAGTCTAACACTGGTTCTAAAGAACAAGATGGTTGTCAATGGCAAGAGCTTGGCAGAGGGGAACAATGTCTCATTTACGAGTAATTTATTTTTGATCTAGACCAGGGTCTTTATTAGTTGAGTAGTGTACTTAAGTTTGATACTCCTGGTACCCCTTTATTCTGTTGCTGTGATCAAGAAAGTGCAATCCAAATTTAATATGAGTATTTATACACTAACAAATATAAGTGGTAAGCTGTAAACACTGTGACTACATATTTTTAACTTTTCAAAATTACCTTTATTTTTATTTCAATTTCTTTCAAGCTGCTGGGTAATAGTAGAAATATAATTTCTTCATGAGGGTTATTCCTAGGAAGTTCAATATCTCTAGCATCATGAATTCTAAATCATGCCTTTGCTGAATTTGGTTTTGTTGAATTCTCATTTGTTAGTCTCTAATAGATTTGTGTTAACTTTAATAAATTTCTAACCCTAAAAGGGTAATTACAAATTATAAATGACAGAGTAATCTGTTTACTTTACCTCACTAAGAGAGCTGAGATCCCAGACTAAAATGTTAAATGGCCATTGCATATAACAAGGATTTAAATGATAGATCTGAGCTGAGGCAACAAGGATGGTGGATCCTGTGGTGAACTAGAGAGTAGATGCCTTGTCTAAACATTTACATTCCAAAACATAAAAATAAAATCCTGAGACAGCCAGATAAATGTGAGGGAATATTTGGCTTAAGAGCAGTCAGTTTGAGACTCCTCATTGTAAGTTATTGCCTTGCTTTCTTTTTTTATTTTTACTAACTCCAAGGTTTCAATGTGTTATTAAATTTTCAAATGAATAATTTATTCTTTTTTTTCTTTCTGAGACAGAATCTCACTCTGTCACCCTGGGTAGAATCCAACCCTTAAACTCTTGGACACAAGTGATTGTCTTGCCTCAGCCTCCTAAGTAGCTGGGACTACAGGCGTGTGCCACCATGCCTCTCTATTTTTAGTAGAGATGGGGGTGGAGGCGTGTGTCTCCCTTGCTCAGGCTGGTCTCCAACTCATGATCTCAAGCAATGCACCTATCTCTGCTTCCCAGAGTGCTAGGATTATAGGAGTGAGCCACTGCTCCTGGCCTGTGAATAACTTATTCTGATACTTTTTAATATTTTTTGAGATAACTGGATAAAACTGTGTCTATTTTAAAACACAGCTAGGATTCTCAATCCAAGCTATTATTTATTTAGCCACTCATTCATCCACATTATTGAGCATCAACTCCCTTTAGACAAAATGATGACGATTGCTATATTCTTCCCTTTAGAGGACTCACAAATAAGTAGTTCTTATGATGTAATGGGTTAATTGCTATTGATAGCCATATTTTTTTGGAATATGTTCACAAATAAAACTAAGAATACAGTTGACTATATAGGATAATTTAAATTTTAAAGCATTTCACTTTGAGAAAATATAACTAAGGACATATAGCACAGAATTTATGTGAAACTTCTTGATTCTAAAGGCTTTCAATAAAGACCATATGAAGGCTATTCCAAGTTTGTAGCAAAGAGAAAATTTAGTTACTTTCCCAGGAAGTTTCCATTGCCTGATTTTATTTTTCTTGTGAGTGGTTTGTAATTTCTTTGTTTTTTCCCCCTATGTTTTCTTTTGTTGTAACTGATATTTTTGATACTATACTGTAGCAATTTACAGTATTAATCTACCACTCCAAGGCTTGAGATCATTATTACTGTATTCTTTTAAACATAGCAATCTAAGGGCTAAAACTGGCTTGCTGTAAACAATAAACAATGCTATAACTCGTTCAAACAAATTTGAACACTTAGTAAATCAATCTGCCAGAACTTCAAAATCAACTCTGTTCAAAAAATTTTATTTTTAATGCATACTATTAGAGAAAACTTACAGTATTCAGAAATGGAAATGCAAAACACACTGTTCACTTGCTGGCAGCAATCCTTTGCGTCCTTCCCAATGGAGGGGTTAATTAGAAACTGAAATCTTATTCTGTTAAAATTTCTTTAGGAAATTTTTATCTTCTTTGAAAAAATACAAACATAAATGACATATGTAAATGACAACTTACTGTTTAAAATAGTTACAATTTTGGTAAGCTAGAGCTCCTTAATAGGCCTTCTCCTAATTTTCTATTATATGATCCATGAATACATACAGTAATTTAAAAATTCAGCAGCAATGGATAAGAAAGATAACAACCAGACATTTACATGTATCCTATAAGGAATTACTATTAATTACTGAGTTTACATGGCCAGATTGAAAAACATCTTTAATAGTGTACCCAGTCTGACGTCAAATCCAAGTGTTTTAGGTGTAAAGAGGAAACAAGACAGCCCTATCATCTTTTTCCTCAGAAATGTATCTACACCTACCTTAAAAATGGAAAACTGACTCCTTATTGCACACCTCCTGGCGCATAGTAGATGTTTAAAACTATTTTTCAAATGAATGGATGTATGTGAAATTCTTTCTAAGGTGACCAGCATCTTGTTTTGCTTATTGATCTTGTCCTCTATTAAACACTTCTCTGTTTGCATCCCTCCTGCAAAAACAAAGCCGCTGGACTTACAATGACTGCATCTATTGGGAAAATGTGGAGGGACATCACCCTATCAAGGATTTATAGAATCTCATATATTGATCTGATGGTAGTAGTGATGACAGAAATGGGAAGAGTCCAAGGGACTTGTACATGTTATTGGTTGCACGGGAATTTATCAATTATAAGTTGAACATCTCTAATCTGAAATAGTCTAAAATTACAAACCTTTTGAAGTCTGACATGATGCCACAAGTAGAAAAGTTCACACCTGAACTCATGCGATGAGTCGTGGTAAAACACAGAACTTTGTTTCATGCAGAAAATTATTAAAAGACATTGTATAAACTTGCTTTCATATGACACATATAAGGTGTATATGAAACATATATGACTTTATTGTTTATAATTGGGTTCCATCCCAAGATATCTCATTGTGTATGTGCAGATGTTCCTAAATATAAAAAGAAAATCCAAAATCCAAAGCACATCTAGTCCTAACTAAGCATTTTAGATAAGGGATACTCAACCTGTAACAGAAAGAGATTCCTAAGATGTAAATCTCTCTCTAGATTATTAGAACACTACCAGTGAATGCAAGAAAATATCCTACCTACGTTTAATAGGTGGGTGCTTGTGTGATACAGGAAATTGGCCAATGGGTAGGCATTAAGCTACTTCCACTTTTAGATCTAAAAGATCATTACAAAATGAAGGGGGAATGAGATTTCGTCCTCCATTAAAGACAAATCTGTTCTATTTCTAGAAGCAAATGAGAATAAAAAAGCAGAAATAAATTTTTTTTCAATGCCAGATAATGATAGAATGACACCCAAGTTCACATATGGGTGGGGTATAGTGAAATAATAGAATGACAAAAACAAGAAATTCTGAAATCCAATGAGAGAAAAAGGCAGATCACTGTAAAGAAGCAAAAATTATAGTGATAGCAGAATTATAGTGTTATTAGAAACCTAGAATTGCATATTTTAGTAAACTATCATTCAAGAATAAGGATAAAATAAAAGCATTTTAATCCAACAATGAAATTTAGACAGTTTAAAACTCAGATATAATGCTAAAGGAACAAATGAAAGATCTACTTACATTAATAGCTGAAGGAAATTGAATTTGGAAAAAAAATTGGGATCCAAGAGCAGTGGTTATTTAAATAATCAAATGTGGGTACTTCCCATGAGGATTTGGCTAAACAAATAATAAAAATGAATAATTCACATGTTATAAAAACAAAGTTAGCTCAATTGCTAGGCAACTTTTTGAGGAAGGAGGTTGCATTAAGGGATGACTAAGTTTGAACTATTTTAAAACATTTTTAGGGGCCAAGGAAAAAAGTTTCCCTTTTGCCCTTTGAAGGTTCACTGAAAAACCAACTCACAAAAGTCAGATTAATTGGGAAAAAGGCATAGAATTTATTAATGTGTACATGGAAGAAAATCACAGAGTGATTATGCCCACTCAACAAAGTTCAGAAGCTTATATACGATCTTGCATTTGCAGAAAGAATGGAGGTTTGGATCCTGGCAAAATGGATAATGGTAGCCAATCAGGTTACAGAAAGGTGAAGAAGGATTCTGTTCAGGGGCAATAAATGATTACTAGGGAGAATGAAATGATTCGGATCCAGGAACAGAGATTAATTTGTCAACAGTTCTGTTTGGAATTTGAATGAGCCTGAGAGTCAGACATTATTTGTCTTGTTGGCAATCCAGACCTTCATCAGAGAAAGGGAATTGAGAGAGCAACGTAATCCTGTGCTTTTGGAGAGACACAAGACTGAGAAACAAAGGGAGATGGGGAAGTTAAAGAAACATTGAGCGTTTTCATTCAGTTCAGCATGCCAAAGTGCCATATTTTGGAGTTTCTGAACTCCAGCATTTTTTATGTGACCTATGAATGTTGAAAAATTGGGGGTAACCAAAGTGTATAGAGATTGGTAACCCAAATAATGTGGCTGAATGCAAGAGTTACAATATGTTGATGTTTCTCAGACCTTCCTCTTCCTATGTAAGATGCACTCTGTCATTGGTAAATAAACTTGCATGGTAAGCCCTGGAGACTTAAAGGCACTGTGTTACTTCAGTAAAACCTAATCTATTCTAGGTTATACAATATAATTTAATACAATATTAAATGTTGCTGTCCAAGATAAATTTTAGGATTCATAACATTTTAAATGATTGAACTATCTTTTAAATCATTTTAATGGCTGCAGATGGATTTGTTCCCGTTCCTTTGAGATTTGCGCCTCTTACCCCTGGACGCTACCCATGTAAAATTTTGATGACATCAAAGTATGATGTGCGTGTCTACCAGATTGAAGGTGTGGTGAACGAAGAACATCCTGAGGCCTCATTCGAATTTGAAACACCAGCGTTTGAATGCCTTACCCAGAATATTCCAATGGTATGTATAAAATTGGAGAGGTTACTCTTCTTCATTCCCATTGCTACTTTTTCAATTTAAAGTCCTCTAAACCTTCTAGTCTTGAGCTATTACAGATTTATAATTACATTATCTGTTGTCAATTATTTCTGTGCATTGATGCCAAAATTTCTTCCTGAACATAGATGTTATCATGTTATTTGCCTGATTAATCGCTTCTATTGGATCTCTTTGTTTTAAAAAAATAATTCCAATGTCTTTAACTTACTAGATTCCTTAGTCAAAACTTCTGCCTCTTATCTTTGACAGAGTTATGAACTCTCAAATCACTGTTTTCCAAATTCTTTTGTGATCTAACACCTGATTATGATGGGTTTACTGAGAATAATAATGGGCTGTAGCTAACTGGGCTATCTTAGTCAGAGAACCAATATAGCATAGAAAAAGGTGATGTAATAATAAGGACCTTTGGATTTTTAAAATGGCAAATTGATTTTGTTTGTTCATTTACTTGC
The DNA here is from genome assembly GCF_000181295.1 of Otolemur garnettii. Taxonomy (NCBI): domain Eukaryota; kingdom Metazoa; phylum Chordata; class Mammalia; order Primates; family Galagidae; genus Otolemur; species Otolemur garnettii. Next base: position 356,341 of record NW_003852467.1, read on the forward strand.
TTAATTATCAAAGACATGACAAAAGTCATCTTGAAGCCCAAAAATCTGTTGCTATGAGATACGTAATTGTTGCAGTCTTAGCAATTTACCAAGTAGAACACCCATTACTTCTCCTAATTAGGAGGAACATGTGTCTTACAAGGCCATTTTGTTATTTTTAACAGTCATTTATAAGTCAAAATGTTGGAAAAGAATTCTTATGACCCTGGCAAGAGTACAGCCATTTTGGGAGACAGCTAGTGAGAGAAAGCAGGCCAGAAAGCAAATTGCATGATCACAGCAACCCTCTCCCCACACTCCTGGAATGCTTCAAGGCCAGTGTTCCTGGGAAACATCAGAACAAGCAGGCTCCTACACTGGTTCTGGCTGACACTAGAGATAAGGCCCTAGAAAGAAGACTAACACTTCTGCAGAAGGGAGTAATTCTAAGATCAGTCTCTGAAGCAATAATCACTCACTCTGCAGAAAAAGATGATTTCCCTCACCTCTCATAAGCCCCTACCATGTTTCAACTATACTAATAGAAGCTTCTTAAAACTATGTGAGAGTGAGTTGACTCCTGCAAAGACTCCACTCTATCTTTTCTAATAAAGCCTTTCCTTAATCCCTGGACTGGCCTTCTCTCCTTCTTATGGACCCTCATCCCAACTCTACCCCTAAACCTGTCATAAACAAAGGGACATTTCTCTGGATATCAAACAATCCTTGAATAGACATATTGAACAATGTTCCTGTGTGACATAGAAAGAATATATAGTCATCCTTGTACCTTGTGTTCACAATTTTGATAGTCTCTCTTAAAAATTATGCCTTCCAAATGGTGATATTTAAGAAAAGCAATAAAAATACAATATGCATTTTTATTAAAATTATCAAGAATTAATATTTAATTTGACTTTATTGACATTGTCATTGTTTTTTTTTTTTTTGCTTGTATGAAAGGTCTTTATTGGTGGGGGAGAGCAGCACTAAGGAGGAGAGAAGAGAGGGGAGAGAGATAAGGAGAGAGTAGGAAAGAGATGAGAGAGTGTAGAGAAGAGCAAGGGGGAAGACAGGACAGAGAGAGCTGTCATTGATGTTTTTGTACCTTCCCCCCATACTTTAGGAAAATAAAACAAAGAAGGAATGGAAATGTCGTGTTACTATCGAGGGAGAATGGTTTTATGGACCACTGATTTTATGTGTTGGCCCAGGTGAAACGGCGCAGTATCCTCTCACATTCAAACCTATTTTTGAATGCGAAGTTGTGGTAAGAAGTCATTGATTTTTTTCCCCCAGTATTAGCATGTGAATGAACTAATGTATTAATATATATTTTTATCTTCTGTGAATTTGATAGCTTTTTGCTTGAAACTTTAGTTTTTTTAATTTGAAGGGTATATATACTGAAAACTGCAACACAATTGTCTGTGAATACTTATATCCGGGTCATTTTTACACAACGTGCTGAACAAAGTAAAACTCACTATTTCCTTTGTTCTTCTTCATTAGGGAAATGGGTACATCAGAAAATATGTTTTTTAGACAATACTTCTTTGACACACATATAATTGCTATGTATGAGGATGCCTACATACACACTGTAATTTAGAGATAGTAAAGAGAAATAAAGAGCTTTTCACTAGAAGTTTATCTTGATTTGTTCAGCAGAAGCATTTATACGTGAACTGGAAATGGCTAACACATCCTTATGAGGTCATTTGATTAACCAGACTCAAGATTAATAGGCTAGCAGAGATTGTTTGGCACTGAACTATGACTTCTATAGAGCTGAAATTTGGCTGATTTTTTATAGGGTAAACTTATCCTCCAAAATGAAGTAGATGGAATGGAGCATGTGTTTGATATAAAAGGGATCGGAACAAAGCCCCTGGCTTTGGAGCACATAGTCGTGGAATGCACGGTTGGAGAAACAGCAGATAAACCCATAATGGTACCTAATCATACAAATACCATCCTGACCTTTGAGGTAAGTATGCTCTTTTTAGTTTGAAAGTGTTTTCTTCTGAATATACTACTTATTGAATTGAAGTATATGAAATGTAATTATTACATGAAAGTGTTACTGAGTCAGGTGAAACAATGTCGCATAAAGAGATGTTTACAAGTCGAACTTTTATTAATCCAACAACTATTAAATTTAATTTCAATTATAAAGTTAAATTGTAGCAGACACATTTTATTTTTAGGTATTAGTACATAATCATAAAATGTTAAAATCTACCTAGTTGAGTTGTATATTGTTGCTTAAAGAAATTATACATAATAAAAGGTGTTTTGTCAAATCTGTAGGCACAGCAAAATTTCAGAAGTGTATCCTATCCTTTACTCATATGAATAATAGTGGAAATGTTAAGAAATGCATAATTGTTTACATCTTTATGTGTCAGAAAGTTTCCCACTATGTCCTTCTCACTGGATTTGTTTAAATCAATCCTTAAATAAAATTTTCCACCCTTCACGCCTATATTTATCTGCAAAATATCATGTGCCTGCTAGGATCTCAAAAGACACTTCAAATATCTACCTCTTATGTGTGCCTGAATATAGTTTTAGAGGGAACTGCAGAAGGGTGGAGATTTTCACCTTGGGTAGAATGCCATGGCATCATCATAGCTCATAGCAACCTCTAATTCCTGGGTTCAAGCAGTGCTCCCGCCTCAGTTTTTCTATTTTTAGTAGATATGGTGTCTCAATCTTGCTCAGGCTAGTCTCTAATTCTGAGTTCAAGCAATTCATCTGCCTCTGCCTCCCAGAGTAGTAGGATTATAGATGTGAGCCACCATGTCCGACCCCTTTTTTTTTTTTTTATAATCTTTAAAAATATGTGCCTTGGTTTTCTTCTTTGCTTACTGGTTTGCAAATGAAGTAAATATTCTCAATGAAAATCTCATCTTATTATTCCTAGCGAAAATCCACCAATGTCATCGCCTACCTATGAAGTCAAAGTCCATACTCCCTGAACTGGCTTTAAATTACTCTATAACTTTTTCTTTTTATCAGTTCAGCATAATCTTTTGCCACTCCTGACTGCAGCAGCATTTGATCCTTTGTTTGTATATCATATTTCCCATTTCTGCTCTCTGAAACTCTCCCCCTAAGTCTCTGTCTTCTATTTATCTGTGTCTGAGTTACAGGCCACTTTTACTAAGAATCCTTCTCTGTTTGCTTAAATCTGAATTACATGCCTGTCACCTGCTTCCACAGAATATTTGTAATCTGCCCCCCCATTACATCTACTACATCATGTTGCTATTATCTGTTTATTATTCCCTAACCAGATCATAAACTATGAGAACAGTGGCAAGTCTCTCTTACTCATATTTTTATAAACTTAGATCATAGTATTAAGAGAAATAAAGGGGCAGAAATAATTCACAAAGAAATAAAAGCCACAAGTTTGGAGGAAAAAACCTTGAAACATTGATCTAATGTCCAAGAAGCTCTACCAACTCAGAGTTTAAAAAGTCAAAGAGATCTGTATCTAGATACATCACAGTCAAATATTTGAAAGACAAAGAAAAGGACAGAATCATCAAAAATGAGGAGAAAATTGTCTAGTCACATGCAAGATATGCTTAATAAGATTAATAGCCAATTTATCAGAAGAAACTATGAAGGTGGGAAGGGAGCAACATTACATTTTCAAAATACTGAGAACTAAAGCCTATCAACCAAGAAATATAATTTATAAATGACAGCAATTAATACATCCCCAGATAAACAAAAACAGAGCATTTGTCCCCAGAATACCTAGTCTGCAAGAAAAACTAAAGGAAATCCTTCAAGTTTAAGTGAAATGACATTAGAAGTAGGGAAATAGAATATACAACCTCAATGGATGTTCTTTATAGGTCATTTAAATGACCCATTCTTCTAGGTCATTTAAAAGAAAAATGAAAAATAGATAATTATATAAATGTCTTTATAGTCCTAAATATATAAAAATGTAATTGGTCTGAAAACAGTAACACATAGGAGGATTGGAAGGCATGACACATACTGGAGCCAAGTTGTATATGCTATTTAAATTAAGTTACAATTAATCTAATGGATATTAGTAAGATACTAATTATAGTTCCTAGGACAGCAACTTAGAAAATTACTCATAAATAGAATAAAAGATACTAAAAGGAATTAAAATGGCACAGTAGAAAATATCTAACTCAAAATATGACAGTAATGGAAGATTGTAAGAAAAAAGGGACATAGGTTATACAGAAATACTTTCAACAAAAATACTACCTTTAGCCAGAAATATATGAAAGGGATTACACACTAAAATAAAACATATGGGATTGCATTACCATGGTCTGTGTGATGTGGAGACTTCCTACACAGTACTGGTAGATTTGAAGATACCTAGAAAAGAGAATTCAAAAACACTGAATGGGATCAGCACCTGTGGCTCAAGTGGCTAAGGCGCCAGCCACATACACTTAAGGTGGCGGGTTCGAATCCAGCCCGGGCCCGCCAAACAACAATGATGGCTGCATCCAAAAAATAGCCGAGCATTGTGGCGGGCGCCTATCATCCCAGCTACTTGGGAGGCTGAGGCAGGAGACTCGCTTGAGCCCAGGAGTTGGAAGTTGCTGTGAGCTGTGAGGCTAGGGCACTCTACCCAGGGGGACAGCTTGAGGCTTTGTCTCAAAAAAACAAAACAAAACAAAACACTGAATGATGTTCATTGGTGAACCTGAGGAGGAAAATGAACCTTTCTACACTGTTGGTAGAATTGTAAAGTAGTACAGCTATTATGGTAAATACTATAGAGGTTTCTCCAAAAGTTGAAAATGGAGCTACCATATAATTCAAGTCCACTTCTGGGTATATATCAAAAGGAGATGAAATCAATATTTCAAAGATATATCTGCACTCTCATATTCATTGCACCATTAATGATTCATAATAGCCAAGATATGGAATCAACCTAAGTATGCATCAGATGAATCAATAAATATAGTGTGTTGTATGTACATGATAGAATACTATTCAGCCATAAAAGAGAAGGAAATCCTCTCATTTGTAATAATATGAATCTGGAGAAAATTATGCAAAGCAAAATAAGCCAGTCACAGATGAGCAATTACTGCATGATCTCACTTACATGTGGAATATAAAACTCTTCAATTTATAGAAGTAGAAAGTAGAATGGTGGTTACCAGGACCTTGTTGGGGGAAAGAGGAAGGGTTGGAGAGATGTTGGCCAATGGGCAGAAAAAATTTCAGTCATATAGAAGGAATAAGTTCAAAATATGTATTAGATCTGTTGTACAACATAGTTGCATAGTTACCAACAATATAATATATTATGGAAAATTGCTGAGAGTAAAATTTAAGTGTTCATCACAAAAATGATAATTATGTGAGATAATTTCTGTGTGATTAACTCAATATAGTCATTTTACAATGTATGCATATACCAAAACATCTTGTTTTACATCATAAATATACAATTTGTATTTGTCAACTAGGAATAGGTAAAAATGAAAAAAGAGTATGCTAAATTTAAAAAGACAATGAAAAAAGACTACATACTATATAATTTCATCTCTAAGAATTGTTCATAATAGGAAAATGTATAGAGACACAAAGCAGATTAGTGCTTGTCTGAGCAGCGGGGAGTGGGAAAATATAAGCGTCCAGTAAATTGAAAGTTGAATTTAACCAGGTTTGTGCTTAAATTCTGTTTAAATATTCTTTGTTTTCTGTATTGATGTAGAAAATTATTGAAATGGTTCGTCTTTTTTGTAAATCAAATTGCAAAAAGAAAATTGTGCATGGCCATAAGATACATTCAGAATTTGTAAGCATTGATGATCTTGTTATAAGCAGCAACACAAAATGAGCTCTATTCTTTTTGTAAGAATCATTTCCTCCATTTCACTTTTGCCTAGTTCCCTTCTTAGAATTTTGTCTACTATTATTAGGATTTTTCTGGCTCACTTTGATTTAACAGTGAATAGTCATAATGAAAATACTTAATTTAATTTTTAGTTTTTTCTATGCTTTATCTTGTTACACTAATTTCATGTAGTGTAACATGCTAAAGCATGGAAAACATTTTGTGTGTACATTATATAATTCTTGCTTTTGAATTCTTTTCTCTAGGTATCTTCAAATCTCCCAATTGTGTGGGGAAATCCACGCATAACTGTAGATCCTGATAATATAGTTCCATATATTCTACATGTCTGCCCTTGGAAACGTGGTGTAGTGAAAGGTATCAAATCTATTGTTAAACTTTATTATTTAAATTTGATTATTTACTACTACCACACTAGTATGGAATTATGATGAGAAGAAATAAAAATGCAATTTATATTTCTTCTTTTTAATAAATGGTCCAGAGAGAAGTTTAGTTTTGCATTTCAGTCATTAGCATTCTACATAAACAGCTTTGAGGCATACATATTATGTGTAATGCTACACCATCTTGGCTATTTATTCAAGCATTTGTGGAACAAATTCCTAGAAGTAGAAATATTTAGTTAAAATTTAAAATTTATTAAATACTTCTAAATAGTTATACCAATTTATGAACCCGTTGCATTCTATGAGAATGTCTGTTTATAGGACTGTGTAAATGGGTAAAAACAGATACATGTACTTAGCTGATATATGAAAAAGAGATTAAAATGAAATTAAAATAGATTAAAAATAGATTAAAGTTTTGGTATAGTGAAGTTTTCTTCATTTATCTCTAATAAAACATTTGTTTATGCAGATTTCCTCAATGGTTCCTGCTTAGAAATAGGGGTGGAAAGTATTCTGACAAGGTTTTAAAGGGAAGGGGATGAGAAGTGAAAGAAGAATAATAGCTCGGACAGAGAGGTGTGATGCACCAGAGGAATAAGTTGTTTTATTTCGGAAAGAATTAAATTGCCTACTGGTAGTTGGATCCTGCTAAGGTAGTTAAATGGATACAACTTTAGAAATGTGGAAGGCGTGTCTGTGTCTAGTAGTGATCTTGTGCTCCCTAGAAGTACTAGCCTCTCATCCTGTTTACCTCAACAAAGAACATTTGAGGGAATGGTCTATAGTGTAGACAGTGGACTGCTATCACAAGCAGAAGCAAAATTTCAAGATGTCAAATGTGATGATTTAGTTTTTACCACTGTAATAACAGAATGTATAGTGTAGGAAAAATTTCTTGTCCACCCTTACTCGCTGCTTCTAATGTGCTTAACCTTAAATGCCAACACAACAATCATTGTTAGCATTTTCTGGAATTTTCTCCATCACTTTTGAGATGTTAGACTTTATAAAGCCCCTCAAAAAGTATCCATGTGAAAGGTAGGCTTGAGCTAGAGTGACCCCATTCCAAACATTTCACAATAAAGTTTCATATTTCACCATTTTTTAGGTAATCCAGATGTCATCAATTGATTTGAAGAAATTTAAATTTCAGTTTTTGTTTTGCCAATGGCAATCCTAATAGTTGGTGGATTTTTCTTAATTTTAAAGTTTTAACTGGTTTTTTTTTTTTTTTTAGTAAAGGCAATAAATAGTTCAGAAGTGGCATAATTATTTTTGACAAAACATAGTAAATAACATATTCCTGTTACATAAAAGATAATGAATTCTGCTAGTTTTGAGAAGGAACATAAGAGTAACCACAAATTGTAGAACATTGTTGAATTAGGAGTGTTTATGATCACCTTAAACAATGGTGCTCTTCCACAATCAGACTCTTAAAGGTATTGAAATAGACCTAAAAAGCATTAAATAATTAGATCTGGCAGGCCTTCTGTTGTATAGTCATTTTTTGTTGATGATGATGATTTTAGCAGTTTTCATGATGCCACAAAATTTCAATATATATTTTCACTCATCAGTTATGTATTCTTTTAATCTGTTGATCTGAAAGAATTTAGAAAGAATTGGGGGAAATTAAACACAACTCAGGGTATATGGTTAAGTGGAGATGAATTAGGTAAATATTGCTGCTATGCAAAGGTTTTTCAGGCTTCATAATTTTAAGAAATATTTATAAGATGTGATCATGGTAGCTCTTCCCAGGGCAGTTCTTTAAAGTTGAAATAACCATGCCATCATGCTTTGGAAAAATAGCCTGCAAAAAAGGCTAATTCTAATTTTTATTGCTATTACTATTAGAAGACTTAAACAATATATTAAGGCATGTAAATATAATGACTTCTGAACAGCTGTTAACTAATGTGAAGTAATATAAAAAGAACTAGACTATAAAAATTTCACATATATGAGAAATTTCCTATTTATTTTGGCCAAAGGAGTATATCAGAATATGTGTGTGTGTGTCTGTGTGGCATACCTCCCCCTGTATTAAAAGTTGACTTGAGAAGAAAAGTTATCTGAAAAAACACAAAATATATCTATAATTACTTCTATAAAATAATTTTTAAATATTACTTTATAAAATAATCAAGAAACAATTTCCTTTATAAAGGGTTCTTTGAAGTTTATTAGTCTACTTGTCTAATAAATAAAGTAAATCACTTTTTTATATCCTGGGTAAGTTATCCTTTGGTTATTGCCATTTGAATTATGAGCAACTATTTTCAGGGCTTCAGAAAAGAATATTGTAGCAATTGAGGATCACGTCATATAAAATCTAGCTTTAGTTTTAGTTTATGTATTGTAGGAATATCTAATTTTTTTTGAATAAATGAAGTTTTTTTTTAAAAAATCAAAGACAGCAATCAACATATCATTGTTTTGTATAATTCTATGTTACTTAAAAGATTCTGATTATCTAGTGGTTACCTCTTTTGACCTCTGGAACCTCAGCCAGGTTTTTCAGTGCTCCTAGAGATTCAATTTCTTCATCAATCGACTTGTAATATGAATATACCCTAAATTATCAATATTTATGCCATCAGTGGATGATAGTGCTGTGAAGCCGTTAACACAGAACTCACAGAATGCACTAAGTAAATATTAGATTTTCTCATTTTTTAATGAAATTTGATAAACATAGCTTCAACTACCAATATTATCTTTCTCTTATCTTATGTAATCTTGGGTAATTTACTTAATCTCACTAAATGTCAGATTTCTTATTTGTAAAACACAGATAATGTTGAACCTTCCATTGTCATTATGGATATTAAATGGGCATATATATATGGGCATATATGGGCACTTATATAGTAAGTGCTCAATTAATGTTGATCACTTTCATTTAATAAACTAATTTCCATCTCCACCCATCTTCCCTTCACATTGCTAAAACAGTTGAACCTTCCATTGTCATTATGGATATTGGATGTTGAACCTTCCATTGTCATTATGGATATTAAATGGGCATATATGTATGGGCATAAATGGGCACTTATAAAGTAAGTGCTCAATTAATGTTGATCACTTTTGTTTAATAAACTAACTTCCATCTCCACCCATCTGTCCTTCACATTGCTAAAACAGTCTTTTCAACATTGAAAAAGATCGTGTAGAGGTATCATTTGCATACAGACACTATGTTTATAAAATTTATCTTTTATTCTTTAAATATAGCAGCTCCTAGAAAAAAAAATCTGTTAGAAAGTGGCTTAAGAGATGCAAGATAGGCTCTGCGCCTGTAGCTCAAGTGGCTAAGGTGCTAGCCACATACACCTGAACTGGCAGGTTCAAATCCAGCCCAGGCCTGCCAAACAACAATGATGGCTGCAACT
>NW_003852467.1:366132-370639 GCF_000181295.1 Otolemur garnettii
AAAAAAAAAAAAATGCATGATACAAATTTTAAAATCTACCATTTACCTATATAGATATTAAAAGACGTTTTATATATGTACCACTTGAGGTTTATTAGAATTCCATTTATTATTGTAAGTTTCATTTTTTATGTCTTCTAGGAACCAACGAAAAATGCATGATTTTTTAATCAATAATATCTACTAACACTATATTACTTCTGTAATTCTCAAATAGTATTTGATAATAGGGCTATGATTTCCCATGTTTTACTGAGGAGTAAATTGAGGCTTAACTTGTTAACAGTCACGTAACTTGGCAATGGCAGAGCTGGGATTTGAACCTGGGAAATTGGCTCCAGGCTATTTGCTCGGTATTACTCTACCATATTGTCTCTTTCTAATGTTGAAAGAAACTTATTGACCATAGAAACATAGAAAATGTTGAGACATTATCTAATGGAGATTTTGGGGATTTTTTCCTATTTTTTATTTCTCCTCACTATTCCCTTCTAATTTGACATGCAAATACCTAATATGCCAGACGGTTATATCTCTCTCTCTTGAAAACTCCCTAACAGGGCACGAGTATATGGGGGGTTTGGGTTTTTGTCCCTACTCTGTCATAGCTTATCTCAATGTAGAGGCTAGGGAGAATGCTATCAAAAGCTTGGCTGAAATTGAATTTGGATTTTGTGGTTTGTTGCCATCACCAGTGTTGGATGCCATAATTGTAGAAGTATGAAAATCCATCCAGTGCTGCTGGTCTTTGAAAACAAGTGCTGGCTGCTATAAAGCATTTTATGTTCTTTTAAGTGACAGGAATGATTTGCAAAAGCAGAGCCTGAGGCATTGCAGAGAGGCGAGAGTAGATTTTGTATGGTTGGGTGCTTTCATGGTCCTTTGAATGATCCTTGTTGCTTTTATCACCTCTGCTTTCCCATGCAGCCTGTGCTCTGATGTTTCATTATGGCTTTAGCCATCTGTGTGGCATTACCCTAGAGGTTTTATGAGTACTGGACCTTTCTTCTTGACCCTTAATGCCCAAATCGGGAAAAGTATTAATTCTATTCCCACACTCTACTCACACGATTGCCTAAAGATAACTTCATTTGCATTAATAGCTCTATGAATGACATCGCATGCTGCATTTTCTATCTTTACATTAGATGATCTGTTACTTGATTGCCAGCTTAGACTGACCTCAGTACCAACCCTGGCACACAGTTGCAGGTGTTTAGTCAATACTAAATAGAAGAAATGTACTTCAAAACTCAAGTTTCTTCTAATATATATTTTAAATTACCTAGTACTACAATAATAGGACTATAATGAAATATGAGAATAAGGATAATTTATAAAGTTGGAGAAAAGTAAATTTGGAAACTGCCAATTCTCCTCTGTTGGGTTGAAGGAAAGACATTCCTGCAACTTTATCATGAATTCCACATTTAATTGGTGCAACACTCACTTGTAGTTCTTGATCATATATTAGAGACATAGTTCTTCCTGAGAGTGCAATGCAGCCTACACATGCCTATGGAACATAAATTTGACTTACTTTAGGAAGAAGCCTCCAGTGGCTGGTAAATCTATTCATGATATTCTGGAGAAAGTCTTTATATTTGATTTTTGAGGTACTAAGATATATTTGGCATTTTTATTAAAATTAAACTTGTATGTGTGCATGTGTGTGTGTTTCCCACTTGGCCAATAAAAATAATTTGTGTCGTTGTGGGGAGTTTACAGTCAAATGAAAAGGTGATTTGTAAGGTCATTGATTTTATTTATTTAAGACATAAAAATCTCACTGTAGTGGTTGCATAAGCATCCCAGTTACGTGTACAAGGGTTTCTTGTAAAGTATTTAATCATAATGATTTTAGAAAAATGCTTTAGAAACTTTTTCAATTAAACACACCCTTCAAAGATAGTTTTGTAATAAATGAAAAATTAAACATAACCTACTGGAATTTACTACCTCAATTAGATCATTCAGAAATTACAAAACTTTAAAACAATTGCTTTTGTCTTTAAAAAAATTTTTAAACATGGAAATACTTGAAAAAGTTTTACAAATACTGGTAACTCTTTGCTTCTGACTACTTTGCACTTTTATAAAAAGTGATTCTTCCCTTGTTATTGCATGAGTAGGGGGGCTAAGAATGTTTTACTACTAAAATTCCATTTTATCTCATGTAGGAATAAGTCATAGAAAAGAGTTTACATCAAAAATATGGTTTTACAAGGAGGCTTAGGAAGCCACCTTTCCTAACTGCAGTAAATCCAAGCAAATGATTGAACAATTAATTGCTTTTGATACCAGTGAAGCATATTTGACTTTATCGAACTAAGCAATGTTGAGTAATACAGATTTCAGATAAATGCGTGCCTAGATGCATAGATACATAAAGTTCTTCTGCTTATCTAATATGGTGGCTTACTTAATTATCCTGCATTAATTATCTTGCATATGCCATTGCTTAGTTCTGGAAAGATCCCCATGAATGACTATTAACTCTGCTTACACACGTTTGTATAGTGCTTCCAATTTGGGGTAATGTCTCACAATTTCTGTTATCGTCCTGCTAAGCAGTGCTTACAGAATGTGGTAGATATAATCTCTGAAACATGCACTATATTTTTAACAGCTTTATTATTTATTGTGGTGTAATTTACATTCAATAAATTGTACAAGTTTAAAGTATACATTTTGAGAAATTTTAACATACATATATACCCATGAAATCATTGACATAGTTGAAGCAATGAGTATCTGTCACTCCAAAATGTTTCCTTGTGCCCATTTTTAATCCATTTGCCTTCCTCTCTATACCTCAAGCCATCTTTGTACTAGGCAACAAGTCAAGCTGTTTTCTATCATTTTAAATGCATTTTATAACACTGTACATAAATAAAATCACATAGTGTGGACCATTTTAAGGCCGTTTTATATTGTACAAAAGAATTATTTTGAGATCAATCCACAGGGTCCATGAATCAATAGTTTATTCCTTTTAATGCTAAGCAGTATTCCATAGAAGATATACCACAATTTATTTTCCCTTTACCAAAAAGCATTTTGAAAAATTAGAGTGTTTAGCAAAGAAAATTTCCATTTTTCAATATAAAACTGGTGCTACTCAAAATATAAGTGTATAATTGCTACTTCTATTAGTTTTTTTCCTCCCTCACACTCTCTTCACACAAACTGAAAATCTCTGTTAAGCCAAAGATTTTCAATCGAATGTGGAGAGTTGATTTTACTTACTAGTGTTATTTCTATCATATTTATTTTTTTCCAAAGCAATCTAATAATTTTCCTGTCACTCTGACAAACTCAAGCACCAACAAGCAAAGTTTTTCAGTTATCTTTGTTTCTTTTTGGATCAGTTGACTCATCGTGAAGAGTGGATTAGAAAGAGCAAAACAGAACATGTATATATACTGTGGAAAAAAATCATGCTTTGGAAACACATATACTTCTCATAATCATTTATTTACTACATTTTGTTTGAAGGTTCATTGATGGGAATCAGATTGCTGGATACAATGCTATTCTTCTTAATAAGTGCACAAGAATCTGCTTGTCTTTTTCACAGTAGTTAATTCATAACCAAAAATAAAGAGGAAAGGGGAAAAGGTAATTTTAAAAAATGAAATTAAAATGACATTGTCAAGAAAAGGTTTTCCGTTGCAAAAATTATGTGTAAATTAACAGAATAATTCAAAGATACATTGCTTTAAAATGTCCCTTCATTTCAAACATAAATTACTGAAGAAACCCATAATTTCTTCTTTAATCCTCTTCACCTAGTTCTATTTTTGACATAAATACTTAATTTAATTTCTCATTCTGTTCTATAATATATAGCCTGTTATATAGAGCTTTTGAAATTTGAAAAAGAAAAAAAAAACAATTGCCCAGTTCCTTTTGTTAAGAGTTAATAAAATATAATAAACTTAAAATGGGTGTGTTGGAAAAAGGAAAAATTTGCTGAGTATATAATGGACTGAAATGAGTAAGAATAGGGATTGTATACTTGTAATTCTTGAAAATACAGATGGTCCCAGATTTATGATGGTTCTACATAGGATTTTTCAACTTTACAGTAAATAGTGCAAAAACAATATGTATTATGTTCTTTGACTTATGATGGAGTTCCATAATGGTAATCACATCAAAAATTATAAGATTGTTGACTTACCATCTTTTCAAAAGTTTTGAAAGTTTTATGAAAGTTTTGTCAGGACATGGCCTCATCATCAATCAAAGAGCATTTGCACATCACAATATTTGAGGTAATAAATAGAGTTAAAATGACTTAGGGATAAAATATTCAAGTATAGTTACCCCGAGACCAATAAGTTTTCCGAAAGCTAGTATGATTCAATTATTTACCACTTTTGCAGAAAAACTGTCAAAAAAATCACCACTTTAATGGAGATTTTGAAAATATTTCCTTAAACTTTCCATAAATTCTTCTCTACCAATATCAGTTTTACTGAGAGTTTTTTCTTTTCTTTTT
>NW_003852467.1:370659-401034 GCF_000181295.1 Otolemur garnettii
AGATTCTCAAGCTGTTGCCCTGGGTAAAGTGCCATGGTGTCATAGCTCACTGCAACCTCCTACTAAGGCTCAAGTGATCTTCTTGCCTCAGTTTTTCTATTTTTAGTAGATATGGGGGTCTCACTTTTGCACAAGCTGGTCTTGAACTCATAAACTCAAGCAGTCCACCTACCTTGGCCTCTTAGAGTGCTAGGATTATAGGCGTGAGCCACCACACCTGGCCCCAGTATCAGTTTTAACTCTGATACTGACATTGGGACTTATAGTAATTTAAATACCTGAAACTGACCCTTAAATTCAGAAAGGTAATCCCTGGTTAATCTAACAACTTGCACCTATTTTTTGTAGGGGCAATTTCCTTTTCCGTTAAAAACAATCAAGATGATTTTCAGGACGAGAAAAATCGAAAATCCTCCTTTCAGAAAACACTAAGAGAACTAGTGAATGATTTTCATGATGAAGACTCAGGTAAATTTATTATGGTAGTTTCATGATCAGTCTGCAGAAGCCCAATCATCATTCATTTCTAAGTGAAATGAATATTTCACATGCATAATTCATATACAAATTTATGTTGTATAAATCTGTAAGAATTTTATTAGATTATTTTAGGATTAACTTTAGGTAGCATACTTTCTGAATTTCTACTGATATTAATACCAATGGTCATAGTATTTTAGTAGGCTGCCTACTTACCCATGAGCGAAAAGCTTTACATATTGTTCTGTTATTAAACAAAAAGTATAACAAACCTCTGATAAAAATGTTAACAAGTGTATTTTTTTAATAACATAATATGCTTTTCTTATTTTAATGTAGAAGATGCTAGCCATCTTCCTCATATACCAAAGAAACTAAATGCTATTGTTTTTCCTTTGTATATTATAAAACCTTATTTGAATGTTGTTAAACACCATATCTTTTTAGTAGAATTTCAAAGGAGAATGAGATGGTGCATAATTAGAATAGTCAGGACAAATATCCTGGAAAAGGGGTAAATGAATTGGTTTTTTGCATGAGTAACAAGGATGTAAGAGGTTACTAGAGAAAACTGGTTCAATGTGAACAAAGTTGTGGAGACAAAGCGGTATAGCAAAGAAGAAATCTTAATGGAATGAATTTATATCAATCAGGATTCTTCAGAGAAACAGAAATCAATGGCATGGATACAGATGTAGATATATTTATGTTTTGTACTTATATAATATATAAATACATTTCTGTATTGTGTGTATACGTATACATCCACACATACAGAGAAAGAGAGAGAAGAGAGATTTTAAAGAATTGGCTAATACCATTAGGGGATCTGAAGAATCCAAAATCTGTAAGGCAAGCCAGCAGGCTAAAATTCAGGTAAGAGTTGAAGGTACGGTCTTGAATCCAAATTCCCCAGGACAGGACATGCAGGCTGGAACCTCAAATAGGGTTTCTATGTTTCAGTTTTGAGTAAGAATTTAAGTAACCTTAGTCTTTGTGATCAGGGCCTTCAAGTAATTGGAGGAGGCTTATCTACATTATGGAGGGTAATCTGCTTTCCTGAAAGTCTACTGAAATATATATATATGTATATATATATATATATAGAGAGAGAGAGAGAGAGAGAGAGAAAGAGAGAGAGAGACAGAGTCTCACTTTGTTACCCTTGGTAGAGCCCTGTGGTGTCACAGCTCACAGCAACCTCCAACTCTTGGGCTTAAGCCATTCTCTTGCCTCAGCCTCCGGAGTAGCTGGCACTATAGGTTTTTTTGTTTTCAACAGACTGGGGCTGGGTGCAGCCCTGGTGCATGTGGCTGGCACCCTACCAACTGAGCTACGGGCGTCACTTACTAATGCAAATATTAATGACATTTTAAAAATAGCTTCATAACAACATGTAGACTGGTGTTTGACCATGCAACTGCTCACCCAAAGCCCAGTCAAGAGGACAAACACAGTTAAGAATGACAGAACTCATGGATTATGAGTGGTATTTAGGCAATATTCAAAATGCTTTAGAAGGGGAAGAGCCTTTAGGACCAGTTAATTCATTCTAATGGTAAACTTGGTTTAAAGCAAAGAGAATTGGGTCTTTTATGGTGTTGATGGTAACAAAGAAAAACCACTAAAGATGGAAAAAATTTCAGAGACTGGCACTGAATGAACATCCTGAAAGAAGAGAATAACAATGGGGATTGATTCTAAAAAATAACAATAATGTTTATTTGTATATTGGTACATAGAAAATTAATAAGGCAGAAATTTTGAAGAAAAAGTTTGGGAAATTATAACAACTAGTGTGGCTTTGTACTCTCTGATATTGATGTGACAGCAAGACATTTACATAGTGATGTTCTGTTGTCAATTAAATCTTTGGAGCTGAGACTAGGTAAAAAACTATAATAAAATTGTCTAAAAAGGTTTAGGGTTTCTTCTATTGAAACTATGCAGATGAGACTAAAGAATAGATGATGCTTATAGATGTATTATGCTAACAGTTAAATCCCTATCAACATAAAGGCAGAAGAACCATGGAGGAAAATCTTTTATATGAAAGTAGAAGTGTTCAGAAAAGTTTGAAAAAAATTAGAATATTATGATATTACATTAATGGACTAATACTGATGTCTAATAAAAAATAGTAAGCTACCTGATGACAGGTTGCAAGACAGATTTAATAGCTAGAAAAAAAATGCATCTAATAACATTACAGGTATCCCAAATTCTTCACACAGACCTTTCCATTCTTTCTATCAGACATGATTAACGTTTCCATTTTCTGTAATAACATGTATTGTTAATACAGACTGCTCTGCAGTATATTTCTTTTCAAATTGGTAACTATTCCAGCTTTCCTCTCAGCAAAGAAATGTAAACAACAACTGCATAAAATAAGAATTTTGAAAAATATTCCAAATAGGGACATATGGAAAATAATGGTGACACCCGGTTATAATGAAAGTCAAGGAAAAAGAGGCAATCTCATACATTATAATGTAAATTTAAATTGATACAAAGTTTTTAAAGAGAACATTTACAATATGTTTAAAAATTTTAAGACTTATTTGTGTCTTTTGATCCAATGATTCTGTGAGGGATTTGTTAGAATAAAATAATCAAAGATATACACAAAATGTTACATACAAAAATGTTCCCTATGTGATCTACTATGTGAAAGCTATAACCCAATTATAGCCCAAGAATATGAGGAAAGGGAGGAGAGGGGAGGGGGGAGGATGGATGGAGGGAGGGTTATTGGTGGGATCGCACTTACAGTACATCTTATGAGGGTACATGTGAAACTTACTAAATGTAGAATATAAATGTCTTAACACAATAACTATGATTCACCAACAAAATGGTGGCCAAGTAGCAGCTTCTGTGTAACTGGGCGCAGTGAGAAGGGGGGAGAAGATTCCAGGTATCTCTGGCTGGTGGGTTTTGACCAAAAGCTGCCCTCTGGTGACCCAGGAAGTCAGTGAGAGACTTTAGGACCCCACAAGGAGGTCAGAAGCAGTGGAAAACCAGCAAATAGCGGGCGCCCGTTTGTTCGCTCGCAGGCTGCCTGCAGCTGTGCCTATAGCAACAGCAAGACTGCAAGCGGGAAGAGCCTTGACTGGGGGCTGTTTTGGTTTGTCTGGACTTGGACACTCCATTGAACTGCTTTGGGAGACATGGGGCCAGTGTGCGGATGACTTTGGGCGCTGTCTGGGGCCCTGGACTGAGCCGCTGAGCCGGTAAGGTGCTGATGTTGTTCATCTGTGGGCTGCCTGCACAGTTTCTATGGGGGAGCTGCCCCTGCATGGTGCAGTGCAGGAACGGCCAGGAGTCCTCGAGTGATCTAGTGACTGAGCTGCCCAAAGGCGGGGCTGTGACGCTGGAGGAGTGAGGAGATCCAGGTGTTTGGCAGATTAACACCCTTGGCCTCAGGGGCATTGAGGGAAACTGGATTTGGTGCATTGGATAAGCAAGCAGCCACATCAGGAGAGACCCTGATAAGTGCTTTCCTTGGAAAGCTTCTGCTTGGCCTAGGCCCACGGCTTTGAGGGTCTTTTAAGTGGGCCAATGAGATATTCGGGCTCCTAAGCCTGCGGGGTCGGTGAAACCAGTTGAGGCCTCTAGTCTCCATTTTGTACAGCTGTATCAAATTTGGGATTAACTTCTCACTCTTCAGAAGATCACCTGTTGCCCAGATAGTATTTACCAAGTTATATATATTGTTTTTTTTTTTTTTGAACTTCAACTTTTCTTCTTCTTCTTCTTCTTTTTTTTGACACTTTTTCTGGTCTAAATACAACCTTCTATTTTTGCCTTCTTTAACAATTTGAATTTTATTTTTGTCAGTGTTTCTGTCTCCTTTTTTTTTTTTTACCTCTCAACTTTATCCTACTAGGGGTTTTTGTTTTTTTGTTATGGTTTGATTTATAGCATTTTGGTCTCTCCTTTCTACCTGATGGAGGTGGAGTACTGTGTCTGAGCCAGCTGGCATAGAGCTGTTGACCTTAAGGTAATCACCCAACCTGGAACCCCCAGAGATTGGGGGTCCTTAAGGGTGGATCATAATACCCTACTATACACCTATGCTATTCTTGTCTTTTTCTTTTGGTGTCTTTCTTTTTTTGTTAATATTTCCTTTTACTCACCCCTTCTTCTTTCTCTCTCTCTCTTTCTTTTTCTTTTTTAATATCTTTTTTCCCTTCTTGCTCCTCAATCTTCTCATCCTTCTGGTCTTGTACCAAAAGGACTCATTAAAATTTTAGGCCAATAACATAGTAACTTAGAATAAGAAGAAGTGAAAGGAAAATTAGAGTAAGGAAACAGATATAAGAAAGCACTCATGAAGAAGAATCAGCAGAAAAATCCTGACAACATGAAATGCCAGTCCAGAGTAACCCCTTCTAGGGATCACAAGGTAGCTACAGCAGAGGATTCCTCCTATAAGGAAATGTTAGAAATGACAGAAGGGGAATTTGGAATACATGTGTTGAAAATAATGAAGGAAATTGCTGAGAAAGTGGAAAACAATCAAAAAATAATGAAAGAAATTGCTGAGAAAGTGGATAATAACCAGAAGGAAATTCAAAAACAGTATCAAATAAGAGATCAACAATACGAAGAATACAGAAAGGACATAACAGAGTTGAAGGAACTGAAGCAGTCAATCAGAGACATCAAAGATGCAATAGAAAGTATTAGTAATAGATTAGACCACACCAAAGAAAGAATCTCTGAGCTAGAAGATAAATCCCTTGAGATAACCCAAATTGTTAAAGTGGCTGAAAAGAAGAGAGAAATAGCAGAATGCTCGTTGATAGAATTGTGGGACACTATGAAGCAGTCCAATATACGAGTTATAGGTATCCCTGAAGGGGAAGAAGAATGTCCCAGAGGAATGGAAGCCATTCTAGAGACTACTATAAATGAAAACTTCCCTAATATTACCCAAGATTCCAGCATACCCCTTTTTGAGGGATATCGGTCCCCTGGTCGCCTTAACTCAAATAGACCTTCCCCAAGGCATATTGTAATGAATTTATCTAAAGTCAAGTCAAAAGAAAAGATTTTGCAGGCTGCCAAGAGTAAGTGCCAACTGACTTATAGGGGCAAACCTATAAAGGTGACCACGGACTTCTCTAATGAAACTTTTCAAGCTAGAAGACAATGGTCACCTATCTTTAACCTACTTAAACAGAACAATTTGCAACCCAGAATTCTATATCCCACTAAGTTAAGCTTCAAAACTGAAGGAGAATATAAAACTTTTATTGATATGCAAACACTGAGGAAATTTGTCTCAACAAGACCAGCTTTACAGGAAATATTTCAACCTATCCTACACACTGACCATCATAATGGACCTTCAGCAAACACCCAGAAATTAAAGGACAGAACCTAGTTTTCACAATGAAGCAAATGACAAAACTAAGCAATGGACTTTCACAAAATAAGATGAATAGAATGCGACCACACTTGTCAGTTATCTCAATAAATGTCAATGGCTTGAACTCCCCACTCAAGAGCATAGATTGACTGATTGGATTAAGAAACACAAGCCATCTATTTGCTGTCTGCAGGAAACACACCTCACATCAAAAGACAAATTAAAACTCAGAGTTAAGGGTTGGAAATCAATTTTTCAGGTGAATGGAAGTCAGAAGAAAAAAGGGGTTGTGATCTTATTTTAAGACACATGTGAGTTTAAAGCAACTAAAGTTACAAAGGACAATGATGGGCACTTCATATTGGTCAAGGGGAAAAATACAACAAGAAGACATTTCAATTCTAAATATTTATGCACCTAATTTAAATGCTCCCAGATTCTTGAAACAGGCCTTACTTAGTCTGAGCAACACGATATCTTATAAACAGTATAATAACAGGGAACTTTAACTCCCCTCTCTCAGAGATGGACAGATCTTCTAAACAGAAAATAAACAAAGATCTTAGAGACTTAAATGAGACCTTAGAACATCTGTGCCTGATAGACATGTATAGAACACTCCATCCCAAAGATAAAGAATATACATTCTTCTCATCATCCCATGGAACATTCTCTAAATTTGATCATATCCTTGGACATAAAGCAAACCTCAATAGAATCAAAAGAATTGAAATTCTACCTTGCATCTTTTCAGATCTTAAGGCACTAAAAGTGGAACTCAACTCCAGCAATAACGCCCAGCCTCACACAAAGGCATGGAAGTTAAACAACCTTATGCTGAATGATAGCTGGGTGCCGGAAGAAATTAAAAAGGAAATTAGTAACTTCCTTGATCATAACAACAATGAAGACAAAAGCTGCCAGAATCTATGGGATACAGCAAAAGCAGTACTGAGAGGAAAATTTATCATTTTAGAAGCCTACATTCGAAAATCAGAAAGTGAGTGTATCAGCAAACTCACAGGCCATTTGATAGAATTGGAAAAAGAACAATCTAAGCCTAAACCTAGCAGAAGAAAAGAAATATCCAAAATTAAATCAGAGATTAATGAAATTAAAAATAAAAGAATCATTCAGAAAATTAATGAAACAAGGAGTTGGTTTTTTGAAAAAATTAATAAAATAGATAAAACTTTGGCCAGACTAGAAATAAAAAAGTAAAATCTCTAGTAACCTCAATCAGAAATGATAAAGGGGAAATAACAACTGATGCCACAGAGATACAAGAGATTATCTCTGAATACTACCAGAAACTTTATGCCCAGAAATTTGACAATGTGAAGGAAATGGATCAATATTTGGAATCACACCCTCTCCCTAAACTTAGCCCGGATGAAATAGATCCCCTGAACAGACTGATTTCAAGCACTGAGATTAAAGAAACAATAAAAAATCTTTCACAATAACTAAGAAAATGCCATGAAGGCTATGTTAACCAATTTGATGAAAATATTTCAAATTGTAAATAAAACCAGCACATTATACCCCATGACTGCATTAATGTACACAGAGATGATTTAATAAAAAAAGGGAAAAAATTTAATAGTGAATATTTTCTGAATAATGTAAATCTGTATATTTATATATACACATGAATATTTCAATTATATATAATATGTACATTCCAATGTATTTGCTTATATATATATGTCTATTGAAATTTTAATTCTGGAATTTTATATAAAAATATTAAGTAGTTTTTTTGGTCATAATGTTATGAATAACTTTTTAACTTCATTTTTATTAAATCATAACTGTATATACATTTATGGGGTACAATGTGATGATTTGATATGCAACGTGGAATGTTTAAATCAAACTGATTAACATAACTATCACCTCACTTACTTATTTTATGTGGTAAGATATTTATAACATACTCTTAGTTGTTTTGAAATATACCCTTGCATTGAGCACATTAGTTGAGATGCCACCAAATACCCTTTCTCCACTTGCCTACCCTCTCTCTCTTCCTCCTCTTCCCTCCTTCTTTCTGGACTAGATTTGTATTTTATCATTAATGACTTTTATCTTCTTTCTAATTTTCAGGAATTTCTAAAATTTTTATGGCAAATGTTGATTTTATAATTAGAAAAAATTTACATGTTTAAGTCTTAGATTTGAATAATGTTTAATAATTATTTTTGTTGCTCTCATTAATAAATCATTCACTAATCACACTCTAATCAATAAATTTATAGTGACATGTTTGACACTCTAGGAATTAAATCAGCCATATCACGACACTGCCACATGTGATAGTCACAGCAATTACAAATCGTAGGTGTTATTATCTCTGTGATAGTTAATTTTATGTGTCAACTTGGCTGGGCCAAGATATTTGGTCAAATTTATTCTGAATGTTTCTGCAAATTGTTTTTGGATGAGATTCACATTTTAAATATTGGACTTTGAGTAAAGCAGATTACCAAAATGTGCTTGGGCCTTATCCAATTGATGAAGATCTTAATAAAACAAAAGGTGATCTATCTTATCCTGCAGATTTTGAATACTAAGCCTCCACAGTTGTGTAAGCCAATTTGTTAAAATCTTAAAATCTCTCTGTCTCTCTCTCTCTTTCTCTCTCTCTCTCTCCCTCTCTCTCTCACACACATACACATACAACCAGTTGGTTCTGTCCTTCTGGAGATCCCTTACTAATACAGCCCCCATCCCTAGATGGGCTGACTATTGAGTTACTTTGCCAGAGATCACAAGGTAATGATGGTCGTGTTGGGATTCAAATCTTGATTTTCTTACCCTGAGCAATTCAATTGTTCTTTGTATTAACCCAGAGTTATGAAACAGTCTCCTTAGTTATAGATACTGTTTCTCCCCAGAAATATTTTCTCTTTGCATTCATTGTGAGGGCTAAAACATGAGAATGATACAGATGAAATAAACTGGAGATGCCTAAAAGGAGAAACACTTTTCATTTTAAGAACTTTGGTTGGCTCGGTGCCTATGGCTCAAGTGGCTAAGGCACCAGCCACATACACCTAAGGTGGCGGGTTTGAATCCCTAGCCTGGGCCCGCCAAACAACAATGATGGCTGCAACCAAAAAATGGCTGGGCATTGTGGCGGCGCCTATAGTCCCAGCTACTTGGGAGGCTGAAGCAGGAGACTCGCTTGAGCCCAGGAGTTGGAGGTTGCTGTGAGCTGTGATGCCATGGCACTCTACCCAGGGGGATAGCTTGAGGCTCCGTCTACAAATAAATAAATAAATAAATAAATAAAAAATAAAATGTGGAGGTACATTTTCCCTTAAGAACTCCTCACAGGGTTGGAATAAGAACTCATTGGATCTCCTCTCTTTCTTCTTCTCACTAGGTGTTTGCTCTGAATCTCTGAATTGTTCTCACATTCACTAACTTATGTGTTTGTTAATACCTAGACTATTCTAATAAGATAGAATATAGTATAATACAATATGATATGGAAGAGTGCAGTGCAGTAAAGTGCAATGCCACAAAATACAACCAAAATGGGGTGGCGCCTGTGTTTCAAGGAGAAGGGTGCTGGCTCCATATACTGGAGGTGGTGGGTTCAAACCTGACCCCAGCCAAAAACTGCAAAAAACCCAAACAAACAGAAAAAAAAATACAACCAAATGCAGTACTACTCAATGCCATTCATTGTTACACAATGCCATATAATACAATGCAAAACATATATTCACAGGGAAGATATTCAAAAAAGGGAGATAATGAGAATTCTACCAGTTTGGGCCCCTGTTTTTAATAGATGAGGAAATTTCAGCTGAACAAAATTAGCAATTTATCTAAATATGTTAATGTAGCATAACAGTTGTTGAAATCTTTTAAATATGACAATACTGATGTAAATATGCATACAATTTATTGAAACTGAAGAACATTTTAAACCATCAACTAGTTCCACACTGGTACACAAAAGAATATCTAATTTGAGAGCCAAAAAGATAAGACAAAATCAGAGAATGAAAGGGAGATTTGATGCAAGTATAAAATCCCTCAATGCAGGGCCTCTATGGTTGATCAGGGTTCCCCATTTCAGGGCAAACAGGTATAACTTTGGATATCACCAGGAGCATGTTGCCTTTTGTTAAAAAAAAAAAAATCAGGAAACTAGGTATAAATATCATTGTCTTACTATTTTCCAACTTTTCTTGGGCTAAATTTTTAGAATCTTTTTTCACACTCCCAAGAAACCTGAAATCTCATATCTCTGACTTTCTCCTTATACTAGATTCTAATGGTCCTGGAAAATGTACCATTGTGAATGGTGATGATCTTTAGGTGTTTTTTATGTGCAAATATGTGTTTTCACAATTAAGGAGAAAAAGATTGGCCATTTCTTTTTGCAACATTGATTCTTAACTTAGAAGTAAAATGTTTGTCTGTAGGCTTATTTTAGTGGGGAACTTAATGAGATTCTGGGGCACTCACAGGGACAGAAGATTTTTACAGGAGCGTCTGCTAACAGTGATGAAAGCAGCTTCTCTCACCCTTCTCTCAGATCTCTTGAAATAAGAAGTTCATTAAAAATGTTTGAAAATGATGTTTGTTCATGATTCCCAAAAGCTTATGTTAAATATGGTATTCTAAAGTCTATATTAAAGAAGTGTTGTGTTTTTTTTTTTTTTTTTCAGATGATAGTACTGGAAGTTTAAGGGTCTGGTATTCTCTTGAGATCCATAGCTCTCCTGGACCACCCATTAAAATTATTGAGATGGAGTGTGTGGCTTTGGTAAGCTCCCATTAAATGTTCATACACTGTCATTTTTCCAACAGTTAGAGCTTTTGTTATATACTAAATCACTATCCTTACAAACATCCATATCAAATGAGCATATTGAGATAAATAAATCACAGCAATTTTATTTTTAAATTCAGTACTATAGACCTTAAGTGCTTTTGGAAAACACCTTCAGTTATATGGCATCTTAATAGTGACTGGACTGATTACCATATTTTCAGCAGTTACCCGAACAAACTTAATCTTAGTCTACATGCTTGTTCTCATCTACAGGAAACAAATAGGCAGCAATGGGTAGCACTGATTCTTCCTGTCTCTACAATAGGCCTTTCAATTGGAAACACATTTGTAACAATGGGGATATATTTGGGATTTTAAGAAGTGGTGACTAAGAATAGGATTGTCTGTTTTTCTTGCATTATTAAAGTGCTGCTAAATTCATATCCAAGATTATTTCATAAAGTTAAATATTGAGAATTGTAGTTTAAAGGAAACATAAGGACAATATAAATTACAATTAATAATGTTTTAAGTACACTTTATTCCCTTTTTTCTACTCAAATATTTAAATTGATAATAATTGAAGAATCTTATTTTTATTTTTAAATATTCAGATAGATTTCTCCATATTGATTATTTAGAATTCTGAACTCTGGGTTCCAATAAATACAAAGTAAGAAGAGATTTAAAATAAGTCTCTAACTTCATTATATGCCCACCTGGTTTGTGGGTGAATCTCCACTTTGGCATACAAAATGATGGATAAATATTTAAATGCATTCAACTCTAGATTGAAAAAACAACCATTACCTTGTAAGTGGAAAAGTATTTAATATAATGATAATAGAATCATTTTATGCAATGATAATGTCCCATTTCTATTACCTGGTTATCACTGCAGCATAAAATCTTTCATAAAGTTTATTTTTAAATGACAGAATTTTAATAACACAACCTCGTGCTATGGAAAGTAACTTCTGAATTAAAATTTATATGCTTAATCAGGATATAGGAGGGAAAAAAATTGAAAATGGGCCTTGAATAAATTGGGAGCATGAATCCACACCTCAGAAAAGGGGACATTGTCTTTCTTATTAACTATATATTTAAAATAGGAATAGAGATGAGTTGAGATATGCAACACAAACTTGCAGAAATAGAGGCGACTCTGAAGTCACTTTTAGGTAAACAACTGTTGCATTGTCTCATTAAACTGTCCATAACATGCTTTTTTTCTGTAAGACTGAATAGCCTTCCAACAAAGTTCTGATAGAAATTGAGATTTTTGTATTTCTCAACGTTGGTAAAGATTGTAACAAAGGTTGAGAAACACCCCCCCCCCCAATCTGGGTAGTTTATGTGGATATGTAAGAAGACTGAACAAAAAATAAAAATAAGCAACCACCTGTCTCTTTTAATGAAACCTTTCAAATATGTTATCATTTTGAAATTAAGATTTGTATATGCCCTTTCAGGAATATATTATTTTCATAATTAATGTATTTTCAAATAATAGCCCTTGCCTATTTTCCATAAAGGACTTTCCCTTCTTTATGCAGTAAATGTCATTATTATAACATAATTCTACTTCCGTTTGTACTGATTTTCTATTTAGTTTTTAATTCAAATCTTTCTTTGTTGTGGTACCACAGTGGAATTCTCATCTTAGGCACATGTATATTTCTGATTGCTATCAATTATAACATTGCTTTTATTTTTCATTATGAATAATTAACATAGTTATTTCATAAGACACTTAAATAATATATTTTCACATCTACTTAGATGAAAATGCAATTCTTCAGTATTCATTCTATTAAGTAGTTATAAATTATAATGCAGGAATAAAACATCTTATCGCTATCAGCTGCTAGATTACTCCCTTTGTTATATAGGAAAGTTTGCTGTATTAATTAAATATTAACTTTCAACTGAGGTTGGTGGAGAAGGGGAGTCTTTTGGACTAACTCTACCCATATAAACTGCCAGTAATAGTGATGTTGTTGCCAAGTTATTAAGTTTTCCAATCTTTTCAATAGTAATTGTCTAAGGTAAAAAAGTTATGCCCTTTTTATTTATCAAACATGAAGATTTATTTGGTAGAGATGGTATGGTTTCTTTTAAATAACCTATAGGTTGCAACATCTGTTCATTTCTTAAAGATGATGCTTCTGAATACTTTCAAAAGTACACTAAAATTGTCCTCCCATACCTACTACATCCTAGTATTTTTTTATTACATTGACTACTTTGCCGAATCTTTTGAGAAATACTTTATTTAAACCTTAAGTCTTCAGATGTGGTGATGGAGCATTCAAGCTACCAAGTCGCCTCTGATTTACCGCCTATATGCATGTCAGCTTTTATTACTTTCCACCCACTATTCACATTTTTCCTAACGATGAATGAATAATCAAAATCCCTCTAGAATAGTGTTCACATAAGCAGTATTTACAATACCTCAAGACACATACATTTTGTTACTTTTACTGCAGGTTCCAATAAAAAAAGGTAATGTTTTCAGTAAACAACTCATTAGTAGTCCATTCTCTGTTGATGTAAAATATGTAGCATTTTCTTTGGCAATTTTACCACAAAATATCTGCTGTTCCGTTTTATTTGAACTCAAAAATCTCTCTTCTTTCATATAGTTTGGCTATAGGAGAATAATGAGGGTAACCCACTATATTTCCCCTAACACCTAATAACTCCAATATATAGCACTGAGCTATAAATATTTTCTAGAAACAGAACTTAAGTATATGAACAACACCTTATGTGCTTTAATTTTTATTTATTTTTGAGACAGAGTCTCACTTTGGTGCCCTTAGTAGAGTGCAATGGCAACATAACTCACAGTAACTCTAACTCTTGGGCTCACAAGATCCTCTTCCCTCAGCCTCCAGAGTAGCTAGGACTACAGGCACCTGCCACAACATCTGGCTATTTTAAGAGACAGGGTCTTGCTCTTGCTCAAGCTGGTATTGAACTCCTGAGCTTAAGCAATCCATCTGCCTCAGCCTCCCAGAGTACTGGGATTACAGGCGTGAGTCACTGCACCAGGCCGAAACCATCTAATTTAGAGGACATTTGCTACCAGATTCCTTGCCCACATCCCAGACAGAGGCCAATATACTGAGACAGCAGTTCTCTGTTGCAGCAGAGAAAGAATTTAATATTGCAACATGCTGGGTGAGGAGATGGGAGAAATTCCTCAAATTTATCTCTTTGTGAATTTGGGGGCTAAGATTTTTGGACTCTAGAATTGGGTCTACTGATAGCTGGGGATGAACTCAGAAAGTAGGTTGGGAAGCAGAAATTATCTTCTTGGCTGAGATAATTTCTGGGCAGAGGGTTGTAGGTCCTGTTGGAACAGTTCCCATGTCTGAGCATTGGTTAAGTTGACAGCAGTTGGTCACCCCCAAATGCAGAGTCTTGAAGATATTTCACAGACTAGTCTTAGGTTTTGCAATAGTAATGTTGTCTATAGAAGCGGTTGAGGATATCACAAATATTGCCCCTGTTAATGACAGATGAATTTTAAGCAGTTAAAATAGTAGGCAAATTAGGGAACAATGGCTGGTTAACTTATAGCTATGTCTATACTTCTGTACCTAATTCCTGTCTCATAACTTTGTCCTATTTTAATATACATAGTTTCACATTTGTAGACAAGTTCAAATCTTGCACAATGCATCAAAAAGTTGATTTTAAAAGCATATCTCACTTTGGAAATTGTGAGAGGTGAAGTTATGACCATTTGAGATATCTCTGTATTCCTAAGTGAAAAAGTGTTCAGGGAAGGGAAAGGAAGAAATCAAGTAAGAAAATCTTATCTCCCTATTCCTTTTTATGTAAGTCTTTAAGTTAAGAGTATGTTAATTAGTTGAAATAGACATCCCAGCTATCTGAAATATCATTACTTTGATGAAAAGTCAGAAAAAATACCAAAGAGTGAAGAATTTTTTGGATGTCTCTTCTGAGGAACTATTCCTTTCTATGCCTTCTTGCATAAATTCAAGAGAACAACTGACTGAATGTAACCTTGGACTCATTCATGCAAGTCTAAACTTGGCAAGCAACACTCTAAAAAGGCAAATATCCACTCACTGTGTCAAGAATTCCTGCACACTAGTTCTTTAAAGCATGTCTGCTGTGTCTAAGCACTGCTATATTAACTTGAGACAGATACTTTTCAAAATGGCTTGCATACACAGTAATTCAGAGTAAACATTTAAATAATGTACCCACATATGTTTATGCGTGTATGAACATGTGTCTATAAACACGTACTATTTAATATGGAGAGAGAGAGAATCTTAAACAGTTAAGCAGAAGGGTACTTTCTAGGGATGTGCCTCTGCAATTATTATATTTCTATTTGCCAAAGCCTTTTTCTTTTTAGTTTTCTTTTTCCCATCAAGGCTATGGAATATGTCTGAATACAAAAGAAGGAAAATGATTTTCCAGTGACTTCTGAATTTTCCACAGGTCTTAGGTGCCTTTTAATGCATCCTTAACCCACATCTCCCCCAACCCAATATGAGCAATCTAATCCACTTTGATTGCACTTCTGCCTTCTGTATATTTCAGGTTAGATGGTGGAAGATTGAGGATGGGAGGAATAATGAGGCGTAACTTCTGTAGACACAGCATTGTGCAGCTGGTGGTGGCAGAGGAATGACAATGGCTTGTCTAATGACAGCTGGCTACCTGGTTCCTGGGTTCTGAACTACTAGCACTGACTTTTCAATTTAGGAAATGAGTGAGATAGATTATAGTTATCACTTCGTTGCATGGAATTACGTGGTACATCCAAAATACCTGTTAGTTCAGGAAATGTACTGACTTGATACTGTTTTAAAGTTGAAATTGAAGAAAATTAAAATTGAAGATTTCCTCAATAATATGGCTTACTTAAATTAACATTATTGTGTGTTTTGAACCGCAGAAATAATCCTCTTATAATGAAATCATGATTATCTTCTGAAAGAGAATACAGTGAAAATACCTCCTGCGAGTGCATATTGAATTGTCATTGACTCAATTAAGCTTTTATGGGCAAAAACATAATCTTTATTTTACCTTGACCTAGTGAGAAATGATGAAGTTTTTAGTGCACTCAGTGAATTAAAGGTTTCCCCTTGGAGTAAGTGTAAACAGCAACCAAGTGACAGAGTTAACCAAGTGTCAAAGTGGTAAGACTGATGAAGTCCTTCTCCCACCTGAAAACTATTGTCTTCACCCATAACTTTCAAATAAGAAGGCAGCCTTGGTTTATTTGAGATTTTTTTAACTCTCTCTGAGTCGTATTTTCACATATCTGCTTTATTATTTAGTTAAATGCTGTGATTACCCAGAATAACTGACATATTAAGAATTAGATGTACATACAAATACTAAATTCTCTCATAAATTGCACATTTTATTCTTTAAGAAATATCTGTTGTCTCTGATATCTCTAGTGCTGTTCTAGATCACAGAGAACTGTGATGAACAATTTAAGCAAGGACCTTATTTTGCATAGAGCTAAGTTTCTAGTGGAGTTAGAAAACAAAATAATTGGCTGGAATATTTCTTCAGAAGTTTTTCTGTTGTCTTAGATTTTCAAGTGAAGTCACACACCATAGAAAATTCTATTTCTTTGTTATGAAAGGCATTGCCATGCCACTTAGATTCTCTATTTTTTTACTCTATTTTTTACTTTTTGCTATATCTCACTGATGTAGCCAATAAGTCTAAGGCCTGTGATGACATAACACAAATTTTTAATTATTATAACAGTCTGGTATGTGTGTTTCTTGTGCATACGTGATGTTTTCCATGTTATGATTCAGGGACCCAGGCTCCTTCCATCTTGTGATTCCTTTATCTTTTAGGGATATCCCATGTATAGTTGGAAAAAGAGAATACAGGGAAATAAGTGTCTTGGCACAGAGGTAATACACAATTTCCTCTCACATACAATCGGAGAAAACTAGTGACACAGCTACACCTTGGTGCAAGAGGGTCTGGGGAATGTAATCTCTAATTGGACAGATGCTTCCCAGTGACGTCTTCATACTAGGAAGGGGAAGCACTGAATTTTAGTGCAGAGATGATATTTCTGGCATATCAAGTGACATGTTTAGCTTATTAACACTTCCAGCCCATGTGTGTGATAGCCAGAACAGAGAGACAGTGAGAGCTGCTTCTTTAAGGAGAGGAAGCTGATAGTTTCATGATCCTGGCTTCTGTTGAGTTCCTGTCAACAGAATGGACCACAGAGAAAGGGAAATAGCCAGAGACAGAGCAAGATGCATTTCCACTGACATGAAAAAAATAAGACCTTGTGGGTCAAAGTGAATTCAACTCCATAGAAGGAAGGTGAGCTTGGGCTGATTTGAAGGGCTAGCTCCCAATACATTCTGATAGGGTGAGAAGACCCCAAGAAAAAGAGGCTACATAGGCAAGATAGAGAAGAGAGAAGGTACCTATTTAGTCACCTGGAGAAGATCAACCAGCACAATTAAGTAAATGGCTTTTTTTCTGTTACCTGTCATCCTGCCTCATCCTGCGACCTGAAAGAGCCATATTAGTACCATGATCTATGAGGAAAGGAAGTTGGAGCAAGGGATTGGAAAGAACAAGGCTGTGTTTATCTTCGCCTGAGGGTGAGGATGGGGTGCCAAGGAGGGAGAGTCAGGACAAGCCTTCAGCTGCATGTGAGATGAAAGTGCTGATTGATTTTGGGTTTCTGTAAATACCTCAAAATGAGACTCTTCTAGCACTGGGAACCCTCCTGATATAACAACAGGGGGTGAAGAAAGACAGATCCTTCACTGATCTCAACTTACCAGATTACACTCCACCAAGTTTAGTTCATTGGCTACACCTGTTATGGTGACAATAGATGACTGAGATAATTTAGACAGTGATAATTCTATGAACAAAGATAGTCCAGAGTGATACAGAAGGGGGCTTGAAACTGGAGCAGTGCACCTGGCTAGAGATACTAGCAAGCAAAAAGACTAGAGGGCAAAAGCCCTCCAGGCAAAATGAGCTTGTTGGGAAGGGACCCAGCAGGAAGGAGCCCAGGCAGTCCAGGAGCAGAGAAGAGGTTTGAGAGGCTGGAGTTCAGACAGAAAAACTTGGGCTTGGTGACTTGCGATCAGAGGTGCTGGCAGGGCCAGATCTTGTAGGGTTTTAAGGCAAGAGGAGAGATTTTAGTCTACTTGCAGTTTAGCCATTAGGGTATATAAAGAAGGCAATGAATAATCTGATGTAATTTATGTTTTTAAACCTCTCAAAATGTTCCTTCTATTGTAAGAAAATAAATATATAAATTATATGTAAACACTAAAAATATTTGGTATTTATTTTAAAATGTAGATAGATATCCAAATTTCCTCTGGAAATATTTATAACTTGCAAAATTCAGTAAACTTATTTATACAGATTTTAAAATACTGTTCCAATCTGATATGAACATTTTCATTCTTTCATTATTCTAAATTCCAGGATCTTGGGAATGCCCTTCCTGTTTTAAAATTGTTACTTATTTCACAGGATTAAATATGCAAAAGTTAGTCCTTTTATTGATTCAAAGGAACCTGAGAAATACAAACAATTTATTTAAGCAGCCAGCATGTTGGCATAATAGTTCTTAAGTACAAGCAAGAGAAAAATATAGGATATCTTATAAAGGGTTGTTATTCATCATTGAATCTATAAGTTCATTTGGTGATGAAAGACAGCTTTAGAGGTCATCATGTGCAGTGACTACTATTTTACTTGAATTTCAAAAAAGTAAAGAACAGTCAAAACTGATTTATGTTTAAATCTAAACAAAAATTTACCTTAAAAGCCTGCTCATCAGATTGTTATTTGGAATATGGATACTAGCCAAATGTTTCAATCTTTTTTATACATATAATATTCACAGAAAATAAGCTGACTTTATACTTCTTGTTGAGTATGAGCTATTTATCATAAAATGGAACAGGGAGGTGGCATGACATCTTAAACAATGAGATAGTTAATCAATTTTGTAGATGTAATTTTATCTGTTTTATTTTTATGTTATTTGCTCAAAATGGTTATGCTTTTTGGAATTATGTAGATAACATAAAGGAGATATTCTAGGAAAAAACTTATAAATTTTAATCATTTCATAAACTGATGGATGACAAAAAATTATCCTTTTTAACTTACTAAAATATAACAAATACTTAATATAGACTTAAGAAGTATTGATATTTAAAATACTAATCTTACCTAAAATATTTTGACAATATTTTGGCAGGAGGGTATCTAATATACATATTATCCATGTATTTACTAACATTATTTTAAAGGTGTCATTTGGGGATTTTTATCTATTTGAACTTGGAAGAAAATAATATTCAGACCATAATGAAATTTAGAAATTATTTTTATAACATTCTAGTTAAATTTGAAATATTTCCTATAGTCCTAGAAATACAGCACAGTTAACTGGAAGGTTAAAGCTTTTATCTATACTGAAACATTCATTTCTATTGAGTCTTCTTATTATCAAGACTCTAGAGAATTAGATTGCAGGGATTTTCAAGAGATTGCAGTACTGGTAGCGCTGAGCATTTGCTGATTGCTGACTGAAAGACTGCTCTCTGAAGGATTTTGAGGATGTTTTCAGATCTACTAGATAAGAGTAAATTGATTGGTGGTGATATTTGCCCTGGAAGTGGCAAGGATGCCAAGAAGCAGCTGTGACGTAAGTTCCCCATAGTTGCAATCCTCATTTCCTACTCTTAAATTCAACCAACCTTAGAATGTTATGTCACTTTCTTAACATGAGGGCACACTCCTGTAAGAAAGGCTATAGTTCACAGAGAAATTTTGTTTTATTTTGTGTTCAAGGCTTATAGGTGATGATAAGACATAAAGCAGTTCTAGTTGGATCAGTGTCTAATATCTAAAGGGTAGGTCTTAACATGTGAAAGGGTCAAAACTGGCATTATTTTTAAGAAATAGAATAGAATAAATGACAATAGAAAGTATCAGAACTTCACATACTGTAAGAGCAGGGATTGGTTTGTGACACTTTTAATGTGTATATGTGGACCAGATAGTGATGTAAAATTAATTATTCTAGGTTGTGGTTTAAATATTTTGAAAATCAGTGGTTTAGAGCCTATCACTTTTATTTCTGTGAAGAATCTATAGCATTTTCTTAAAAAGACACTTACCTTCTCTGAAAAATAACTGATTAGTAGACCAGGAAAAATGTCTAGGCCAACATGTTTCATTTCAATTTTCTGTCTTAAGCCCTGGGCAATATTTCTAGATTAATATATGGTTGATGTTATTTGTTACACAGTCATATTCTTTTGCTTTAGTCACTGATTGGTGTGACCACTGGAAAATTCTTTGTAGGCCAAGTCCTATACCAGCTTTATAAAATATTCCAGGTTGCCTAAGAAATTAGTCATTGTTCAGTATTTTACATTTTATGTTTTTATTTTTCATTTGTGTAATTATGAATGTAAAATATTTTGTTTCAGAAATTTAAATGACTATTTACCTCAATAACTAATGAGTCTGGTATCTCCTAAAACTATTGTAGATGGCTATATTCCAATGCATTTATATTTAAAATGTATTCCTAATAAATGATATCTGCTCTTGTAATGTAATTGTTAACCTATATATATCTTCAATTTTCATCTTTTCTCACGAGATGCTGTTCACCACACCAACTATTGTTTATATTCCTCGAAAATGTGGCATCTCCCCACTCATTTATTTATTACAGAAATGATGAAGCAAATGTTCTATGAACTAGGTCCTCTGAAACAGCCATGGACAAAGAAAACTGTTATGTCCTTCTTGCAAATGTGTCGCACCAACTTAGTATTAAAGTTTTTCATCACTACTGTAATATGATTGCTAAATTTCAGAATAGCTTCATGTCCTAAAGTGTATCCATCACCAAGATTGACTTATGACTGAAATAAATATTCAGTATTCTCCATTTCTTTAGGTTAAGACATTTAGTCAACTGTTAAAATTGAGCTATATCCTGTCTATTAATGATCATTACTACATTTGCTTCAGTTAAAGGCTTTTGATATAGTGGAGATTCTGGTTATAATGGGATGAAACAAAAGTTATTAATCAGGTTGAGTCAGGATGAGAATCAGGAAGTGTTTTGGAACTTGGAAGAGTGCCTTCCAGGACTAAATGTATGTAACCAGGGTAGCAGGGCAAAACTAAACAAAAACAAAAACAAAAAAACAAGAACAGAAGGCAGAAATCTAAACAGAAAGGTAGATTTCTTAATTTGACTTCTTAATTGAGGCTATCTCCACTACTTACTGCTAATGTACAAGTTCTACTTAAGGTATATTTTCTAGATCATCATCAGTATCATGTGGGAACCTTCAAGAAATATAAAATTCAGACCCCATCCAATATCTGTCAAATTAGAATCTCTTGTACAGCAAGAGAGGGTAGGCAAGAAGTTGTATTTTAGCAAATTATTAGGTAACTTTTATGTGTGATAAAGTTTGGCTACCATCGCTTTTAATAAGCACCCAAAAATAGTAAGAATGGTACTTACATTAAAAACGTATTTTAAATGTAATTTACTAATAGTTTTCATTCCATTTGGTTACATGGATCTCTGTGCAGTATTTGCTGTCGAAAAAATAAATTCTCATTTACCAAGACTAATCAAGTGAAATATATAAGGGAATAAAAGCTGGAGATATATATTTAATAGTGGATCAAGGAAAAATAAAACAATTGGCCTTATACTATATTATAATTTTCTTTATATTTTCTTCTATAGGACAGTGACTCAATGCTGACACTAAAAGCTGATTATGTATTTGTTCTATAATTCTAGAACACCATTTGCCTTGAAATACCACTGACCAATCCGAAAAATGAAGTCATGCACTTAGAGCCACAATTTACATGTGAAGAACTTAGTGGATACCAGAAAGTTACACTGAATCCACTCGAATGTACTAGTTATGTCATAAGATATTCTCCGGCAACCACAGGCTATAAAAATGAAAGGTATGATTTGGGAGTGGCATTAATTTTTATTGTTGATCTTTAGAAATTAAGGTTTTAAAATTATTTTTGTCTTTTGCTATAATAATTAAAATTGCAGTTTCTCAATGTTTTAGCTTTTTAAAATACTATTCCCTTATACAATATACCAATTTAGAGTTAGCTTTTGTTTGATGCAATGCAAAAACATTCATTTTTATATCAGATTAAATAATTTCTAAATTTCTCCCTTGAACCTTCTCTTTTACTTTACTTGTGACTAACCAAATCATTAGGGGTACAACACCCAAACCAAATAAAAACGATCAGAGAGACTAGGGATTAAGCTTCCAGTGAGAAGCTTGAGACTAAAGATTAAGCTTCCAGTTTCCTCAATGAA
Organism: Otolemur garnettii; assembly: GCF_000181295.1. Classification (NCBI taxonomy): domain Eukaryota; kingdom Metazoa; phylum Chordata; class Mammalia; order Primates; family Galagidae; genus Otolemur; species Otolemur garnettii. The sequence goes on from NW_003852467.1 coordinate 392,740, forward strand.
AATTAATTTATGTGGTTTTGATTCTCAGTTAGATGCAAATTATTCACTTGAAGGACATAGAGAAAATTAAAGATGTTATACTATCTTGGAAAAACACACACACATAAATATTAACAGGGTAATGACAAGTGTTCCTATATAATCACTGTGAAAACCTTTTTTGTGTTATGTGTTCATATACATGCCCATGTGAAAACATAGCCTCTGTGTTTGTAATTAACTCACTAACTTATTAAAATAATCTACTTCATATCCAAAGTAACAGTCAATTTATTTATTACACTTTTAGAGACAATAATTGACTTGGTATTTGCATGTACAATGCATTCCATTATTATACTCTGTGCAAAGGCCCTTTGCTAATTTATATGCTATTTCAGAGTTAGGATCTTTCTCTTTTGATTAAGTAATTTATTTTAACAGACAAATAAAATTGTATCTTCGATTTATCATATGTAACATGATGTTTTTAAATCTATACCTTGCAGAATAGCTAAATAAAATTAATATATGTTTTATCTCATGTACTTATTAGTTATTGTGGTGAGAACACTTAAAACTCTCTTAGAGATGTTCAATTTACAATACATGATTGTTAACTATAGAAACCATGTCCTGAGATAAATTTCTTAAATTTACTCCTCCACTAACTAAAATTTTGTATCCATTGGCCAACCTCCCACAGTCTCTGCCACTTTCTTCCACCACCTCTTCTAGTCCCTGATAAACCATCATTCTTCTTTCTGCTTCTGAGTTTATCATTTTTAGATTCCACATATAAGTGAGGTCATGTGGTATTTGACTTTCTGTGCCTGGCTTATTTCACTTAGCAGGATGTCTTTTAGAATTACTCTTATTCCTGCTTCTAGCACAGTATCCTATAATAGAAACCAAGTAATTGTTATTTTAATGAATAGTTGAATAAATGAATATATCCATGAAATTTTAAAGAATAAACATATTATAATGTGAAGCATGAAAATAAGAACATAGCATGTTATAAAAGACATCATTTGGATAGATTATCATTAGAAATGTGGGCTGGTCTCCTGACCCCAATGTAACTGTGCAGGCTTTGTAAGCACAGACTGAATCTTCAATATTCCTTATCAGCATACATTAAAAATCATAACCTCAGTTAATACTTGACTGCCTACTTTGTTATCATTGGGGCATGGATTTTACATGAATGAACACATAAAATTCTCACAGCAACTGTAAGAGGTAGGACTAGTTTCTCCTATTTTATAAATGAGGAATTGGAAGGCCCCCAAATTAAGCAACTTGCTCAATACTGCACAAATAAAAGATAACAGAGTTAAGATACAAGCCTAGTTATACTTTTAGACTACCACAACCTCTGTCCTCCTCAAAGCTGAAAACATCCTAATTATAAAGAAAGCTCACCAGAACTGCATGCCGCTTAATAGCCTTCACATTGAAAACACATGCCTTCAACTCAACAAACTAAATTTGGCTTAATCTCAATTAAAAAGCAGGACTTTTCCTACTAGACATTTAAAATACTCATGTTTAAACATTTCTCATTGGTTAAGCAAGCATTTTCTCTAAGGATATTAATGACAACAACACTGTTTTCTTGAGTAACGAAGTGATTTTTCTCATGCAAAAATGAAAACTTTAAAAATCTATCTTTAAAAAGAAAATCTATCTTTAATAAGAGAACGTGTCACAGAGAGCTGTCGAATTGTTGAAATCAATTATTTATGTCAATCTGAGATATATTTTTTCAGCCAATTTATTATATAAATTAATACTAATGACAAGATTTTTTATTTTTCTCTCCAACAGTATTATTTTTCAACCTGAAGCAGATGAAGAATTCTGGTATTTACTCAAATTAACTGTTGATGTACCAAAACCAACCATATTGCCAGAATTAAAGTGTGACCTTGGAAAGTAAGTTCCACTAGTAGATAAAATAATTTTATGCAAGAAAAAAATTCTATAACAGTATTTTTATAATGCATTTAAAGTTTTTAAAATGAGAAATACAGCCCGGACCCGCCAAACAACAATGACTGCTGCAACCAAAAAATAGCCGGGCATTGTGGCGGGCGCCTGTGGTCCCAGCTACTTGGGAGGCGGAGGCAGGAGACTCGCTTGAGCCCAGGAGTTGGAGGTTGCTGTGAGCTGTAATGCCACGGCACTCTACCCAGGGGGACAGCTTGAGGCTCTGTCTCAAAAAAAAAAAAAATGAGAAATAAATGTATTTATTTACCAAATGTATTTCTCATTTTAAATATATTTCTAGTAATTGAAATTGAATTGCATAGAAGTTTCTATATGTAAACTACCCTGTGGAAAACTTGTCAAAGTAAAACAAATCAGGACTTATTTAACAAAGAGGCTTTGGGGGCCACACTTGTGGCTCAATGAGTAGGGCACTGGCCCCATTACCAAGGGTGGCTGGTTCAAACCCATCCCTGGCCAAATTGCAAAAAAAAAAAAAAAAAAAAAAAGAGAGAGAGACTTTTATTCAAATGGAGAGAAAGGGATCATTGCAGTAGTGAGAATGCTCCCATCTCAGAAATCTACAAGGGTCACAAAATAAAACAGAAAAAAAAGTTTTTCTTTTATGTACATCTAAGGTAAAAGCAGGGTAGGGAAGGCCAAGCAGATATAAACAGAATCTTGGGAGGGAAAGCTCAGCAAGCAAAGGAAAATGACTAGTGGAGTCTAACAGGAGAAGGGTCTCCTTCTGCTTACCACTTTGGGAAATTATTATGTATTTTCTGCAAATTATATTTGAAATTGTTAATTACTCTTTTAATTATTATATATTTATTTCAATTTCTATGGAAGATAAAGTACCAAGAAACTTTGTGAGTGGAGATGAAAGCAAAAGTTCTAATAGTAAGAATATGTAAGATAATGATACAGGGTTTCCCGGTTCAGGGCTGGACAAGGACCTCCTTTTCTAGGCCTGGGTGAGCGCAGAGATCAGTCTCATCATAGACTCTCATATCTCTGCACAAACAGACCATTTCCAGGCCTCATTCTCTGGACTCAAGTAAAGTCATGAAAAAAAGCAGCCTTATTGTTATGTCATCTGGGGGGGGACCTCCTTGAGTAGGGAAGTAGTACCATAGGGCAAGGACTGCAAGGACCCAATTCCTTTCCTAATTTTAGGATTATTTTCTCCCTACAGGCCTCTGGCCAATTGTGACATTTTCTAGACATACATTCTCAAAAGACCTTGTCTACAGGATAGAAAATGCAGTACATAAACCCTTAGACCAGTGTTTTTCAACTTTTTTATCTCACGGCACACTTGAACCCATGGTTGAACTTCCACTGCACACTTACATTGATTAAAAAAAGAGAGAGAGAGAGTAAAAAAAAAAAAAAAAAGCATACTTACTGTGCCTTTAACTTCATTCAAAAATTTTTATTAATGATTGTTAAAAATTTTCGAGGTGCACCCAAGATCCTCTCAGGGCACACTGCGGCACACAACTTGAAAATCACTGCCCTAGACAGAAGGCCCACATGGGCTACCCACTTGGGATCCCCCCTGTTGCCAGAGGTTCTGTTCCCCCTCTTTTCCTTATCTATTTCTTTACGTATCAATAAACTATGCCTGTTAGCTTACTCGCATGGTTCATGGATCCATTCTTTGAACCCCAAGATCAAAGACCCCACACAGAGAAATGCCAATAATATACTCATATATTACCTAACGCAAGTTTGTCTTGAAAATACTGTGTTTTGACTCCTTAGGATTTGAATACTGAAGAGCCTGTCAAAAATTAGCATCTTAAGAGCTAAGAAAATGTCTTTAATTTTCTCAGTTTTTGCTCTCTTGCCATGTGGGAACGATTTTGATTTTACTTCTATATGGCAAATGAGTTTCATTGCTTAATCAACACTGGGAAAGTGAAAGACAGACAGAGACACAGAGACTATTTAAAAAGCAGTATGCCAAATCACAGATGTTAAAAAAACATATTTGCTGAAAATAAGGATAAATGGAGTTAGTGCCTCATCACATAAAATAATCTAACCTTCCTGCATGAAATTTAAATGCTGATTATATTTGAATTCAATTTCATAGATGAACATAACATTTTATAGAGATAATAAACTGAATTTAGTGAATCACAAGCAATTTCCCTTTACTCCCATTTAAAATTTTTATAGCAATTGTATGAGCCACATGTTCAACCCTGTAAATATAAACAGGAAAATGGGTCACCTACATATTAATATATTTTATGCATCATTTATTAATAACTAAATTTAAGGAATGTACTTGCAACTTGATTATCTAAACAATTGCAAGGGTGTCAGACATAAATGCTTTGCAATTTCAATTAATCACAAGCTGTGTTTGAACCAATTTAGTTTAAAAAAAGAGTTGAAATCTTGGGGTTCTCAATTGAAATATAAATCATTAAATGTAGCTAAAACTCACAGAGTTTTTCATCAGATACGTGCATCAAATTTGCTTCTCAAGATATATGGACAGTTTTAAATTAACAATAGCATAGAAATCTAGTATAAAAATATTTTATTCATATTTTTCTATGGTATTGCCTATGAGAAAACTTGGGAAATTGGCGTTTTGCATAATATACAAAGCAGATGCTTACTGAAAAATGACAGGACGTCTAGGAAGTCTGTCGTGATTTTTAATGCATTTTATTCATTACAGTTAATGAAATTTAGGTTATTTTCCTCAATTTCTTTTTTCATGTGTCCTTGGTGAAAAAACAAATTCATTATTGCACAGTGTTGTTTAGTCTATTATCTAGAATTATAAAACTGATATATAATATTCTCTTTACTGTAAGGTGGATCACTGTGTATATATATTTTGTATTAATACTAAAGAAAACAATTCTTTATTTGAATTACACAATTTGTATCAATAAACTGAATTCTGTTCAGCACACTCTAGTAATTGTCCTCTGTAACAGGGCCATTACATTGTGAAAATTAATAATATATGTGTAGCAATGATTTAATTGTTTTGATTACAGACTTGATACCTAAATATTTTAATCTTAATTATTTTGGATTGTAAACTTGAGACAATAAAGTGAGCAATAAGAAAAATGGTAAGTAGATAAAATTATTGTATTACAATGTCATACCTCAACGTTACAGAAAGAGGATACATTACAGAAAGAAGATGACAATTTGGAGGTTGTAGCATCAAACCCATTAGAAATGATGATTGATTGACAATTAAGAACCCTTTTGATTACTTTTTGCTTTGAGCATAAACAGCAGCCACATTTTTTTGTCATTTACTCATCAATCTGGATCTTGTTAATGTTATGGATGAAAACTTTGTGAATTAATGGATCTGTTATTACTTTTAGACTATGTTAACTTTTGGGGATAGATTTGGTTGTTATAAAACAATTAGTAAACATGTCTCTTAAATTGGAATATATTCTAATATCCAATATAGAATAATATTTTGTCTCAAAAATAAAATAGAAAATCAAGGATTGTTTAATTTAGCAATTTGTCATTAATTTGTACATGTTTATTGTTATTATTAAATTCACAATATTATAGTGAACAGAATAAAGTGGGTCACTTGAGACAAAATAAGTTTACTATTTAAGTTCTGAAGGCTAGATGTCCAAAATCAAGGTGCCAGCAGAATCATGTTCCCTCTGAAACCTGTAAGGGAAGATTCCTTCCTGCCTCTTTTAGCTTCTGGTGCTTGCCAGCAAGCATTGGCTTTCTTTTACTTGTAGCTCTCTCACTTCAATCTCTACTTCCTTAGTCCTAAGACAGCTTCTTGTTGTGTCTGCACGTGGTCTTATAACGATTCCAGTCATATTGGATGAAGGTCTCACCTGATTCCAGTAAGACCTCATCTTAAGTAATTATATGTGCAGTGACACTTTCTTCAGATAATATCACTTCGGAGCTACTGAAAGTTTAGACTTCAACATATCTTTTAGAGCAACAGATGTCAATCATGATGGTCATCAAATTTATGGAATTCTCATTGAACACATTTGTGAATACCACTAACTTGACAAACTTTATTTTTTCTCCCAGATATGTTTCTCAGATCATTCCTTTGGTGAATCCCACACATGAAACACTGGAATTGAAAGAAACAAATGACAATCCTGAAAATTTTGTCATGGATTCTGGAAGACCATCACCTGTAAGTATATTCAGAATGCTGTGAATTCTACTGCTCTTAGATTATTTTCCAACTCTGATTTTGGGACACTAGTGGAGTAGGTATCATTTAAACTATTAGTAAGGATTCAAATTCCTAAAATTTAAATACATAATTTTCCATTCTATATAATTCCTCCTGAATTTTAATTTATCAATAAAAAATATTTTCTTAATAGAAATTTTTGAAAATATATATGCTAGAGTCATGCTCATTATCAGTGTATTCTAAATAAGTTGGTTATGTTTTATTTCTGGCCATTTTAGTAATCAGTTTTGGTAATAGTTTTCAGTAATATGGTTTTTAACTTAACAGTGATTATATGTTTCCAGGATCCCAAGAGACCTGTTCTTTTCCTTCCTCCCTGAGTCCTTGCCCACTACCAACCTCCAGCTCCCACTTCTGTTTCACCCCTCTCACACACATGAATATAACCCTGATAGTTAATGCTCACAGCATTGCCCCTCTCTGTTCCTTTCTCTGCATGATTCTGTCACTGTTGGGTCCTGGCAGATGCTAGGACCAGTCAATAGGCCTGAAGCATTTTCCTCTTTCCCCCAAGTTGCAAAACAAGATCCTAAGGTTTGGCATGATTTGACTGTGTTTCCAGCACATAGAGAAGCAATTATTGATGCCAAACCACATACTTTCAGGTAAACTTCAAAATGATCATTATAATAGATTATTTTCACTAATGGCCCTCACAGTAAATCATGAAGTTCTGCTACTAGGTACAGAATTTAAATGAAAACTTTTTACTATTTCCATTTAATGATAATTTTTTAAAATCTATGCTTTTTTAAAAAAATTATATTTTAACATGTGTCTTTGTCAGTCATTGGTTGCCAAGTAATACCGTGATATAGAATTAGTTATTAACTGACATAATGTGTAAAATTAGAAATAACTACTAATTATTATATTGCTAAAATTGGTGTTTATGTTTTAATCTTACAAAGACTATACATACATGCTGTATCATTAACACCATTATTTTTCATAAATTATACACAGGATGATGTTCACGATATAGTTTACATATTGTGAAGGTTCCTCATTTAAAAAGTGGTGTTTTCACATACTTTTTACCTCTACATTTAGAGAAGAGTGTTATCTAAGGAAAAATAAACGGAATATGTTGTAGATACAATTTACACTACAAAATTAAGAATATGGACTCTTCTTTAATATATTCAAGCAAGGAATTTTAGTCTACTTATTTCTTTGTTCACTTAACAAACTTTATTGAGCACTAAATATGCACTTAATTGTAATACAGGGTTGCCAGAAAGTTCATGTGCTATTTGAAATTGCACATGAACTTTATAGACACCCTGTGTTAGGAAACAACTCAAACAGTTAATATATGAGAAAAATACTGTTATATATCATAAAGCAGTGGTTCTCAACCTGGGGGTCGTGACCCACAGGAATTGTATTAAAGGGCCACAGCATTAGGAAGATTGAGAACCACTGCTATAAAGGAAATAGGAACACACGTTAACAGTAATGATAATAAATGGAACATAGTATATATATATATTACTAAATAATATATAATAAATATGAGTATAGTAACATATGAATTTATACTTGTATATTATTGTGTATGTGTATATATACATGTACAAAATATATTAGTGACAAGTAATAAACTTTCTTTTTAGGCACATGTCACTCATTCAATCATTCTATAAGTGTTAATATTAAATATTATTACCAGTGTAGCTTTTTGATTATATAATATACTCAAGCCCTCATTGTATTGTGATAGAGTTCTTGGTTTCTTTCATACTCTCTAAAGAGGTGACCCAAACTAATACTGTAGAGACTCAAGTTATTTAGCGGGTCACAGCTTGTATGTGTATGTGATAGGATGAAGAGAAAAGCTGCATTGCACATTAAAGAAGGATGTCTTAAATTTATGCATAGAAACAGTTTATTTCTTTTTTTTATTGAATGGTAACTATGTACATTAATGCACTTCTGGGGTACAGTGTGGGGTTTTCACATGCAATCCGAAATACTTCCATCAAACTGGTCAACACAGCCTTCATGTCATTTTCTCAGTTATTATTTTAAAACGTTCACATTCTACTCTTAGAAAGATTCACTTG
>NW_003852467.1:402214-431037 GCF_000181295.1 Otolemur garnettii
GATTCATCTGTTGGCTCTCTATTCTGTTCCATACATCTACCTCTCTATTTTTGTGCCAGTACCATGCTGTTTTGATCACTATGGATTTGTAGTAGTTCATTTCTTTAGACACTGCCAAGGCCACTTAGGTTCTTGGTGGTGTCAGATGTACCATGGGATAGACAACATGCTGTGGTCTTTTAAATAAAATGCATATTTCTTTTATTTGGGGGTCTAATTCAGCTTTAAAAATTAATCCTGACTGTCTTTTACATAGTGAGTACTTACATATTGGTGACCATCTTGGATAAGAATGTGGCATGAGCACCACTAAACACTATGTACCACAGACCCTTTTACCAGTATTTGAGGAACAGGCATAAGGTGTACGAGATAACACGTCACACAAACATCAACCTCAATATACCCAGAACACAAAGATGCCAACTCAAACACAAGTGTTAATTTTTGTTTCTCTTTTGCTTTTTCCTGAATTTTTACAGCTAATTATAACTCCTCATTCCACCAAAGAGTTAACTATTCGCTTTTATCCTTCGATGCTTGGAAGAGCTGATCAACAAGCGTGTATCAACTTCCAATGCTCTCAGGTATGATATAGTATTCTTGGACTAAGTCAAGTTAATTACATTTTAAAATCAAGATATAAATAAATTAATTCATTCATCCAGTTAACAACTTTTTGCAAATAAATGAGTTCATTATAAACAATTAATTAAATGAACATTTTTTTTTTTAAAGACAGAGTCTCACTTCTGTTGCCCAGGCTAGAGTGCAGTGGCCTCAGCCTCTGTCACAGCAACCTCAAACTCCTGGGCTCAAGTGATCCTCTTGCCTCAGCCCTCTGAGTAGCTGGGACTATAGGTGCCTGCCAAAATACTCTGCTAATTTTTCTATTTTTAGTAGAACTAGGATCTAGGTTTTGAGACCACCTGAGGTTGATCTCAAACTTGTGAGCTCAAGCAATCCTCCTGCCTCAGTTTCCCAGAGTACTAGGATTACAGGCATCAACCACTGTGCCTGGACTAGGAACTTTTGAAAATACAATAAACATTATGTATGTGCAGACATATAAAGAAAATATTTTTAAATTGATAGATTACTTAAATGTCATATAATATATATCCAGATATAAATCATAGATTTTTCATGTAAATGTCATATCACTGTCATTATTGTTAATTTTCTGAGTTAAGTCTTACAGCTCAACTTTCCATAAACTTAAATATAAAAATGTAAAGAGTAAAATATTACCAATATAATGTTCTTTTTTCTACTCCATTTTATCTGCACAGTGTTCCTGAATAATAATAATTTGTAAAACAACAGTTAATCATTTTCGAGTATCTCTAAATGTGCTACATGTCATTCAAAGAATTATCTCAATTTATTCTCACCACAGTTTAATAAAAGAAGTATTGTTATTTGTTCTCTTTTATAAATCAGGGATCTGAGATGCAGATCCCTATAATTAATATCAGGAGTTGGTAAAAGGTTGAGCTGAGACCTAAACCCAAAACATCTGGCTTAAACTGGTCATCACAGCCATTTTTTGAAGTTACCTATATTTTGTCGAGTGATTGTAACTCTTCTACTGCCAATGAAAATTTTACATAATGGTTTACATTTATTATTTTTATTCTTCAAATGTTGACAAGGAGGAACATAAATGAAGGGACATACTTTATATCTTAGAAGACATCAAGGAGCTCAGAAAACCCTGACATTGGAGAGACAATAGAATCAAATAGAGTAAAAAGGTCTCCATGTCAGTGCACGGTCTGTGGGCGACTGAAGTGTTCTCTTTTCCAAAAAGAAATTGTAATTTATTTTTTACAAATTTGTTTTGAAGCTATTAAATCTTCTAAGTACTATAATTACTGACTTACACATTACCAGAAACAAATACTATGGAAGTATACTTGATTTCAAAAATATCGAAGGAGACAACAGTAATCCTTCCCATACAGAAGGAAATGCATAATGGAGACTACTTTCTGATAGACAAATAATGTTAGTGATTGCTTGATAGCAGGATTAGGATCCCTCATCTTAATTATTCGGGATAAGTAATTGTTTAAATTTCTGATGGAAAGTGTATCTAAACAAAGATAGTCTTGCAAGTCAGTAGAGTGACAATCAATTCTGCATCTTTTAAGCTATTTTTAATAGCTTTAAAAAATCTTAGGCAACAAGTTGAACAATGAACTCATTATCAAACATAAAATAATTCAAATAGGTAAATAATCAGTTCAAACCTTGTGTGAATCAATTGGAGAACACTATTGGTTGATTTCAATCACTCAATCTCTTTCTGACTTGTAGCAAATTTCTAAGATTTCATCTATGATCATGCTTCAATCAGTAATTCATCCTTTAACCTGCCAGCTCCAGACCCCTTCAGCCTTTTCAATGTATTGCTCTAACCTTTGTGATTTTTTCTTTCCCTTTTTTAAAATCCCTGAATCATTCAGGTCTTTCTTTTTTATTTAATTCATCCCACTGACATCTTTTGCAAGCAAAACTGCTTCATCATAAACTACTAATTGAATGAACTTCTGAAAATACAGTATGCAGTATGTATGAGTAGACATCTAAAGAAGAGCTTCTTAAAAATAGGGCTTTAGAATTTATTTTTCTGAAAGTTTGGAATAACTTTTTACCATTAGGGAAAAACCCATATAGATTTCTTTCGCTCTCTTGATTGAACTGATTAAATCCAACTGAACTGACTCACGCAACTGAGTAGCTAATTAATCTAAAAAAAAACCTAATGCTGATGTTTATGGGATACACTTTACTATTTCTGACTGTACCTTTTGTTGAACTGAAGGAAACCACTATGGTTTATTATCTACTTCATTTGTTTCTGGTTTAATCAGTGTGAAAAGCTCTCTACTGTAAAAAAAAAAAAAAAAATTAGAGAGAGAGAGAGAAAAATCTAACTTGAGGCCCAACTTGTTTGTGCAGATTTTGAATCCTGTGATTAACATGGTTAGGATTTCATAGCTATAAATACCTTGAGCTCATATTATGCAATCAGAGTCTCTAAATGATATTATGTCCCTGCATAACAGGAGTAGCAGTAATACATAGCAAATGTGATGAGTAGAACTTCTCTTTGTTCTCAAACATGATGTTCTGAGATTTTCATTCTCAGTTTTAGATGTTTCATCTTGATTTTCCAACAGTTGCCTTGTTTATTTCATTTATTTACACTTGATTATGTGACCGCTTTCATCTAAAGATCAGGATGGCAATAAAGAAAAAGAAGATCCAAAATCAGAGTGGTTTTGTAACATGGCATGAGTCTGTGATCCTTGCGGTCTGTGTCTATGGGAAGTTGTGTTGTCAGCAAAACTAATTCTCTGGAGTTCTGCTCAGTGTGCAAGCCAGATTTCCCATCTTATATATCTACTACTTTTGCCTTCCAAAAACACTGCAATTGGATCTTAAAAAGTTTCAATATCTCTCCTTTAGAAAAAGTTTGAGATAAATATGAGCTGAAAATGTAACTTATTTTTGTAACGCGCATGTTCCCTGGGTTACTTTTTAATTTTCCTCTCTGAACCCAAGAGGCTAGATTAATTGATGCTAGGACAACTGCTGGATATCTGTTTTCAATAATGGTGGAATTTGGTTTAACATAGAAATTCCAATATTTCAGGTCACTTGAGGAAACATGAAAATACAACCTTCGTTTTTTTGTCATTTGGACAATACCTAATGGCTTAAAGTCACTGATTTCTCTCATCTAAGATTTATTTTATAAAATAGGCAAATAGTAAATAATTTACTTAAACCAGTTGTTAAGTTTATTGACCCTAGATGATTGACTTCAGTCAGTTACGTGAAGTCAAGTTAAGACATCATAACTGAAATGTAATGAATTTGTATTGTGCTAGTAAAATCTTTGACTAATAATAATAGTCTCTTGATGATAATATTCATATAAAATTTGCCTTTAATCTTCCCTATTAAGACACAATATTTTTTTTAACTTCTCTTAATTTAAAACAATCTAAAAGCACATTTCCTTCTTTGCACTAGACTTTAAGCTTGGAAACATCTGTGTAGTTTGCAACATTATATCCTAGGCCATTGTTGGTTTTTGTCAATGACATCTTTATTCATCTGCAACATTAGAAAGTATTTGTTGTGTAATTTTACAATACCTAGAACTGAGTCACAGTCTGTCTTACTCTCAAGGATCTTTTATTCTAGTTGAATACAAAGAAAACATTTTGAAGCAGAGATTTACAGGCTTATGAAACCCAAGGGAAAACAGCAGCCACATTCAATTTCTGTCACATAATTTTGAGCCTTTCCCCCATATTATGTGACAACAGAAAATGAACTAGACAATGGGGATAGATAATACAGTACACAGTTGGACACATTTCCTCTTAATGCTACTTCAATGTGTATTTCACATTCTTTGCCTTCATCTGGCAGCTACATGAATTTAATTTGAAATTCACCTTAAAGTTTGGAAGCTACATGCAGTGTTTATTACCTAGTTTATTAGACAAATTAATTTAAAAATATTTTTAAACAGAGGCCAGGCACAGTAGTTCATACTGGTAATCTTAATACTCTGGGAGGCTGAGGCGGGTGGATTGCCTGAGCTCACCTGTTGGAGACCAACCTGAGCCAGAGCGAGACCCCATCTCTAAAATTAGCCAGCCATTGTGATGGGCGCCTGTAGTCCCAGCTACTCAGGAGGCTGAGGCAAGAGAAGTGCTTGAGCCCAAGAGTTTGAGATTGCTGTGAGCTATGACACTACGGCACTCTACTGAGGGTGACAGAGTGAGACTCTGTCAAAAAAAATTTTTTTTTGAACAGAAGTACAAGTTTTTTCATTAAAGTTTCTCTTTCATGTTGCTATAAATAACCTTATATGTATTAAGGTAAGTTTGATATCTGAATATTGGTCTTTCACTTTCTTCTGTTTCAATGTAAAAATACTATATAGAATGATTTTTCATTAAAATAGAAAGGAATTTAGAAAAAAGGAAAAATCAGACATACATAATGGTAAAAATTAAACTTTCCTTGTCAAAATTTTTATGTGCATTGCATTCCTTAAGTATTATAAATAAAATGTATGGATTTAGGACACGTATGTCATAAATGTTTATCTTCCAACAGTTTAAAGAATGGAAATTCTACCTCTCTGGAGTAGGACTGTTCCCTAAACCTCTAAAAACAGAAAGAATAACTGCATCTATTGAGCTTCATTCATCTATTATTTTACCTTTCAAAAATCCTACCAAGGAAAATGTTTTCGTCGACGTTGTACTAACAAGTATGTTTTTTCTTACATTTTACATATTATTTTATAGATACTAATTAAACTTATTTATTATAGAATAGAAATACTTTTGAACTAGTGGGCAATTTAGAGATCCATTAGCTCAAAGACATCATTTTATAAAAGAAAACAAACATGTAAGTTTTGACAAATGAAGTATCTTGGCTAAAATCACAGCTCAGGAATGTTGGGGCCAGAATTAGACATCTGTATACCAAGTCAAATTCTTCCAACTCTATATGTAAACACAAATACACAAATGAGTATAGTTGTAACATGATTATGATAGTACTTAATATGCCAATGCTTATTCCTCAAAAGTTTATAGAAATGATGGTATTATGATTTTGTTTGTTTTCCATCTTTTAAAAATAAAGAGATGGCATATTTTGATTATATTTTGGCTCCAACCAGACTTGTCTTTTTTTCATAATATGTTTTTAAGTTATATTAAAGAATTTGATAACTTTGTATTAAATGAACAAATAATATGAGTGAAAGAAAAATTAAACTCATCACGAGTTTCCTGAAACACATGTAATATTGGACATTACCAGTCGGTCTTTTCAACTACTACTACTTCTACTATAATTACTACCAGCACAATTGTGAGGCTAATGTTAGACATAGGTTAATGCTTTTTATATGTAATATAAATGAACACCTCTCTCTCCAGAATGATTATACCATTGTAATTCATCAGGAATGTTTTCATATATCCTTTTTGGCATATATGTGCACTTCATTTCCTTCTCCTACCCTCCCCTTCCAACCTCTTTCCTACCCTCCCCACCTCTCCCATGCCATTTCCTCCTTTTCTTTTCTTCTCTTTCTCTTTCATAGATATATAAAATACACTGTATATACATATAGTTCAAAATTCACTATTTTTCTAAGAGGGCAGCATTTTTAGAATTTTAAACCCATTATCAAATTTCTGGATGTCCTAATTCTCCAATTTCTTTTCTCCTGTTGATATCTTGGCTATTACTAGTTTTATCACCTCTCTCCTTTGGTATTTAAAGGATCCTTAACAACTTATTTGTATCCTGTATTATCTCTAAGTTTAGAGTTTTTACTATTTTGTGATCCAGTCATTCAACAGACAAGCACTGAAGGCTGTTCTGTGTTATTTGCTATATGAGTGACTAATACATAAACCCTGACCGCAAAGATCTCACAAATGTGGTCAGGACAAATATTCATTACAATAAGTATGAAAAATATTTAAATAAATCTGTGTGCAAGTTCCAATAATATTCCCCTGAAGATGAAGACATCCAGGCTTGGCAAGTGCAGGAGAGAGAGGGAGGGACAGAGAGAGAGAGAGAGAGAGACTCCCCAGTGCTGTGAGATCACTCATACCAGAAACTAAACACTTGCCGATGGGAGTCTTGCTATTAATTACTCTATGGGGATTCTTTGAATTCTGTATTATTTCCAGAAGGTATTAATTTAGTACCTCCTTTTGTAATGAGTGTATTTTGTATACATGTTAGATATGTTTAGTCTTCTCACCAGTCATATATCCCTATAGACTTTTAACAATTCAGGGCAAATTATGAGGCTTAGTCACCAAGGAATATGAGCCCAAGTAGATATATAGATAATATCTAGAAAAAGAATCCACAAAAGTGAGGAGAGGCTTATGGATCTTTTCCACATAGGATAAGGAGACAGAGAAAGAGAGATATTAGAGCTCCCTGATTTTCCTTTGCCCCCACCACCTCTGGCTGAAGGAAGAAATGGCAGAAACTTAGAGCCTGAACATTTACCCCAGAGAGGGAGTTTACTTAAGAGATTGTTTTACATTGCAGAAGATGACATACTTCCATAGTCAAGCTTACTATTTTTCCCTGCCACATAGCAGAAAGAATTTTAGACCAATTTTAGAAATTTCAGAAGCCCCCAAAAATTATTTCACAAATTATTCTCAATGTTAAATTCTTGACCTGAATGTATTTATATCACTCGCATATATTTTTTTTCACAATTTTTATTTTTATTTTTTTTTTTTTATTGACACTCTCATATTTTTGAAGTCATTTGGTTGCACTTGCACTGCAAATCCATTCCCTGGAATGATCCATTGATGGGCCTGTGTGCTCTCTCACACCAGAAATTCTGAGCCCCCACCATTGGTACAAACTTCACAAACATGTATTTTTTTGGTGCCTTTTGAAATTTATGGTTTCCAATTCCAACCAAACAAAACACCTTTCATATTTGAATTCTGTCAGGTCTATTTTCCGTTCCTTCCAGCAGCTATTTCAAACCATCACTCCACTCTTCAAATTCCCTATTACATTTCTTTTACTCAACAGATGAAAGTATAAACATCACTGCTCTCAATTCCCAAGCCCTTCCACTACCTACCAATTTATCTACATTCACATATGTTTTATCTTTCCTCTGCCTGTCCAAAGGTAGAAATGTGATAAGTTAGTCACATGGGATGTGGAGAGGAAATAGCAAATGCATTTCATTTCACATGGTAGAATTTGTTTATGAAAATCTTGTCCCCGGAAGTCCTCTGAATTTTATTTAAAGCACATCAAGACTTGAGTAAATATTTGTGTTAAATATGTAACAATCATTGCAAATTGCCAATCAGTGTGAGCATGACTTCATACGTAAGATAAGAGATAAATCATTGTAAAAAAGTTCCTACTACCTTAAAATCTTTCCCAAACTCAGACATTCAACTTTTTAAACATTTGAGTTAATAAATGAATGGTACTGGGAAACTTGAGATTTTGGCACAGGTAAGTTGAAATATGAGATATGTTTATAATTTGTTTATACCTTAGTTTAGTTAGATTACTTATCTCAGTCTATTTTGCTCATAAAAAATGGTTAACCTTTTTTTTCCAAGAAAAAAATAGATGTAAAAATAATCATAACCATTTTTCAAGGAAATGATCTGAGACTCTACTTGCTTACAATTATTTTCTTTTTAGATACCGTCTATATATCTTAATATTTGGAATTTTTTTTACCTGATTATTGATTAGTAACTCCCAAAGCTCAGAAAGTTGTAATCGATATCTTATCAAAATTCAGATTTCCAGCTCCACATTCAGTTATGCTGATTCATTAGACCTGGGGTTAGGCTCTAGCATCACAAGCTATTCCCATGAAGGTGGTCAGAAGGCTTTAGAAACACTACTTTTTACATGTGGTCTCAAGACATTTCTTTTCTTTTTATCACACCCTTGTATTAGTAAATATTTTTCAGCATTCTCTTTAAAGTATGTATATATGCTTATAAAACATAAGCATGTAGCACTATCAACTTATATCTAAAGTCAACAGAGCTTATCTGTTTTTATAGAGAATTAATATATGTTCATACTCAGTTTATTTAAACTTATTGTTAACATTGCATAAATGCTGTATATTCATTCATACGTATATACAGTTGCCTTTGGTATCAGTTCCAGGACCAGCCATGAATACCAAAATTTACAGATGCTCAAGTACCTTATACAAAATGATGTAGTATTTGCGTATGACTTACCAATATCCTCCTGTATACTTGAAATAATCCCTAGATTGATTATAATGCCTTATATAGTGTACGTTATATAAGTAGTTGTTATTTTGTATTATTTAGGGAATAATGATAAAAAATGTCTATACATGTTTAGTACAAACAAAAACCATCATTCTTCTCTTTGAATATTTTTAATCCTCCATTGGTTCAATCCACAGATGTGGAACCCAGGAATATGGAAGGCCAATTGTATTAAGTACTATAATCCATTTTTTTTTTTTTGAGACGGAGCCTCAAGCTATCCCCCTGGGTAGAGTGCCATGGCATAACGCTCATAGCAACCTCCAACTCCTGGGCTCAAGCGAGTCTCCTGCCTCAGCCTCCCAAGTAACTGGGACTACAGGCGCCCACCACAACGCCCGGCCATTTTTTGGTTGCAGCCATCATTGTTGTTTGGCGGGCCCGGGCTGGGGATTCAAACCCGCCACCTTAGGTGTATGTGGCTGGCGCCTTAGCCGCTTGAGCCACAGGCTCCGAGCCATAATCTATTTTTAAACAGTAGGCTCAGCTCAAACAGGCTCACAATGATATCTGTTATTTGAGTAGTTTAAATTAACATTTCAAGAATTTACATGTTGATTTTATAATTTCTAATATAAAATATCATTAATGTTATTATTAATTAATTATTGAAATTATTCTTAATGTACGACATAGCCTTCAAAAAATGCAACTTAAATCTCATTTTAAAATACACTTTAAAATATATTCATCTTAAATGTTTGCCATTAGAAGATAATTTTGATTCTATTTCCATCTCCACTGCTGTTTGTCTTCTTCAATGTGACAGTGAAGTGTAATACCTCTTTACTTTTTAATTAGGTCAACACCGTCCCAGACATCTTGTTATTGACCATTGCTGGGATAGTTTTATGGAAGAGACATCTGCCTTCCGATTGAGTACTGTGAATCAAATGCAAGGTACAGGAAGGAATTCTATCTTATATTCTGTTGTTCTATATGTTGTTGCACTTCAGCATTTCAGAGATGATGAAGTATATGTCTGTCATCTTAATAAATATTTAATACAAGTTAAAATATAATTTTAAGATGTTGCAACAATTTTTAGCCAGCAAGTTGATAAAAAAACATGGATATTATAACTTTACATATGTGTATGTGAAAATATGTTATATATATGTATATGTATATATATATATGTATTCCTTACATTTGTATTGTTTTTAATTCCATAGCGCAAAAGTAAAACTTGCCAAGTATTTTACCTTTGAAATGTTGAATGGTTGAATATCATACCATTTAATATATAGTTGTGTGAGTCAAGGAAGATTTCAAAAAATTATAAATAACTAACATGTTAAATCTGCTGATTACTTACAAAAACTAAGTGTGCTTGGCGAAGCTACTGATACCTTGCAAATTTATTGCAGGGTGTTATATCTTTTTCTTCTATATTGTTAACCATCCTACCAGCATATTGATGAATAGGAAAAAATCTAAGAAATAATAAAGTTGCTTAAAAATCTAAAGCTCAAACTTTATGAATTTGCTTAAAATAATAATCTTCCTAAATTACAAAAAAAATACTTGCCATGGTATATGTGATAAAATGTGAATTATCTTAACATAATTAATACAAAAATACTAATTGAAATCAGTAACCACTACTGATACCTCAATAAAAATGAGTTAATGACTCATATGAAATTCTTTCATATTTACTATAATCATTTATATTAGCATCCTAAATCTCACTAATTCACATCATTTAATACAATGCCTCCATGGAATAGATATTGTTATTATTCTCATTCAATTAAGAAAGAGAGCAAGTCAGAAAAATCAGTTGCTTAATGACAGAACTGAACCTCCTCGTGTCTCACTTCAAAATCTTCGTTTTCTGCTTCTTTGTAATCCACTAAAAGCAGTATGAACAATAGTTCATTAAAGAGGAAGTAAAGATGGTCAAAGAGTCGTTGAAAATATGTTCAGTATAATGAATAATTAAAAAGATGTTGATTTAAACAATGTCCTTCTAAATTTTCTTTATCATTCTTTAATTGTGAGTGTTATTGTTTTTTTTGTTTGTTTAAATGAAACTACCAATGCTAATGTTCCTTTCATAAAATTGGGAATAAAAATTACTTCACAGTTTCTAGGAAGTAATTTGTGTAATATACATAGAAACTTTGAAATTGTTATCCTTTTGACTCAGTAATGCCAATTTTCATGAGATCTCGTAAAGAAATAATCACTATATGGTTATTGTGTGCACAAATATATTTTATGTTGCATTGTTTATGATAGCAAAAAAGTAAAAACTGCCTTAATGCCAAATAATTTTATATTTGTCTTCTTACACTTAATTTTACTTATCCATTAAATACATGAGCAATTTAAAATTTCTTCTGTTAATTCTACACTTTCAATGTCTTTCCATGCTGTAAAATCAATTGAAAATTCATTTATATTTCTTTTCTTCTGCTTTTTTTGTAATGAGGAGAAAGTCATAGGTAGTTAGCCAAGATTTTCATTTACTTCTTTAACTCATTTATATTTTGCTTTTTTGTTATATAATGATAATCTAATTTGATTTCCCTTGCATTTAACTATCCACTTTTTCATCTTTTGTTGAATAATAATAATCATTCTGTTGCTATTTCATTTTGTAATATGTCTTATTCAACATTTAGATCTATATATTCTGTTCTATACATCTACATTTCAGGTCTTGTGCTAGTGCCATTGAGTTTAATTCGCACACTTTTGTTTTCTTTGTCTATTTCTTTCTAGTCAGTGTCTATAAAGCATTTATTTCTTATCTAGTTATACTCCTAGAAAAAATTATAATAACTTTTTATCAAGTTTCAATGATATTCCAAAAGTAATTTGCTTTTAATTACATCAAACAGACAAATTTGGGGAGAACTACATCTTTATAATTCTTAAACTTTTTTATTGCCATTCATTTCCTTAATATCTTGAAACACAGTATTTATAAATTTCAAAGAAGTCCATATTTACATGACAAATATAAAGCTCCCAGGAGCAGTACTTTTATTGTAAATAATTCAGTCAGTAATTATACATAATGCACCTTTTATGCAACATGAAGAGCAACATCTGTATCCCAGTTTTAAGTATTTTAGCTTGAAATACAGAAATTAAATGTACTTTATTAATTCACTTTGTATTGTTCTTACCATCTTCAAATGGTTTTCAAATTTAAGCCAGATTTTTTTTTTCTGGATTCCTTATTGCTTTATCTAGTTTCTGCTGTGGCTTGTTTTTTAAGATAAACAGTGCATGCCCTGCCTGTACAGTGGATATGACAGTTTAAAATGTGCTCCCTAGGCTCGGCGCCTGTAGCTCAACCAGCTAAGGCACCAGCCACATACACCAGAGCTGGCAGGTTCAAATCCAGACCTGGCCTGCCAAACAACAATGACAACTACAACCAAAAAATAGCCAGGCATTGTGGCAGGAGCTTGTAGTCCCAGCTACTTGGGAGGCTGAGGCAAGAGAATTGCTTAAGCCAGGAGTTGGAGGTTGCTGTGAGCTGTGATGCCGTTGCACTCCACCCAAGGCGACAGATTGAGGCTCTGTCTCAAAAAAAAAAAAAAAAAAAGAATAAAATAAATAAATAAATAATAAATAAAATAAAATGTTCTCCCTTCTGCTACATACAATAGAATCTGCAAAGGGACTTATTTATTTCCCAGAAACTTGTTGTTTGCTCTGCTATTCTTACATGCTATAACTTAGGCCCAGGGGGTCTCCTCCTGATCTGGGGAACATAGACATTAATAGTGCAACAGAAATGAGAGCTTTGATTGGCCATATTGTAAACATTATCTCTAGGGATACTATCACACACCATAAAAAGCATTTACACCCTTAAAACTAAGTCTTCCTACATCAACATAGAATAATTGCTTGGTGAATATTTGAGAACTGAAAAGATTATCTTGTCCTTGACCAGTGTGTTAATTTTAACCTAAGTGTATTGTAAAAAATAAAACAAACGAAATACAGCCAAAGAAAAAAGCAAGTTAATTTCTATGCTGAAATGAATTTGGAAACTATTGGGTTAAAAAATGTTACTTTACATCAGGATTTCCCAAGGTTTTTCTTTCATCTAAGGCTGTGTATGAACACATAGAGGAAAGTATATATATTTTAAATATGTATCAGGCCATGAAATACACCTTTGTAAATGTTACTCTCTAATGAACTTATTCATCAGGAAGCTCCTAAACTTGTACCCTCTAATTCACCATATGATGTGACAATGCATTTCATTCATGTCAGTTAAATTCTGGGTATGAAGGGAAGAACCAGTGACAGCTAACTAGACTAGTATTTGTTCCTGAAGTCAGAATACTACTGCTTTATTTCATGATAGCAGCCATTCTGTTTACCATCTCAGTTTCAACCTGAGTTTACCAAAATTTTGGTCTACATATGACAAAAGACAAAGATAAAAATTATTTCTACAAACTTTCTTCATATTACTTTCTTGCAGAATTTTGTTTTATACACTTATGAAGTTCTTTAATAAAATTATATATATGTACATATTTATATATATGTAGATATTGACCTAGACTAGACCTCTAACCATTGATACCATTTTTTCCCATTGGAAATATATTTTTCTAGAAATTTTCTTCCCTAGAATGAGTTTTCATACTAAGCTAAGTACTTCATTTTGTTTTTAGCAAGTTCACTGTTCCTTTTGTTATCTTCCAAAACTGGTGACAAGAACTAGACAGGAAGGGGGGGTAAAAGGATCCTCCTGTCAGTGAAGAATCTTAACCTGCCATGTCTTCACTTTGAAACTCAATCTTATCTACAGATTTAATTAGGCCGAATAACCAAAAATGAGACAGGAGTATAGGTGAATTGTGATCTCAGAGGACATCGTCCTGCCAAGCTGGTAAATTTATAATAGACTTGCAGTGATTTCGTTACACTTTTAATAAGAAGCAAACAAATGTCACTGAGGCAAAATCTATATTAAACTTTTGAGAAAGAAAATATTTTAGCTGTAATGTATTCCTGGGTCTTCTGACTCTAACACTTAAAAAGGAAGGGAGAGTTAACATTATATTCTCTTAATTAGAGAATAAGGTGCTACTTCACGAATCTACACATAGATGTAAAATTAGACCCAGAGCCTTAGGAACATAACCAAGGTTTGGGGCTTGAGTACTAGGTTTGTAGTCAGAGAATCTGTATTCTGGTTTTGATTGTTACATGGATAAGCTGTGTTAGCTTGGGCTGTACTCTCCCAAACTCATTTTGGACATATAAAAAAATGAAAATCAGTTTTATTCAATAGGAGAATTTGGGGAACAAATAAAGTTGTGTATATGAAAACATTTCTAAACATGAAAATTATATTTAAGTGCAGGTTATTATTAGCATTATTTATATAGATGAAAATAGGTTAACTCAATGATCATTTCCTACTTTTCTCTTCAGTTTTTTAAGAAGTAAAATCTAATGCATTGCCATTATATGTCATTAAAAGTACTTCTGAAATAAAAATTAAGCAAAGTTATTTTTCTCTTAGAATACATTTTTTTCCAAGTGGAGTAATTATGAAACAAGTAGTTTTAATTTATAGGAACTAAATTACTCATTCATTAAGTAGTTTTGGGAGCTTAGTGAATACCAGTTTTCTAAAAAAGATTTCTTATGGAAGAGTAGATATCTATTTATGTATCTATAGTCACATCTATATCTATATATTTAAAATTATCCAGCCTTTGTGTTCCTTGTGATATTCTTAATCATTTATATATTCTACTCTTCTTCAACATTTCTATCAAAAAAAGCTCTTCAGATTTTAGTTAATTTTATACTACCTTCACAGTTTCAGGCATACCTTTCTATCATCTGTATAATTATTTGCTTAATAGCATTTTATTGTAACACTGTGTCACTTGCCATGAGCAATAACAATGTACTCTGTGCCAGTAACTATTTTGAGCACTTTACAAATATTAATTGATTTAGTTCTCATAGAAACCTTAGAAAATATATTCTATTAATATCTCTGTTAGAACTTAAATGTTAGAATTATACGCAAGATCACACAGGCAGTGCATGCTAGAACTTGGGCTTGAATTTAGGCCTTGGACTCTTCCCCATTATACAATACTACTGTAATTATAAGACATCTCTAAAACATGAATACAAATCTAATAGAATAAATTTTTAAAATATCTGTCCAAGTTTCACTTAAAACTATCTTAAATATCACTGGTGCAGATCCGTTTTCCTGGAAAGTAGACTCTCAGAAGGAGGTTAGTAGGTAGAAAGTTTATTAGGAAGGGCTCTCAGAATCAACACCATTGAGGCAAGAAAACAAAGTAGGATTAGCAGAGAAAGGTGAGCACAAAAGATGACATTTACATGATAGTGAGCAGTAAAGCTTCAGGTTTGCCCCAACCTTGGGATGAAGAGACAAAGCTTTTATATACCCTTCCCCTATCTCCTTCATCAATTCATCCTTGAATGCAGTCTGCCCTCAACAAAGTCTTTGTCAAGTGACTGTCTTCACCCGAAACCTTGATACAATATACTATATACAATAATCTCAATAGCTTGGGACACAGAGTCACAGCATATATTCTTCTTTTATCTAGATACTATATTATTTTTTCCTGATACAAATATAAGTAATTATAAAGTATTATAATATAATTCTAAAATTATAATTATAGGAGTCAAAGTTTAATTCATTCATCAAGTATAACAAATTTTCCTAGCATCGTTTATGGAAAAAAAACATACTTTCCTTGATTGAATTGTTGTGACAACTTTTTCCCAGTTAGTTACCAGTATATATTATGAACCAGACTATGTTCAGGTACAATTTTCTGTTTATCTGTTTTTACAAAAACGCTGTGCTGTTTTGTCTACAATAGCTATATAGTAAGTCTTAATATTTGGTAACATAAATTCTTCAACTTTTTTCTCTTGTTCAAGACTTTTGAAATCATTCTAGATCCTTTGCACTTACAGAAGAATTTTAGAATCAGGTAGTCAATTTCCAAACTTACACAACTGCTAAGATTTTAATTTGAATTGCATTGAAAACATGTATTGATCTGGGGACAACTGGCATCTTAGAAACTTTGAGTCTTTGAGAGCAATCCATGAACATAGTATTTTTCTCCATCTATTTATCCCAATGGCTATTTATTTCATTAAGATTTATCTTAAAGATCATCTTATCACCACTAATTTGATATGCCATCATTGTCATAGATTCCTCTGCTGTTGATATTTGGGCTCTTTCTGGATTTTCTCTACTATTCCTCTTGTCTGTCTTTAAGAACCAGAACTACACTGTTTTAATCAGAGAGACTTAATAATGTTCTGTAATATATGGTGAGAATAGCCCTCTTCCATTACTTTCTAATTACATTCTGTTTTTAAGGTTTTTATGAGTGTGCAGAAAAGTAAGATCAAATAGATGTAAGTTTGTGAAATAAACTAACCCTTTCCATATTATGAAAAAAAAAATTAAAAAAAGAAAAATGCTAATATAATTAAGACATAAAGGACACTTTATAAATCAATTCTTATTAAAGGTAGCACACATCTCTGACCAGTGCACTGTGAGTGTCCTAATTCTCCAACTTCCCTAGGTCTTCTTGAAATTATGCTAGTATCTGCTTTATGTACAGATTAAACTAGCATCTAGTATCTCTCTGTGGGCAACAGTCTTTGATTAGATTTGGGGCCAGTTGATTTCTCTGTGACTTTAACTTTATGATTTTTTTGTTAAATCATTGCGTTTTTTCATCTTTTTATTGTTGTTGGAATAGGAACACTGCCCTTTCATTGCTAAACATTCAAAGATTGCTGAGCAAAAAGTGGAAGTAGCACATGACATATTTTCTCATTGGAGAAAAATCTAGAGCAGTGGTCCCCAACTTCTTTGGCACCAGAGACTCATTTCTTGGAAGACAGTTTTCCATGGACTGAGGCAGAGGGATGATTTTGGTATGATTCAAGAACATTACATGTATTGTACACTTTATTTCCCTTATGATTACATTGTAATATATAACAAAATAATTATATAACTCACCACAATGCAGAATCAGTGGGAGCCCTGAGCTTGTTTTCCTGCAACTAGATGGTCCCATCTGGGGGTGATGAAAGACAGTGACATCAAAATGTGTTGTTTATGTCTGATTTACTCTTTTAATCTCATTTTGATTGCCGTCACTGCAGAAAACCCTGATAGGATGTTGGAAATGGAAGCAGCCTTTTCAGTGTTTTTGTGGCAATCTCAGGATATTCTGCCTTGACTGTAATCCAGAAAGTATGGAGATTTGAAATTGTCTAAAACATATTTGAAGGCCACCATAATTAGCAATCTTAAGCAGTTGATCCTCTTCTAGCATAGACAAAGTCAATAAACATATTCACAAATGGATCTCAGATCCATTCCTTCCCACTTCCAGGATCTTTTGTTGTTGGGAATTGATGCTCAAACTCTTTCAAAAGCTGAGCTAGTCATGCAGCAGCTGGGAGAAAGAAGGCTCTGGCTCAGTTGCTTTCAAAATCTCTGCTAATGTTTGAAACATGTCAAAAATTCCAATTTTCCCTCATCACCACCAAAATTCCAGTTTGGCTCTGAAGGCAGCCACTTTATCTGCTGACTTGAGCGTAACTATCATTCTCCCTTGAAGTGACAGATTTAAGTTAGTTGAGCAGGTTAAGTATGTCACATAAATAAGCAAGTTCTGAGACCCATTCTGTGCCACTGAAGTGTGCTGCCAATGCATTCATCATTTCCCATTTATGAAGTAGCTGAAAAATACAAATATAAATCTATTCCCTTTTATGAGATAGCTGGAAAAATATAAATCTAATCCCTTCAGTAAGATTAAATTTTGACTTGCCCACAGAGCTGATGACAGTAGTGATTTTCATTTGTGTACTTATTTCCTACTTGTGGAGATATGACAACTTACATCCATTTGATCTTACTTTTAGGCACACACATATATATTTATGTCTATATATAAACATATGTATATGCATGCCAGCTAAAAGAAAGAAAAGATCATTTCAGTTCAGGTATAATGAAATTTTTGACATATTAGATAGATCTCTGATTACATTTGATGAATTCACATTGATTTTGTTTTAATGTTTTTTAATCCAACATGTTGTGTTATTTCTAGAATTTTATACTTTAACATAAATAAAGGTTTTGGAGTAATAAAATATTTTAATTAGCTTTACTAAATGAATATAATATTTATCCTGGAATTGCAATCTGATATTTTTTTCAATCAAAACCAACATAATAAGAAACTTACACCATGAAGGTTATTGGGGGAAAGTAGGACTGTCCTTTCTTTCCATTCAACCTTAATATTGCCTGTGTTCATACTCTATACTAAATTACAGTAGAACCTTTGTATATTGACTCGCCAAGTGACTGTAACAGACTGGTCAACATATGGAGGTGGTCATCATAAGGACCTAGGCCTACCGTACTGATACATACATGTGGTGCAGGTCCTGTCTATTAAAATGCGGTCAACTTAAGGAGTTGGTTAACATAGGGAGGTGATCAACTGTTTCAAAATCTCAACTATCTTAAAAATCTCCTCCTATGTCCTTAATCTTAACTATTGACCTAGAGATAAAATTTTTTGACAAAATGTAGTGAATCAGATGAGAACTTCCAAAACCTGCCACCATCTCAATGAAACAGATACCTTTACCTGTCACTATATGGTCTGTTGTCTCTCCTGTTATAGTAGATGAACTCATGTCACTACTTTTGTTGCTAATGGTCCACCATGTTCTATCTGTGATGACTCAAGCTATTCTTTTATCCCTAGCTTCATCACCCTTTTTCTTCTCTTCTAAATTATTTCTGCTTTCATATAAAATTATGGCATTTATTCTATCTTAAAAATTAACTCTTATCTCCATGTCATCTCCTACAAGAAACCTCCCCATTTCACATCTCTCCTGTATATAAAGCTCCTAAAAAGAGTTGATGACACCTCAAGAGTTGAACACTTCAATTCCACACATCTCATTTTCTCCTGAACCAGTTTAATCAGGGTTTTTTTGGACACTTCATTAAAGCTACATTTGTCGTGTTTTCTATGATATCCTTGTTGTCAAATTTTACTATAAACTCTCTCTCCTCATCTTATCTTTCTTCAAAGCTTGCACCCTGAAATAGTTTTTCACTTGCCTCCCAAGACACTGCTCTGTCTTAGCTTCCTCCCTACCTCACATCTACAAAGTATTGCCTTCATTTGTGTATACCTTTCTATTTTATATTCTCTAAATGTTCCACTATTCCATTTTTTGTCATCTTACAGAAATATGTTATGTATCATATGGCTGTCTCTCTGAGAGCCAGGGGTCCTCAGACTTTTTAAACAAGGGGCCAGTTCACTGTCCCTCAGACCTTTGGAGGGCCAGACTGCGGTCCCCGAGATGAGTCGGCTGCAAAGCAGGACAGGCAGCAGCAGCAAAAACACCCGGTGGGCCAGATAAATGTCCTAGGAGGGCCACATGTAGACCGTGGGCCTTAGTTTGAGGATTTCTAGATTAGACTATAGGTGATCTCATTCAGCATCATAGTTTTATATGCTAGGTGTATACTAGTGGCATCCAAATTTATTTTTCCAGTCCAATAATATTTTAAAATTTGGGGCTTGAAAATCCAATGGTTTAGCTATTATTTCTATTTAAATATTTAATAGAATCTCAAAATGTCACGTCCCCTAAAAAACTCACTTCTAATCCCTAAAATGCCATCCTCCTATAGTCTTCTTTGTCCCATAAATTGCAACTCCACCATGATATATACTAAGACCAGGCGTCATGATGTTATCCTTGCCCTTCTCTTATTCTCATATTCCTCAACCTGTCAACAAGTTCTACTAACACTATTTTCAAAACACATCGAGAATATTCCTCTTCTTAACATCATTGTATCAATCTACTTTGAGTTTTAATCTGATATGTCACCTGATGTGGTGGGCTAAAAATAATAACACATTCAAAGTTATCTACTTCCTAATCCCAAGAAACTGTAAATATTACCTTATATTGCAAAAATCAACTCACACAATATAAGATATGATTACATTAAGAAATTTAATAGTAAGGACTTATGCTGGATTATCTCAGAGAGCCCAAAATGCAGTCACATGTGTCTTTATAAGAAAAAGGCAGAGACAGTTTGGACAGACATACACAAAAGAGAAGAGAATAAGAAGACAAAGGAGAAAGAGATGTAACTATAAGCCAACACATGCCAACAGCCACCAGAAACCAGAAAAGGCAAGGAACATATACTCCTCTAGAGTTATACACATGGTAGCCACAGAAAACTACTAATACAGACTCAAGATATGAGGTTGTATCTCTAAGAACCTGGTAAAGTTATGAAATTTCACTCCTATGCTTGTGTTATATTATTACATTAGTATGTCTTGCAATTCTGTAAAGGAATAGCTGAGGCTGGGCAATTTATAAAGGAAAGAAGTTTATTTGGCTCATGGTTCGCCAGGCTGTATAAGAAGCCAACATTTGCTTCTGGTGAAGGCCTTAGGTTTTTTTCACTCACAGAGAAGGTGAAGGCAAGCTGGTGTGCACAGAGATCACATGGCAAGAGAGGAAGCAAGAGAGCAAGGGGGAGGTGTCAGGCTATCTTTAACAATCAGCTCTCCTGGCCAATAAGGGAGGAGGAAACTCACTCACCATCCTCAGGGAGGTCATTAATCTATTCTTGACAGATCTACTCCCATGACCCAAACCCTCTCATTAGCCCCCACTTCCAACACTGGGGAACATATTTCAATGTGATACTTGGTGGAGACAAACTATGTCTAAATGGTAGAAATTTTATGTCAAAGTTAACCTTAAAAGGAGATTATCCAGATGGGCCTAATCTAATCACATAAATCCTTAACATATTAACTATCACACTAGAAAAAAATGTTCCCCCCCCCTTGAGACATGGTGTTTTATTATGAAAATAGAATAACAACTTTGAAAACAAAATGATGCTTTCTAATTTAATGAAAAAATTGTTATTTGATATTGTTTTTCTGCACGTGAGCTATATGCAACTCACAAGGCACTAGAATCAAATTTTACACCTCATGCCACATGAGTTGCATGTGACTCACAATATACTTATTGAATTTGTTTCTGAGAATTGAGTATTTGTTACTCCACAAGTATTTTATTGCATCTGGAATGGACCTTGTAGAATAACACATCAGGTGACAAATGATTAAAACTCAAAGTAGGTTGATAGAATCATGTTAACAAGAGGAATATTCTGGATGTGTTTTGAAATAGTGTTAATAGGACTTGGTGAAAGCTTGTTGAGGGATGAGAACAAGTGTCACATATATCCTTATAAAGAGATGCTGAGAGAGCTGTGAGGTAGACACAGAACAAAAAATCATGTACTGATGAGGCAGAGATTTCAGAAATGTGACCAAAAAATGCCAGCAGCCACTAGGAGCTGGAAGAGGCAAGAAACATGTTTTTCTTCAGAATCTTCAGAGTACGGTCCTGCCAACACCTTCTCCCAAATAGGGAATAAATTCTGTTGTATTAAGCCACCCAATTTCTGATAATGTGTCACAGCAGACACAGGAAATAATTCTCTATTCACAATAACATCCTTACAGTTCTCCGTGATCTCAGTTAATTACTGCAGTGTGTTCTGTGAACAGCAGCAATCAGAGAAATCAAGTCAGATCATGCGTCTACTATGGTGGTGAAGTTTCTCTGTAATTAGAAAATCTCTCTCACTACATTTAAATACATTTCATTAATGTTATTGGATTGTGGTAGTAAGTCTCCCAAACAATTTATTTATATTAATTGATTTCAACATTTTAAAATTAGCAACATTTTCCATCATTTGCAAAGAGTATCAAACTAAGAGAATCATGATATATAAGTAGAAAGAAGGTCTATCTTTGCTTTATAAATAATGCAGTGGAAAAATTCATATTTGAAAAAATATTTTTAAAATACTTTAATTCATCAGTCTTCTGGTTTATCCAAGATAGAATAGTCTCATTACTTTCAGATTCTCCCCATCAGGGTACTGTCAACAGGATTACGTTAGACACTGGGATTCTATTCCCACTCAGGAACAGTGAGGTTTAAAAATATGGTGCCTGGGAGAACTACCTCCCTGTATCTACACTTGTGAATGAAACTGAGCAAAATGGTTGAAATTTGGATAGTAAGCAATTGATTTTTCTTCCTAGTCTTGTGTTGACAAGATCCACTGCATTATGAAGCAAGGCCAATAGTCACTCCTGTATGCACCACCCCAATCTATGGAGTCAGTGGAATCCAGTGGGGACCACAGCCTGTACCCCAGCAAGCATTAATAAGAAAGAACAAAGGGATGGGAGGCATCACAGTTGGATTCTGTTTTCTTTCTCCCCACATGTGAGCAGGACCAGTGAGAACTGAGCCTCCATCTCCATCTGGCATTAATGAGGTAGAATGACATGGTAGGTGATGAGATAGATGGTATTCTGCTTTCTCTCATCTTTTCTCTTGATGTCTGTGGGGTGAAGCAGGGAGCAAAACTTGCCTTACCTAACTTACAGGAGGCAGTATGAGTCAGGCCCCCATATTCTGCTTCAAGAAGCAATTTAAAATTTTCATCAAATATGAAAAAATAATCTCAGAAAAAATAAAAGCTGAATAAAGAACCAAATGTAAATTACAATATTGATTAAATAAAATAACTTAGATTAATATTTGGCTGCATGGGCTCAAAAGTAACATGGAGATGACTGAGAATAGAATTGGTGAAGGTGAGGACAGATCAATAGAATTTATATAATACAGTCTAAACAACAGAGAGAACATAGACTTAAAAAAAATGGATGGAATTCCAAGGACCTGTAAGAAAATAACAAAAGAGCTAACATTTGTATCATCAGAGCTCCAGAGGGAAAGGAGAGAGTAGGAATGAAAAATTATTCAAAGAAATAATGTCTGACAACTTGCTGAATGTGATGAAGTACATCACCCTACAGATTCAAGAGGCTGAGTAAACAATCATTTTAAAGCAAAAGAAATCCAAGGCAAGACACATCATCATTAAACCTTTGAAAACTAAAGACAAAGAAACAAACCTTGAAAGCAGCTGAGAGAAATAGTGCATTGCTTATAGGGAAACACCAATTCAAATGACAGGAGATTTCTCATCCAAAACCATGGAGGCCAGAAGGAAATGGTTCACATTTTTTAAGCATTGAAAGTAGGTACCTGTAAACTATGAATTCTATATCCAGATAATATATCCTTTATGAATAAATGGAAAATGTGGACTAGACATTCTCAGATAAAGGAAAAGAAAGTGAATTTATTATAAGCAAACCACTCCTTAAAAAAATAACTAAAGAATATTCTCTAAACAGATATGAAATAATAAAAAGAAATATTAAAACTTAAGAGAAGATAGAATATCAGAATTGGTAAAAATAACAGTTAATAAACTATCCTTTTTCTCTGAGTCTCACATCATATTTGATAGTTTTAGCAAAAAAAAAAATCGACACTTTGTAACTTGATGGTGTGTATATGTGTGTATGTGGAGAGAGAGAGAGAGAGGGATACAGGAGTGAATATGTGTGTATGTGGAGAGAGAGAGAGGGATACAGGAGAGGGGGTAATTTCAAGACAATTATATTTTAAAATGTAGGGAGCATAAAATGATCTCAGTGGAATTAAGGGATTTTGATGTTCTGGTATCTGAGGCCTTGCCTTCTGTGGAGGAGCTGCTCTTCCCAGGGTTACCTAATTCCTAGAGCTGATCAAAGACCACCTGTGCTTTTCCCATACAAACTAACCACCCAGGACCCACACACTCCCACACACCTCTTCTATTAGGCTTTCACATTCCAGGCCAATTACCCCAGGCCAGTACCAGACTTTCAGAGATCATTCCTACACCTCACAACTCAATGAACCTATTCAAACCAGCCAATCCTACACCTGCTTCCTGACTCATTTCTTCCAATGAAAACCACAATAAAGGCCTTGCTCATGCTTGCCCTAAACTGCCTCCTGACCAACACATGTGTGACTTCGCATGGCATGTATAATGATTCCTGTTTCTAGGTATCTGTCAATATAAGAACATCTTTAAAGACAGGCATTTCTATGGCTGTGTGTCTTACCATATCTTGTTAAAATGAATCCCAAGTACATTTTATTTTTTTATTTTTTCTATGAATAGTCTTTATTCCATATCGAAGGGTACAGTAGTTGTACAGAAACAAAACTACATAACAAAAGAGTAAACCTTTTACAAATATTAAAGAAAACAAGAAATAAACCCTAGTACTGATAGCAGAACTCATAGAAAGCTTATAACATAATAAAGCTGTTTGTATCAAGTGCACTGTACTCAGTCAGTAACAAATGTTGAATGACACCAGAGGGTTCATATTCATAAAAATCAATCATGATGTTCACAGGAAATTTATGATAACTATTCATTTTTTAAATATTCTTCAAATATAGAAAACTTCCTTCTCAATTCTAGAAAATAAATTTCACATCCTGACATATAAAACAAATACACTCCCACTTCTCTCAAATTAGCATTTAATCATCCTCCAATAACACCCTTTTCATATAAATATACTTTTAGACGAGGTTCATCCCTGTACCTAATCATTAAAAATGAATAATACATCAGTTTAGACTAAGGCATCACCTCAAAGGTGTTCTTATAAATGAGATAAAGTGCTATTACTGGTATACTGTTAATATGCCATAATAATAAATCATTCAGTGCAATAACCAGCAACGATGAAGCTTACAAAGAACATGCAAATATATGACTGGGGTTTTGTGGGTTTTGTTTTTAGATAAACTACTTTGAACAGTTACAATTACAAGTCTGAATGAAACTGGGCTAATATATACAACATGTGACTATTAAATACTGAGTGTATAATAAAACAAAAGCACCAACCATACCTTAAGTATCCAAATTAAATATTGTCCTTGAAAGAACTTGAAAGAATTGTCCCAGGAGCACTATCATTGTTAGGAGCAGTATGGGAACCAGTTGAGACTAATTTATAAGCACCTCTTAGTATCTTAGCTCAGATCTACTTGACTACGAATCATAATTCCAAATGCTTATACCGTTTCTAAATATCAGAAATACCTTCAAGCATGAATATAGTTTCAGAAAAGGTGTTACAAAAATATTTTGATCAATAATCATAACAGCAGCAAGTGTTTAATCTTGTTAAAGGAACTGTTATGAAGGGAGTAATACTTGGGTGTCCATATATTTTGCTTTAAAAAATCAGCTATATTATGTTTATATTCACTCTTATATTCAGCTGGAAATCATTTAGATCTTAATTTTTCATATATAAATTGGTATTTGACTCAGTGGAACTAGAGTGAGTTAAGCATGCTGAAAACTCAATAATAGAAATATTATATAATCCAGTTACAAAATGAGCAAAAGTGATGAAGGGCCATTTCACCAAAGAATCTGTACTGATGGTTAATAAGCATATGAAAAGGTGTTCAACGTCATTAACCTTTAGGGAAATGCAAAATGAAACCACAGTCAGATTTCACTAAAAATCTATCAAAACGGTTACAATAGAAAGAAAAATAGTGACAACACCAAATGCTGATCAAAATACAGGAGAGTACAGCCAGTACGGAAAATTCTTTGGTAGCTTCTTATAAAACTAAACATGTAACTACCATATCACTCAATAATTGAATTTATTCTTGGAAAATATATGTTTACACAAAGCATGTGCACAGATATTCTTAGCATATTTACTCATAACAGCCAAAATCTGGAAATAACCTAAATGTCTTTCAATGAATGGATGGTTAAACAAATCCTAGTATATCCATAACATAGAGTAGACTACTAGTCAGCAATAGAAAGGAAACGAAGCATTGATAAGTATAGCAACTGACCTAAATGTCCAGGGAACTATGCTGAGTAGAAAACATCTAAGTGTTAAAGGTTACATACAGTGTGATTTCATTCATATAACATTCTTGGTATTACAAATTTATAGAAATGTAGAACAGAAAA
This sequence comes from Otolemur garnettii, assembly GCF_000181295.1. NCBI lineage: Eukaryota > Metazoa > Chordata > Mammalia > Primates > Galagidae > Otolemur > Otolemur garnettii. The sequence goes on from NW_003852467.1 coordinate 428,186, forward strand.
GTCGTTGTAATAATGCAGAGATGGATTAGAGAAAGGGAGGTGGTGGTAGATAGAAACGGTCAACCTCAGAGATTCTTGTGGTGATAGAATGTTTATATATCTTGAATATATTAATAAAAGATTCTCTTTTTTTAATTGTGTTATAATTTCATAAGGTGTTATCATTGGAGATAACTGAGTAAAAATATGGGATCTCTCTCTTCGATTTCTTAAATTTGTGCATGCATCTATAATTGTCTCCTGTATTTTTGTTTGGATAATGTTTACATCATACTATAAAAATGAAAGGTCAGATGGACAAAGATGGACATATACTGTGCTTGGCATTTGTAATAACTTTGTCATAATATTTGTTTAATATACTTGCTGACTGAAACCCAGCCATACGTACCCTGTGACCTTTGGCTTAGTGAAAACTGCCCCTCCCCATGTGGCTGTTTGCTATATAGTCCACTTGTTTTTCATCTCACTGCCCTAGAATATATCCCACTTCTCTCTTTCTCTCATTGTTTGAGCCCTGTGCCACCTCCAGACTTTCCTGTCATCACCCCTAATCTATATGACTTTCTGAGACCTGTGAATAATAAATTTCTTCTGTTTCATGCATTTCTGTCTCACCTGAAACAAATACCTGAATCTAGCCCTCCCCTACCCCTGCACCCCATCCCATGACCTCAGGGCTTTCCTAGAGAGTTATTATCTCGGCTAATGGCCACTTTCAATAGAAAGATCTCAAAACCAAATTAGAAAGAAACCATGGCAATAAAAATCGTAGCATATATAATTTTTAAAGGATAAAACATGTATTATTCATATCGATGCTAATAACCAGAGCTAAATTAGCAGAGTTATAGCATCAACATGTACAAAAGAGTCATTTATGGTTTTTTTCTTATGAGAGATAATTGTATGAATCATAATGTCGATTTGTGTTGATACGCATCATTTAATTTAGCAATCAATAATAAAAATGTTATTTGTAAAAATAATAAGTTTTTGAATTCTAATGCTGCTATTTATGAATTGGAAAAGGTCTTCCAAAACTCACTGTTTACTGATATTTAACAATGCCTGCTGCTGCCTGATATAAAACATGCCCATATTTCCAGATAATTATCATGAAAGTTTATGAAATTATGTTGGCAGCTGAGCATGGTTTCATTTCTTTTAATAAAACTTTCCTTCTTATTATGTCAAATGACCAGTTTTCCACACAACTGAGTTCAGGTTCCAATCCTATACATTTGTAATTATGATTTATAGCATAAAGCAGGTGGGTTTCCTAGTTAGTCAATGAAGCTGCTAATTTTATTTTAAAACACAAAGCTATAGTTCTTGATTTGCAAAGATGCCTGGATGCCTGCCCTTAAAAAAAAAAAAAACTCTATAACCTGAAATTTATGCCTATTTATACCATCAGAATATTTTCATGAAGAGAACAAAATTAAGCCTATTAAAATAATTTGCAATCCTGGATTTATGATAAGGAACACAAGGCATGGGGTCATTTCTCTTTTCTATCATTTTATGTATTTTGCTTAGATTCCAAAATACAGGTAAATATTTTGAGAAAGAGAGGACTCATACCTGCTTAGGAAGCTATAAAATATCAGGCTTTTATAAGAGGCATATTAGTGGATGGATGTGCATAGACGGTAGACAGAGAAAAAGGGAGATAGAGAAGTACATACATTCTGAGTCAATCAAGGACTTTGGATGAGACATGGTTTTTCTTTAGTAAAAATTTCCTACAGTGAATTGAAACCTGATTAGTAGTGATATCCAACACTTCCTTTCCTTCTCTCATCTTCTTTCTTCCTATTTCATTTTTTAATTTTTTTAAATTAATATGAGGGTACAAATGATAAGTTTACATTGTTTGGGCTGGTCAAGCAAAGTCCAAGTTGTAGCTGAGCCCTTCACCTATAGGTGTGCTATATACCCTTACATGGTGCACATAAGGTGAGAGCTTACCAATTCCCTCCCTCTTCCCCTCTCCCCACTCCTCTCTCTGTCACCCCAAGTAGAATTTAATTGCATTTCTCTTTGCTATGGGTGTGTAGTGGTTTGTATTTATTATATTAGCTTCATTTTTCATCTGAGGAAAATCTCACTTAGAAATGTAAATAACTTCATCCAGTTCCCCAGAACTAGTGCATAATGGAGCATAGATTTAATCCTATGGACTCTGCCAACCCACACCAACTTAATATCTCTGACAGGACTCAATGTCAGCAACTAATGACTAAGTCAACCGGTTTACTGGCATTAAGCCACTGTTAATAGAACTGAATTTCCACATTCTGTTGATATAAGAAAAGATGTTCAAACTGGTTTTCTAGATTCTCAGGTTCATTTAATCTTCTCTTAGTATAGTGCAGAGGGAAAGGAAGACATAGTGATTGATCAATGAGATATATTCGCTATAGTAGTAATATCAGTAGTAGCTGTAGACATTATCTTATTTAGAATTTCCCTGTACTTTAATTTAAACTGACATTAGCTACTTTCCCAGAAAATATGTGCAGTTTCTTAACAATCTTTAAATTTTAGGGCCAAGCACAGGGCCTCACACCTGTAATCTCAGCACTTTGGGAGGTTGAGGCACCCAGATCAACTGAGCTCAGGCGTTCGAAAGCAGCCTGAGCAGGGCAAGACCCCTTTCTCTACTAAAAATAGAAAAAACTAGTCGAGTGTCATGGTGGGTACCTGTAATCCCAGCTACTTGGAAAGCTGAAGCAAGAGGATTACTTGAGCCCAAGAATTTGTCGTTCCTGTGAGCTATGACACCATGGCACCCTACCCAGGGCAACACGGTGAGACTCTGTCTCAAAAAAAAAAAAAAAAAAAAA
>NW_003852467.1:431062-441681 GCF_000181295.1 Otolemur garnettii
AAAAAAAAAAAAAAAAGAATAGTTGTCTTTTTAATAAATAAGGAAAAATACTATCAGAAAATAGTAGGGCTGGAAGGAGCATCCAGACACTCATGTAAAGACAGAAACCCTTTACACTTATCCATGTTATGCAGTCAAGTGGTTTTGCAACATGCGCCTGACAGTCTTCAATGATAGAAAACTCTCTCCTGCACTGTGTATCTTATCAGCATTCTCTGACAATGGATTTTTTACTCATTTGAACCAGTAATGAAATGTTTACAGTAAAAGCAATACTTGAGTCAAGCATAATTTTAGTTTTAATCTTAAATGACAGCATAAAATTTTAACTTACAGGTGCTCAGTTCAAGGTATAAAATTTACCTTAGGAATCATATGTGTACTGAATAACCCCAAATCCTACTTTAAAAGCATTATGTTATGTCTCAAACATTTTTCTGAAAGGCATGGATTTGTGTTTGTTTTTGTTTTTTTTTTTCCCAGTTGCCTATATGAGTAATGTGATCTTTCATTTAATACCTATTTTTTCTGCTCTAATCCCTTTGATTGTGTCTTCTTTGGACAGCTTTTTAAAACTCAAACATTAGATAGCTCTGCAAAAGATGGGCAGGGTTAAACAGCAACAGGCTCTAATCCTTCAGAAGGAAATTCAATCCTTAAAATGTTCTTCTCCTTATTCAAGATATGCCCTCATTCAGTCCAGGGGGCATAGGTTAAGAAAGGAAGAAGGTTTCATCCTTAGTTTTTTTCCATCATCATAGCAGCCAAATGGCTGTTATGAATCAAGTTTCTCTATGTTCCCTATGTTTTGAGAGCCTGGAGTTAAAAGCTCTGTAAGCAAATTTAATGACATCTCATGCCACAGACTCTGCAATAATATATAAAAGAAAAGATAATCTCATGTGTTTGATTGCTAGGCCTGCCATAACAAAATAGCACAGATTGAGTGACTTAAACAAAGATCTATTTTCTCACAGTTAAGGAGGTTAGAAGTCCAAGGTCAAGGTGTCAGCAGGTTTGATTGCTTCTGAGGCCTTTTTTCTTGGCTTGTACATAGTCATATTCTTGCCATGGCTTTACATGGTCTTTTCTCTGAGCACGTTCTCCTGGTGTGTCTCTGTGTATCCAAATTTCCTCTTATAAGGACACCAGTAAAACTGGATTTGGACCCACTTCATGTCACTTAATCATCTTTTTCAACACCTAGCCTTCAAATAGAGTCACATACTGAGATACTGGCAATAAGGTTTCAACACATGAATATTTTATAGGGAGGCACTCAGCCCATTACATCTCAGAAGAACCAATAAAAGGAGAAGATTCTTCTTTAAACCACCACATTAACAATTCTGTTCCATTTTTGTCATAACTTAAAGAAGACTTTTTCAAAAAATTAGTCACTGAAAATATAGAATATTCAAGTGGAAAATACATAGATTTCATGTATAAAAGTGGTTAATAGAAAGTCATATTCTTGATGACTTGGTGTTTTAAAAATAAAAATTTGCATTCTTATTTTAAATAAATCACTATAACAAAAATGATAGCATGACTTGAGGTGCTAGTATATTTCTTAGTGTCTCTTTGATTATCTGCCAAAAACCATTTCTAATGCCATACTAAGTATTATAAATTATGCACTGTGGAAGAGAAACGCAATACCACTGAAGTGATTAAAAATGAATATCCCAGGAAGAAATACTTTTGTTACTAAAATTAAGGCATGTTTACTTTACTTTCTTGAGAAGATTTTCTTCTTAAGAAAGACAAAAATTCAGAATGTTATGCAATTTCTTTCCATTTTATAATATAAAGTGGGTAAAAAATGTCTAACTCCTTTAATCAAAAGAGCAATCAAAATAGCAGTTTTAAATGTACTTGTCACCCTCTGTAGAGTGCTGTAGTGTCACAGCTCACAGCAACCTCAAACTCTTGGGCTTAAGCGATTCTCTTGCCTCAGCCTCCCAAGTAGCTGGGGACTACAGGCTCCCGCAGCAATGCCCGGCTATTTTTTGGTTGTGGTTGTCATTGTTGTTTGGTAGGCCCAGGCTGGGTTTGAACCCGCCAGGTCCAGTGTATGTGGCTGGCACCCTAGCCATTGAGCTACAGGCACCAAGCAAGAGTACTAGAGTTTTTGATTAAATAGGCTTATTTGTCGTGGTATTATCTTTCTATTCTTTGGATTTAAACATTATAAGATAGCATGGTGTAAGTAATGAAGTACTCTTTTTCATCTCTCTTAACTCCTTACACTATCTGCATTATCTAAAAGTCTAGGTTTATTTTTAGTGGTAATATAATCTATTTTTAGTGATAATATAATCTTTGTAAGGGCAACTGATAATTTCTAAAACTTATTTCCTTAAAGATGCATGCATGGTTCATTTGACTCAGCTTTGGCTGTTTTTTCCAAACACATTATAAAATGAATTAATCTCTAATTTCACCATAATTAAAAAGAAGAGTGAAATTTCCATAAAATGCAGGCTTAAGATTTGCACTTGCGACCTTTAAAATATACTGTCGTCAGCTTACTATTTCATTACCTTGAAGGGAGGTTTATAGATTTGAAGTGACAATAGAAAATTTCTTTTATTGTGCAAAAAATGATTGAGAACCACAATAAAAATATCAATACAAAAGAGAAGAGCAGGTTTGACGTTCAAACCTATCTTATAAGTTCTTATAAAGACCTGTGTATGCAAATGTAATGACCTTCATAATATAGAAGACTTTTTATAGAAAATGTATTTATTTTAATTAATTCTATTTCACTACAATGATTTTTTAAAAATACAGAGCTCACCTGGGCATATTGGCTCACACCTGTAATCCTAGCACTCTAGGAGGCTGAGGAGGGTGGATTGCCTGAACTCAGGAGTTTGAGACCAATGTGAGCAAGAGCAAAACCCTGTCTCTACTAAAAATAGAAAAACTAGCCAGGCTTTAGGGTGGGTGCCTGTAGTGCCATCTACTTTGGAGGCTAAGGCAAGAGGATTATTTGAGCCCAAGAGTTTGTGATTGCTGTGAGCTATGATGCCCTGGCACTCTACTGAGGGTGCCAAACTGAAAACTCTCTCAAAAGAAAAAAAAAATACAAAACTCATAAAGACAAAGTAGAAGATAACAGACTTTGTTTAGATAACTGATTAAACAACCTAATCTTTCCATGGAACTTTGGGCAAATTATTTAACTCAAATGTCTCAATTTTTCCATCTTAAAAAAACAGAATAGCACTTAACATATTGTTATCTTTCTGGGAATTAAATAAGATATTATATTAAAAAATACTTAGCACAGAGCCTAGTATATAGTAAGTACTCAATAAATATTAACTATTAATCATATTAGTTATTAGTTATTATTAACTATGGTAGTAGGCCTTTGAACATTTTAATTTCCTCAAAGAATACAATTAAAAATTAGAAAATTTAGAAGAATTTTCAGTTGGAATGTTTTGTGGAAAGGCCATTTTTTATTTCTGTTTTTTATGTTTTCTTCATAGTTTAGTGCTGTGGTTTCATCTGAGACAAAACGGTTTTGATTACCATCAGTCATAACAAAGAATTTTTAAAAAGTGTAGTCAAAAATCCTTCCTTTTCTTTTAAAGAAGTAGTGTGTTGGGTAGCACCTATAGCTCAAAGGAGTAGGACACCCTCCCCATATGCCGGAGGTGGTGGGTTCAAGCCCAACCCTGGCCAAAAACTGCAAAAAACAAAAAACAAACAAGAAAAAGAAGTAATGTGTTATTCTTCAAAGTAAAGGTAGACACTCAATTGCTTGAAAATTCTTCCTCTTTCAAGCAGCCTAAAGCTCGCTATTCCTCTGTCTTCTCAAGACTTGTCCAACAGATCATTTTTATTTTGTTTTTGTTATTTTCAAAGTATGGTCTCCGGACCATCTGCTTTTGGATCCCATGAGGTGCTACTTAAGCACGCAGCTTCCAGGGCTCCAACTAAGACTGAATCAATCAGAATCTCTAGGGATAGGGCTCAGCAAACTCCATGTCTCTTAAGTTTCTCAGGTGGTTCTTAATCATAGTAAAGGTTGAAAAATTCGAATCCATCAGACCACAAGAAAATACTGTCAGTTTTTCTGTCTTCTGGTTTTCCCAACTGGGAGAAAATGCCTCTTCCTTTCACAAATAAGCTATGACTTTCCTCATGGATCAGCTAAATAGATGAACAGTTTTTACAGGTTGCCACAATTTGGGGGCTCCAATCAGAGACTTGGATCCATTATTGTCTAGAAAAAAATACACAAGAAATTAAAGAATCAAAAATGACTGCACCTTCTCGCTTTGTTTAAAATGTAATAAGGCTTGAAAAGACTCATGAATTGTATGCTTCTTTCATCACTTCGAGAAACGCCACCCATCATTTTCATCAGGCCTTCCAGTCTCTTCAAAAGAATATCTTACCTCAGGATATAATGTGTTTTTTTCAGTAGGGTTGGTGACATTTGAGGGAAAGTAGTGAAGTACATGTATAATTCAGCATAATAAACTTTTTTTTTCAGAAGCAATTTTCAAAAATTCATAATCAGCATTAAGTAATTACTTTCTGCCATTAAATTATATTCTATAAATATTTGTTACATTAAAATATTTCTTTGTGCTTTGCAGGGTTTGAATTGCCTCCCAATGGAAATGTAGAAATTCCAGTATTATTTATGCCTCAAATTATGAAACTGCACAAAACAATTGCCATCGTTCAGATGAGAAGAGCAAACAGAAAAAAATGGCCTATTGACAATTTTAATGAATTGGATGTAGACACACAAAGGTAACTTTAAATAAGGATACTGGAGGAAAATGCTTTTGACTGATGTGATAGGTTTCCTTTACATGTAAAGCCCATGATTTTATATTGTCTTCTAAAATTCTTCTGCTCAGGAAAGGAAAATATATCTGTTATATGGGTATATACATTATATGTAATATATAATGCATATAAAATAAACTACACATTATATAATATATACTTACATATTTAAAGTATATTTTATATATTTTAATATGTAGTTTTTATATTTAAATGTATATAATCCTTATTTGGATTTCAACATGATAAACAAGCTTAATCTTAAATATCATTATCAAAGAATAGTCAGAGGCATGGGAAAATTGTGACTTTTAAGACAAAAAATAATCAGTATCCAGAGGACAACTTAAATCAACTTGTCTGGGCAAAGTATAGGGCTTATGTATGATGTTGGCATTCAGTAAGTGATAACACTGCCAAGTGGAGACAATGTCCTGAGGAAACACTGCTATTACTACTACTATATACTACTATACTACTACTATATACTACTATATACTATGACTACTGTGTCATTGCCAAATGCAGGTTACTTGGACCCTTCTTCCTTAGCTTAAATTTAAGGAAACTTCAGTAATGGAGCAAAATGTAAATGTTTTCTCTCTTCTTATAGTTTAAATAAATACTGGTCTAGAAATTTTACTTAAAAAGAAATTCTGGTTTTGTCCTACGTATGTATATTTCTTCCAATAGTTTTTAAAATTCCTTACTATTGGCCCATTAGTGTCCATTCTGCCACTCATTTCACCACTTTTACAGTCAAGCCTGGCTACATACTTTGAGACTCCCAGCAAAAAATGAGAATGAGTAGGCCCTTCTTCAAAAAATATCAAGAAGTCCAGGACAGTTACAGCAGTGCATTAAACAAGCATGAAGCCCTTGTAAGCTTGGGATCTTATGCAGTTGAACAAGTCAGATGCACAACTGGTCCTGTCTGCTCCACTTTGCTTTTTATTTGAATAGGAACATCCCATCTTCAACAAGGAGCAGAAACATTTTTTGATATTGCTATCTTTCTGGTATTTGATGGAAAATATTTGGACAAATGCTTCCTTTCTTTTAAATAATATGCCCTAAAATTAAATTCCTCATCATTTTCTAAACTCCTGTACCTCATGGCAATTTTTATTTTGTGCTTTGCGTGTCCAATTTACAAAGTAATTTGTGAGGGCTGTATTACTTCTGATTAATCATGGTTTAATCACATCAATAAACACCAATAACAATCTTTAAAGTAGGTAAAAATCTCTTCCGTGTTAACATACATTTCATGATGCTTTTGTTATAGCTTTCTTTGTGATAATTTCCCTGGAGCGGCTCTGAAGTGCTTATCAAATCAACATTTTCACAAAAGAGTTTTCTATTTCATCAGTTTCTCTCTACCAAAGTTTATATTCACAAGCTTTAGTAAAAGCCCATGACGTTGGGTGGCATCTGTGGCTCAGTGGGTAGGGCAACAGCCCCATATACCAAGGGTGGTGGGTTTGAACCCAGCCCCAGCCAAACTGCAACAAAAAATAGTCGGGGATTGTGGTGGGCGCCTGTAGTCCCAGCTACTCGGGAGGCTGAGGCAAGAGGATCGCCTAAGCCCCAAGAGCTAGAGGTTGCTGTGAGCTGTGTGACACTATGATATCTAAAGAAGGCGATAAAGTGAGACTCTGTCTCTAAAAAATACATAAGTAAATAAATAAATAAATATAAAAATAAAAACCATGATGTTACTAAAGAATAAGATCTTTTATGTTAATGTGGAAAGTGATTCTCTTTTTTATTCACTCTTATTATTTTAATTTCTAATTAGAACTCTGGGAATAGAGTCTGGAGAAATCCGATCAATATACTGGATGCACCCTATTCTCGGCATCCCACAGGCTCCGTTTCCTAGATGTCCTCAAGGTAAGTATGGAGTCAGAGAATACTAGAATTCTAAGGCACCTTAGACATCCTCTAATTCCTTATCTTTGTAGTTCAAGGTCCATAGAAAGTACGTAATAACCTGAGCAGCCCCATGAGTGGGAATGCTGAGACATAAACCTGTTTACCAATGAATCCGATAACTGTCCACAAAACTACACCATTTCCTGTTGCCTCCCTATTGGTGAAACTCAGATACCAGTTAAGGTTAAAATGCAATTAATTTCAGGCCTCTTGATCCCACACAGCACTGCACTATATGTGTAAGATTCCCAGGTATGCTTGTTCTCAGGTCACTTTTAATCATCTTATATCAGCTTCTGCATAACTCTCAGTCTCATGTAAGAACTATCCTGTGGGTATACCTTTATTCTTACTTGTCTCAGTCACAAAACCTTTCCGCTGTTCTCCAAAATCAGTCAGAATGTACTGGTTTCAGTGTTGTTTACTTTGTTAAGAAACACACAATATAAAATCCCTGCCCTTACACGTATTTATCTTTCAGTGACCCCATTTTTCTCCACATCCCCCAGGCGTCTCTCAAGTTTCTGTGTATTCTCATTCCCAATACTCTCCTCACTTCTCTTTGGATTTCTTGATATTCCTATTTTCTTCCATGATTTGCGTTAGAAACAAAATTTCTCTTAGATAACCATACAGCAAAATTTAGTTTTTCAGCCTCTTACTAGGCTCTACATAGCTAGGAAGCATTGAATTGCTCTGCAAAGCAAAGGGCTATCTATATTGGATCTCCCTCTTGAGCAACACAGATGAGGTAAAAGAAGTCTTGAAGTTTTGCTTTTTCTTTATCCCTCCAATACCAATCTTTGAAAGTAAAAAGGAGTTAGACTTCCACTGACATGTGTCACACTTAGAAGAGAAACTAGTAAGTTTGTTTTTTATTTTTTTTGTTTGGTATTCATTGAGGGTACAAAAAATTAGGTTACACTGATTGCATTTGTTAGGTAAAGAACTAGTAAGCTTTGCTAGTAAATAAAGCATTTCTCCAAATATACTGATTATAAAAAGAAGGCCAAGACTACATATTTCCTTATGTAGTTTAATTTTAACTGGAGTAAAAATTCATTCATATAATAGAACCTTTGATGATAGATGTCATTTGCTTTACATGAAATACTTTTACTCTTGAATTTAAAATTTTTCAACACATACATAAATATTTCAAATACATTAAATTATCTTCTGAATGCTTCATAAATATTTCAAAATATTTCTTTTATTTCCTTCTCGAAGATAATTGATTGTATACTTTCCATAGAGCTAAACTGTTTAAAATTCATAATACACAGTCATCTGATCAAAGTAATGTAATAAAGCCTAGATATTATTCTGTTGGAATTCTAATAGTAGCATTGCTCATATCTACTGCAGACAAGGTTTTATTTTCTGCAGATTAAATGTTTAAAGCAAAAACTTTCAGTCAAAAGCAAAGCCTAAGAGAACATAGAAACGTTAATTTTTTTTTTCAAAGAAAGTTAAATGTGCTCCAGATCATTTTCCTTCAACTCACTTTTCTTGGTAATTACTTGATTTTGAAAATAAATGTGAGTTCTGTAAATAGCTCATTTTAGATTAGTACAACCCAGTAATAATATTTGTGTTCTGAAATAGATCATATGTTATTAACTCATCTTACCAAAAATTTAAAATCTGTGCTGATAATTATTTTAAACTACAAATGCCTTTAAAAGTCAATGGGTATAATTATATAAATACATAAAATTTGCTTGTTGAAAGTCCATTCTCTGTTCCTTGTTTAATAACACACCAGATATAACCTACTACTTTCTTTGCTAAACTGTATCATGGTCAAAGTTTATTATTTTTTGGCTTTTTTATGTGTCTATCATTCCGGTTATTCTCAAACTCAGGATACTTTTATTGACCTGTGACCCACCTTTTTTCTTGTGCATTCTTATTTAATATTGTCCATTGCAGCAGGTAATTGGAAAAGGACTCCATTACCTGTCACACTGTAAAGACAGTAGAATGTGACTCCATTGTGATTGAGTGATCTTCCCATTGTCAGGGCAATAATTTCCTAGGGACCCATAGGATAAGACCAGTGATGGGATGCTAACTGTAACTTTGATCACACTGATTTACAAATGAATGCTTTAAGACTAAAACTAGTTATAACCGAAAAAGCTTGTATATTTTTCCCAGCCATTTTAAGCCATTTATATATCTTTGTACCCTATTGTATTAATATATTTTACATATTTATTCTAAGTCCAGAATGTTCAATAAAAGTTGTAAACTTTAGAATAAAATTAAATGTATTATAATATTTTATACTATCAGTTTATATGTATTGTGAAAACACAATCTGAGAACATCTAATTTTTTAGTGTATTTGATTATATTATTATTGATCCCACAATACTATAATACATTTGAAAGACTTCTTTATGATTCCCCTTTTCTCCTATATTCAGTGTGTGTTTGACTTGATGAAAGTATAACATTTAATATATTTGAATAAATAATGTTCTTATTTATGTGGACTAAACTACACATAGGCCCTTATACATAAAAACATTGATTTCTCATAAAATCATTGACAACTTCTCCTGCATTTGTTATAAGATAATACTGGAATTAAATACATGTATGACTATATGTACAAATGTTTAATGCTGTACATTAAGTTAATATATCATCATATATTAACCTTAATTTTAAATAATTCATCATAGATATTTTAACTGTTAAAAGGGTGTCTTGTAAATTTAAATATAAAATCAAAAATGATTTTAAAATGTTTACTTAAATAGCTACAATGTGAATTTTAAGGTGTATGTAAAAACAATCTAGTAGAAAACATTTTTAAAATGCTAGTGCAAAATAAGTGTTACAGAACTTCCTTTTTGAAGTGATTTGAAAGCATTCTCTATGGTATTATTAGAAAAATAGATCTTGGTATTACCACAATGAATATACACATCTTAAAAGGGGAGGAATCCACATGTTTACAATTGTCATTTGGGTTATTGGTATAACTATATCAGTTCCTGAAGCAAATTTCTACATTCTAATATAATTTTAAATAATACAATTTTATGTATTCTTTACAATTATATAAATATGAATTTGTGTATTTATATTTGTTTCTAAAATGTCAATGTATGTAAATATTGCTTGAGTGTATTTGGGTGTATGTGTGTTGTGTGTGTGTATGTGTGTGTGTGGTGTATGTGTAAGACCAAATGCATTAAGCCAAAGTATGCCAAAGGAAGTTTTATTTTTTTATGTCATAATTCATTTTCTTCTATCTCAAGAATGGTCATATAACCTACTAGTAACATTAACTGGAAATGTTTTTTCCTGTAGCTGTCATAAAATGTCAGTCCAGGAAGCGAGCAGAGGAAAATGTGGAAGTCACTCTGTACGGTGATTTTTTTGGAGAAGATCCTGATGCAGATCTGACAGAATTTTCAGTGAATCCAAAAAGATATAAATATAAATCTTACGATGGTATTCATGGTAAGTGAAAGTAATGATGGATATAAAAATTGACGATATATAACAACTTAGTTTTCTTGAATTGCAGGTTGTGAATTGCTCAGTACCATGAAGATCCATGTTCATTTACTTGTCATTTATGATATAACATTCAGCTAGGGCTTAAGGAGTGAGTATCATTATAAACCTAGTAATACACTAGACATTATAAATATGAAGCTAAATAACACATATACTGCAAGCCTCCACTAAACACATGTGGATGATTAGTGTTGAAACTAACTGATGGAGAGGTGCCTGTGGCTTAAAGGAGTAGGTCACTGGCCCCATATGCTGGAGGTGGCGAGTTCAAACCCAGCCCTGGCCAAAAACTGCAAAAAAAACCAAAAAAAAAA
>NW_003852467.1:441701-472299 GCF_000181295.1 Otolemur garnettii
AAAAAAAAAAAACTACCTTATGTTCAGTCTATGTATATCTAATTAAATTGAAATATATTTTAATCTTGGTTTTCCCAGAACTCCCTATAAAACGCGAATTTGAGTATGAAATTGAATTTGAATCTGAAACTGTGAAGACTAGCTTGGAATCCTGTATCGCTTTATATCTGATCAAAAAAACTTGTAATGTCAAGGATGAAGCAATAACAATGATTTTCAATGTTATATTTACACCAATGAAACCAATGAGGTAAGCCTTTCCTTTTTCTTTAAACAATATTATTACTATTTTAAACCAAATAATGTTGTTATTACTTCCATTTTCAATATTTAGGTTATATTACTTCTTTGAAATTTTGGGCTAGATTTCTTCTAGCTATGAAAAGTACTTTGATGAGAGAAAAAATAGTCTAAATGGTTGGAAGTCTAATGCATTCTTCAAGAATTGTGACCTCCTTAATGTAATAAATGTATCATATTAATGAAAGAAAATAGTCTATTTGTAAAATTAAATTAACCTTGTAATATACCAATGCAGCATATTTATTTAATACTACTTCTCAGAGCCTGTTCGATGATGAAGAGCTATGTCCTACACTGAAGCTGCTTCCAATTACCTCTTTCCCCTTAATTGTCATGACATTACACATCTTTTAGTAAGAAATAAGTCTATCTGTGAGAATAGTGAGCATTTGATAGGTCTGTCTTGGGGGAAATCTCATCTAGTGCTATTATTATACTTACTTTTTGGATGATTGATACCTAGTTCCTGCAAATATTATATGATATTTCATTATGAAATGGAGCATTATTTGTGTTTAAATGGAGAGATATTGATCAGACCCACAGTGCACACAAAATAGATAACAGTATGACAATGAAAAAACAATTCAAAGTATTATTTGTGCTTTTAATCATTTCTACAGTTCAATTATGTATTTAATATATCTATGCATGTTAAGTGGCTGTGACTATGTAGTTCAGTAACTAAAAGATACCAAGGTCACTTCAGGAAGCAGTAATAAAATGAAGCTACAAGAATAAAATAGACTATAAACATTGACATTGCCTCTTTTTATCATTTCTTCTACTTCCATAGTATTCTATGTTTATTTGTTAGTATTTTTCACATTTAACTTTGTATTGTATTAATTTAATCATGGAAATTACCAAAATAACTAGAAGGGGAACAATGTTAACATCAGTAAATAGAAGTGGAGCCAATGTGTATTTATATGCATTCAGAATTTTGTGAATTTAAAACTTCTTGGTGAATATTTGGGAAAATGATTTAGGACAATTTTTTACATGATCCACAAGTTTCTGTGAGTGTTGTTTGGTGTTCTTATGTAGTTTAATGATTCCATTTTTTGGAATTTCATTTCCAGTTTAATGAATTTTCATTTCCAGTTTAATGAATCATTTATGTTTATTTCATTTACTATCATTCCTTCTTCCATATGTATATTCATCATCTTAATGACAGGGATACTTTCTTAGAAATGTGTCATAAGGCTATTCTGTCATGTACATCATCAACTACATTTGCACAGATCTAGGTGGGTAGTGTATTGCACACCTAGGCTATATGATGTAGCTTATTGCTACTTCTAGGCTGCAAACATATGAATATTATAGGTGATCATAACACAATAGTAAGTATTAGTGTATCCAAACATATCTAAACATATGAAAATACATTAACAATATGGTATTATATATGGTATTAGAATCATGTGGTACCACTGTTGTATGTGAGGTCCATCATTGACTGAAACATTGTTATGTGGCACATGACCGTACCTGGTAAATATTCATTTACTTCTGCCATTCCTCCTTCCAAATGTATTTGGGCTGGTTCACTGGAAGACAAAAAGTTAAAATAAAAAGCTCTAAATTATGGAAATCTTCTCTTCCTTTTAAGGTGGAAAGACTCAAAACAGGAAAATTAGTTCTTGAAATAGTGCTCCTGAAATAGTGCAAAGAGAGGAATATAGTTTCCTTTACAAAGGCAGGAAAGTGTGAGGGAGGTTTATGTTTAGGGTTCACATTTTGGAGAAGTTTAGGATAATATATTAAGTTATAGCTGGCTAACTTATACTACATAGGATTAGACTGTTTCTGTGCAACACACTTTATTTTTAGCAGCACCTTACTAAAAAAAAAACCTTTAAAATTTTTCTTTCAGTTATTTTATATTAATAGTTTAAACAACGCAGTAATGAATATCCTTACACACATCACTTCTTCTAATCTTAGAGGCATATGTCCGGGGAAAAGTACTAAGAGTCAAACTGCAGATTTATTGTGTGCACCTTTCAAATTTGGTAAGAGACTGTCCAGTTGTTTCCCAAAGGGTTGAGTAATTCCATATTGCTACCTAAGAAAGATCAGAGTTCCCAGAACTGCTCTCTGTGATAGACAGAGGCAAGAGGCTTGTGATTTAATTTATAAACCTGACTTATGATATTATAACCACACCATTACATGAGTCACATCCACCCTAAGCAAGCAGATAACCTTGCCTCAGCTCCAGGTACTGCCCTATTTTTTCACTCTTTGTCACAGCCAAATACTTTGAAAGTCAGTCTCTGCTAATTTTCTTATTTTATTCAGTTGCCACTCATTTATATGTTATTCTGCAAGGTGTTTGTGGTCTTTACCAATTGTAATTTAAATTTCAAAAAGCTTCAATTTGTCAATTATGTGGGGCTGTGTAGATGTTCACTAAAAATATATTTTTTTATATGTGAAGCAAGAATTGAAAAGGCTTGTTCTCACTGTTTTATTTTGACATAAAGTACCTAAAGGGAATTTGCATTTGTATAAATCTAGAATTTATTTGCCAAATCTACCCTTGGGTTCTTTGGTACTGCACATATAATATTCTATGTTGGTTTGAGAAAATTTGCAGAGTCCATTCTGCACGTTACGGTTTTTAAAAATAAACGGTAGATAAAATGCCCTACAAAATAATTACCTCAAAGGGAGAATGATAATACAAACTATGACTTAAAAATTATTCCTACAATGTAATTAATAGCCAGCTACATTTTTAAATAAATAAATATCCCAATGTTTTTGCTGAAACGATGTTTATTTACATTTTAACCCTAGATATTAATTTGCTATATTTATTCTCTTTGTTTTGATTTTGAAATATCTTTTTATATTCAAGGTCTCAAATTATGCTGAAGATAGAATGTATAAAAGATGGCGTCTGGAAATTTCCCATAATGTTGGTTGCCACGGACCCTGATATAGATGATGTCATCGACATTGAAGGAATTGGTTTATTTAAAGAATCCGCTGTTGACTTTAGGTTAACAAGTCATACTGGGTAAGATATAGAGAAAAAATATACATTATATAATATATATATATATATATAAAATTTATGCTGAACTATGGAACAAAATTTAAGATGGAAAATATTATAGGCCAGCTTTTGCTGGTTAAGCCAGAGCAGTATTGCTTCTCTGACTCAAAGCTTTACAGATTCCATAGATCTTTATTAAAAAAAAATAGGGTCTACAAAGCGAAGACCAAAAAGAGAACCAAAAGTAAATAATTATAAGTTAGGATAATATTTCTATGTGTTTCTTCAGAGGATGTTTCAATGTATTTTTTCAAAAATAGACGGATTATTTCAGCAAATTTCAATGGTGTTGGAATAGCGAATGGTTTAACTAAGTATAAATGGTTGGGTGATCTACACTGATTCCATGGGCTGCCTCACTTTCTGCTCTACCATAGCTATCTTTGTTGTACTGTGATAACAGGCAGCATGCCAATGATACTTTTGCTTATCTCTCATGCAAAAATTATTTTTACAGCATGTTAAAACATAATGTATGCACCATAAAATTCACCCATTGTAAGTGTACACTTAAATATTTAAAAAATATATTTATAGGGTTTGTAATCATAATCACATCTGGATTTAGACTTTTTCAATTTCTCTCCATGTTTTCCTCAAGCCCTTTTGAAGACAACTTCCACTGTCATCCCCAGTCTCAGTTTACCACTAATTTTATTTCTTTCTCTATAGCCTTACCTTTCCTATATATCTCATATTTTAAAAATCACATAATGTATAGTCTTTTGCATGTGACTTTTTACATTCTTTTTACCTGAAGTTCAGTAGTTTTCATGAGTAAGCACCTCTGTGTTGGACACATTTGGTCCATTTCCAGAGTGCTGATATAGTTGTTTTTTAACAGTTGTTCAGATTTATAGTTGCTATTTCAGAGAGAGGATTTGTGTATCTGACTCAGTCAACTGGAATAGAATCCTGTACAATATATTTTAAATAACTAGAGTTGCATATAGATGTTCTCTGAAAAAAAAATTTATTTTTTTCAGTTTTTGGCCAGGGCCAGGTTTGAACCCACCACCTCCAGTATATGGGGCCGGTGCCCTATTCCTATGAGCCACAGGCACTGCCCAGTTCTTTTTTGAGACAGAGTCTCACTATGTCACCCTTGGTAGAGTGCCATGGCATCACAGCTCACAGCAACCTCCAATTCTTGGGCTTAAGCAATTCTCTTGCCTCAGCCTCCCAAGTAACTGGGACTATAGGCATCCGCCACAATGCGTGGCTATTTTTTTTTGTTGCAGTTGTCATTATTGTTTAGCAGGCCCAGTCTAGATTCTAACCTGCCAGCCTCAGTGTATGTGCTGGTGCCCTAACCACTGTGCTACAGGTGTCGAGCCTGGTCTCTGAAGTTTTATATTTAAACTTCTAAGATATGATGCTAATTACTGCAATTTTCTTCACTGTAGGGTTATGTTGGTTATATCCCTTCTTATTAAGGATAAGATTTTGCACTCAACAAAGAGAGCTAAACTTTGATGAATGGAGAAAGAAGGATTTAGTGTTACTGGGTCATATTCCCAAATTATGCTATATAAGACACGAGAGGTAGGAATATGAGAAAGAACTGTTAAATTTATTGGTTTTCTTCATTTCTAAAACTGATGACTTGGTTTTCTGTATGTCAAGAAGTCTTAGGCTGCTACCCGTATTTACCATAAAAATGAGCTTTAAAAAGATACTAGGTATGTATGAATATATTCTACATACTTTGGTCAAAATGAATGATGAAGAGTTAAATGTACATGTATAATTACCTGTTGCATATGGAGCTAGGTGATGTGATGTAAAGCTTTATAGATAGGGTGACCACAAGATTCATTGACCAAACTTGAACTTTCTTGAGAATAAAAGGCAACTAAATTAAAAGTTAGGTTGATAATAAGATAAACTGGGACAGATGTGAGCAAACCAGCACTTACAGTCACTATTATTGAAGGCCATTTCAAGATGTTTGCTGTTTATTCAAAGAAGAACGGAAACTCATTAAATCAGAAGAGTGATATATCTGGAAAAGAGTAGTTAGCTGAAATATGTAGAAAACAAATGAGAAAATTATAAGAATGAATGGAGACAGACTAGTTAGTTAGCTAATGCTATTGTTGAGATGTTGCTTGGACATTTTGCAGGGGAAGTGAAAAGGGAAAGAGTATAGATCGGAGAGACTTTACAGAAAAAAACTCAATTCAATTTAGGAATGGATTAGGGCAACGGTTCTCAACCTGTGGGTTGCGACCCCTTTGGGGGTCTCCTGCATATCAGATATTTATGTTATGATTCATAACAGTAGCAAAATTACAGTTATAAAGTAGCAACGAAAATAATTTTATGGTTGGGGGCACCACAACATGAGGAACTGTATTAAAGGGTCACAGCATTAGGAAGATTGAGAACCACTGGATGAGAGGATCAGGATGTTTTACCTTACTACTCACCTTCAGTGATAAGACAATGTAAAAGGAATCATAACATGGGGTGGAGGTTAGACCATATGACCTGGAATTTCTCTTACAGTTTCAAATATGATATTCTGGTGAAAAAAATGTTGGTTTATAGTCAAATGGAATTATAAACAAATTATTTCTCAACAACTAATTAGCCTTGTGACCTTTATGTTTTTGCTATTGTGAGCCCCCATTTCCTCATTTAAAAAATGGGGATGACAAAATATACTTCACAATGTTGCCATGAAGACAAATGATGTAATGGGTATGAATTGTGTAGCACAATGCCAGAAACTTAGTAAGCCTTCATGAGTGATGTTTTTATTATGTACTTTTCCATATCTTTGACCAACATGATTATATAAAATCCAATATTGAGAGAGGCAAAGGTTTTATGTTATTAAGTACCCTACATTTAAATGTCCAGAGAGAAACTTCTGGTTATATATATTTCAAATGTTATAGACATAAAAACCTTCTTACATCTAGAAAATCTGTGAATCAAATTAGCTTTCCATCTGTAAGTCCTGTGTGCCTATTTTTAGTACAATTGTTCAATTCTCAAGGTCCCATATCAGAAAACTGAGTGGTTTTTAGCTTGTTTAATGTGGACGAATGTTCGGGAGTGTATTTTATGCTTTCCTGAAAAACAGATCCAGTAAAGGACAGCATCAGACCCCCTTTGTGTATTAAATCATATCCTTCCTCAGTCATATCCTTCCGTCCTAAGTCTAGCTCATAGACTTTAACTGTTGTGGAGAACAGCATAGAATGTATATAGTATTGTAAGGAAATTCAGAACTATTTTCCAGAACAACTGTAGCATTTTACATTTTGACCAGCAATGAATGAGTGATCCAGTTTCTGTGCATCTTCACCAGCATTTATTTTTTTTTTTTCATTTTAGCTATTTTAATAGGTATATAGTGACATACAATTTTGGTATTGATTTACATTTCACTAGTGGCTAATTGTTGTTGAAGACATTTTCATGGGCTTAGTCACCATATGTATCTGCTCTTTGGTGAAAGATCTACTCATTTATTTTGGCCATATTCTAATTATGTTTTTTTTATTAACTGTTGAGTTTTGAAAATTCTTTGTGTATTCTTGATATTTCAGCCTCTTTATAGGATTATTTTGTGATGGAGGAGTTGGTATTCTCCATGCAGTACAAGTTATTTTTTCTTTTATATCACATACTTTTGTTGTAATATCTGATAATCCTTCACCTAGCACTAAATCACAAAGATTTTATCATATGCTCTCTTTGAAAATTTTTAGAGTTTTAAATTTCAAACTCAAGACAATGAAATATTTCATTTTATTTTTGCTCAAAGAGGAGGTTTATTAATAGGAAAACCATGTGAAGGGGGAAGGGCACAAACTCTGAAAAGGTTGAAGGGAGACATTTCTTCAGGCATAATTTCCTCTAGCTGACCAATTCCTCCAAGTTTTGTGAACCCTTCTGGTCATCAACCTAAGATGATAAAGCACTTTTTAAAAAAACTTCAAAATATTAAGGATATACAAATGTTTATGTATACATGGATACCTTATATAACATACAAGTCAAAGCTTTTAGTGTGCCCATCACCAGAATGGTACAGTGAACCCAGTAGAGAAATTTTTACCCCCAACTGTCCTCCCACCTTCCTTCTTTTTGGATGCCAGTGACATCTCTTTGTGCCCATGTGTGCTCATTTTTTAGCTCCCCATTATTAGAGAGTACATGTGCTGTTTGTTTTTCCCTTCTTGAGATATTTCACTTGAGAAAATGGTCTCCAGTTCCATCGAAGTTTCTGCAAAAGACATTATTTCATTCCTTTTTATAGCTGTGTAGTACCCCCATTGTAGGTGAGAGAGTGTGTGTGCGTCTACACGGTGATAAACATTTGAGGGCAGGTATCTTTTTGATAAAATGACTTCATTTCCTTTGTGTAGGTACCCAGGAGTGGGATTGCTGGGTTGAATGATAAGTCTATATTTATTGCCCTGAGTAATCTCCATACTGTTTTCCATAGAGGTTATACTAATTTGCAATTTCAACAACAGGGTGTAAGTGTTCCCTTCTCTTTGAATCCACACCAACATCTATTATTTTTTGTCTTTTTAATAATGGCCATTCTGATGAGTAAGGTGGTTTTAATTTGCATTTCCCTGATAATTAATGATATATTTTAAGTTTGTTGTTACATATGGTGCAAATGTTAGGCATAGGATCATTATTTTCCCTATGGATGTTCAGCAAACTTTGTTCAAAAGACTTATCCTTCCTTCATTGAATTGATTTTTCAACTTTGTCAAAAATCAAGTGGATACTTATGTGTCTGTCTAATTTGGAGCTTTCTATTTTGTTCTGTTTATCCTCTACCTCATTCAGAGTTATTCTTTTCACTTTATTATTCCTTTTCAAAATTCTTTGCTATTCTAGTTCATTACTTTTCTAAATAAGTTTTAAAATAAACTTGTTTAAGCCTGCAAAAAATCTTGTTTTATTTTAAAAGAAATGTATTAAAACCATAGATCAAATTGTTACTATTAGACATATTCACTACATATTGTGTTTACTATACTATACCATATATACTATGGTTCAATATTCATTTAAATCTTTTATTTTTCTCATCAGTGTTTTATAATTTTAAAAGTTACAAAATGCAAGTTTTGACATATTTGCACCTAGATATTTCCTATTTGGAGTGATTATAAATGGTATTGTGTTTGTAATTTTAGTCTCCACACATTTATTGCTAGCATATACAAATGCAAGTGATATTTGTGTTTATTTTGTACATGCTGAATTTTCCAAACTGTGATTTGTCCTACATGTACAAGCACTGTTTTTTTTTTTAATTTCTTGGCATCTTCTGCACTGACAATTATGTCTTCTACACATAGGAACACTTAATATCCCTTCATTTCCAGTCTGTATGCTTCTTGCTTTTTATGCCTTATTGCAGTGTAGGAATTCTGGTACTATATTGAATGAAAGTAGTGAGAGTGGAAATCACTGCCTTTTTTTCCAAACTTAGGTGGAAAGCATTCAGCCTCTCACCATTATGTATGATATTAGCTGAAGGATTGTTTTCAGTGATTTTCATCAAGGTGAGGAAGTTGTTCTTTTCCATGTTTGCTTCCTAGGGCTGTAGTAACAAATTACCACAAACTTGGTGGCTTAAAACAACAGAAATGTATTCTCTCACAGTTCTGAAAACCTAAAGTCAGAAATCAATGTGTTGGCAGAGCCTTACTTTCTCTCTAGTCTCTACAGGAGAATCTAGTCTATGCCTAATTTGCATTCCCACCAGTGGTGCCTGGGTTCCTTTTTATCTGTATCCTTGCCAGCACATATTATTTCTCTTTTGGATAATAGCCATTCTAACTGGGGTAAGATGATATCCCATTGTTGTTTCAATTTGCATTTATCTAATGATTAGTGATATTCAGCATTTTTTTGGTATGCCTTTGAACATTTGTATGTCTTCTATTGAGAAATGTCTATTCGGATCTTGTGCCCATTTTTTAGTGGCATCAGATTCCTAGTTGTTCCTTTGAACCTGTGCTCTGAGAAGCTGGGATACCCGTGTTCCAGGCCCCCATGTGAACTTAGCGGAATGAAGGTGGGGCCTCGGGGATGGAGGGATTCAGTGGCTATTAGCCTCCAGGGCAGAACACACTCCAAATGTGGATCCAGTTTCAAGAAGGTGCCATGTCATAGCAGCTTATGTGGCAGGGCTGGAGGATGTCAAGGGGCTTCTTGCTCTAGGGGAATGCAGCTGCATGGACTCCCAACAACTGTGCATACTGGACTTGGAGCCTATGAGGACGGGAGGACCCTCCTGTAGAAATGACTTCTGGAGTTTGTGGCAGTGATGGGGACTGCTGAAGGTTTCCAACTTATCTTTTTCCAGTAGTATGTCCACTCTGGCTCCTATCTGACCCTGGTAGGGAAGACAGTGTGGCAGAGGCAGGATGCCTTGTGCCCTTTCTATAGTGCCTTCTGTGCTCCATAGAGGGGATCACTGTTTTCCTTGTGCTGTGTAGCAAACTTCCTCATTTGCTTTTGTAGGAATATAATTGTTATGTGTTGTTTTGATTCTTTTTATTGGGGGACAAGAGACAGGCAACTGTAGGCAGACATCTTGCTAACATCCTACTACAATGAAATTATTCTGACCTCCTTTTCAATTGATATTACTGAAATTCTCTTAGGTGTTTTATTTAAAATCAGAAGTAGCTCCTGTATTTCATATTGATGTATTTCTGCAAACATTAAGTTCTAGGGTAGTCTCAAAAGAAATAGGAAATAGAGCTGCTTCATCAGATTTCAATAAAACTAATTTCTAGGCTATAAATGTACTTACCAGGCCAGGTGCAGTGGTTCAAACCTGTAATCGTAGCACTTTGGGAGACTGAGGCAGGTGGATGGCCTAAGATCAGGAGTTCAAGACCAGACCAAGCAAGAGGGAGGCCCCATCTCCACTAAAAATAGAAAAAAATCTAGCTGGGCATTGTGGTGGGCTCCTGTAGTCCCAGCTACTCAGGAGGTTGAGGCAAGAGGATTGCTTGAGTCCAAGAGTTTGAGGGTACTGTGAGCTGGGACACCATGGCACTCTGTCCACAGTGACAGTAAAACTCTGTCTAAAAGTAAATAAATACAATTATTAGAAATTCTAAGATATGCAGTTACATACAACAAGTACATTCAAAATATGGGAAAAAATAACTCTTTTGTCCTTTTTTTTTTTTTGAGACAGAGTCTCACTTGGTCACCTTCAGTAGAGTGCTGTGGCATCTTAGCTCACAGCAGCCTCAAACTCTTGGGTTCAAGTGATTCTCTTGCCTCCACCTCCCAAGTAGTTGGGACCATAGGTACCCACCACAATACCGGGTATTTGCTTTTTAGAGATGAGGTCTCTTTCTGGCTTAGGGTGGTCTCGAACTCATGAGCTTAGGCAATCCACCCGCCTTGGCCTCCCAAGTGCTGGACTTGTCTGTCTTGAACCCCAATGGATGTCTTATGTTGAATGAGCTACTTAGAATTATTGAGAAATTTAAAATTTCCCCAGAATATTTTCTAAAGTACAAATTTTGCTTTCATTCAATTTTGTCTCTGTGTAATAATAATGCACCATTTATAATATTGATAGTAGAGGACTTCTTTTTTAAAGATTCAACAGCAATAAAATATCCTCTTTGTGTATATTTAGTAGGCAAATTTGGGGTGTGTTTTTGATACATTTTAATGACTTATGGACCCTCATGTGGTTGCAATCATGTTTGCCATGTCTATAGCCATCTGTAAATTTGACAGAGTATTAAATACCTTATTTACATCATTGGGTCATCTAAAATGAATTTAAAACAAATTACACATAGGGTAGAATGGAGCTTTCAAGTAAAAGATCATACTACATAGTAATTTTCTTGTACAAAGTGAATTCTACTGGGGGACAAGGATTTTTATTAAAATGGCAAACTGATAATGCATGTGCATGTGGGTAGACACACACATGTGTTTGCATATATAAACACACACACATAGACAAATACATACAATTTAAGAAAGCTTTAGTGAATCATGCCACTGACATTGTTTAAATCCTCTCTAATTTATTACCTGTCTTACACCACAGCTGGGTCTCCATTTATTCCTAACAATAACAATAAAGCTACTGTCCCTTAAAAAATGATGACATATAAAGAAAACTTGATGAAATTGTTTTGTAAGCAGTTTTCTCAAGGACTTTCCACTGACTGAAATAAATAGCTTTCAAATGCTCCAGATGGAGAACAAAAAGTGTTCTTCAAATCTGCAGAAAACCTCTAAAATGTAATGGCAATTTTTCTCCGTTGAAATTTTATCTCTCTCCTCCCTGCATTAGCATCATCCCTCTAGAGTCAACAGTATTTATCTGTGCAGCTATTTCAATGTTCTGAATACCATTATTTTTACCTTAGAGAACAGCTGCTATATTTTTGTTACAAACATATGGAAGGGAGTATTTCCCCAGATACACTTATCTATTATGCCTAATAATATTGTTATAAAGAAAAAGAACTGCAAATAATTTGTAAAAATCACAGCTGTGTCGAATGTAGGACAATATAAGCTCACTGAAGTGATTATTTATGATCACCACAGTTTTCTTATTTCCTTGTCTGCCCTACCCAAGAACAACACAATAATAATAATAAATGCCTATTGCATCTCTAAGTAGCATATATAGAATTATTTCATTTTTATGCTCCTACACACACACACACACACACACATCCGTTTACACAATCACTGTGAGAAATTTTGTAAGTTCCAGACTTGGCAGTGCTTCCTGGGTGGTGTCCATTTAGGTCAGATACCTCAGCTCCTGGCTCCTCTCCCTCTGATCTTATCTCAGCACAAAGACTCTGATACATATCCCTAACCCTGTTAGGTCTTCTGTGAAGCTCCAGTCCAGCCCATTCTGAACTGTGGTAGGCTAATAAACATGGAAGACTCTACTGTATGTATTTTCTATGTCAAAAGTCCTGAGAAAGTTATTAAACATTCTTGCTCCTTTATGGAGTTATATTCAGTGTTAGCTTTGCCAGCTATAGGTAGAACAGGCATCCTAATGGGAGGTATAATTTAAGGAACTCCACACAAAGGAATAAATCATTTCTAGAAATATCTATCATTACTAGGTTCTGAAAAGCTTCTCTCAGAGCCTTATCCATATGGATTAAGGTGGTTATTTTTAAACCATACTCCACTATCTTCCTCCTGGTCTTTCTGTCCCCTCAACACACACACACAGACTCTTAGTATTGAAATACAGAAGCACTATTTTCATCTGATTTCTTTGTTTGTGTTTCTGTGTGACTGGCTCGAACATAAGAATCTATAGATAAAAATATAAATCAATAAAATAGAAATTTTCAAACCACTGAATGAAGAAAAGGACCTCCCTGAGGCAACACTGATGCCCATTACAATAGACTGTTGGGATTATGTAACAATAACCATTGTGTATATGTAGGTGGACCTTCACAAGTTCAAAGGGGTCAGATGTGTGAGGCAGTGCCAACAAAGAGCAAGGAAATAAGCTTTGGGACTGAGTCCAGTGATTTTCAGCCAGGGGCAAGGATATCCACTTAGGTGGTATTTCAAAATGTATTTGAGGGAATTTTGTTTGGTGCTGTGGACATTTGAAGCCTCAGGGGAAGTGACACTGTGTAGCTTGTTACATCAGCAGCAATAGCCGACATTTACAATTTTGATCTAATTTTCAAAATGAAACATTATTTTTGTCATTGCATATGGAATGAGTCAGACAGAAGAAACATTTTCCTGAGGAAACCCAAGAGTAGGCCAGAGTCAGTCACGCATCACCTCTTGTGCAGTTGTGTAATTCAAATGTGTGCCTCCATGAAATGACAGTCACTCTAGCAGTGCAGTGTTAGGATTCTTATGAATACTTGAAACTACACAAGCTACATGTCAGTATCAAGGATTAATGGTATGTACTTGGGAATTCAGTTTAAAAGCTGGCATTTTAAAGATTTATCTCACAAGAGAAATCTAGGTTGCTGTATTAAGCAGTCAAATCCGAACATCATGGTGGCAAAAGTGTAATAATCACTAATGCACTGGTAGTTGTCTGGTTGACAGGGATGTGTATAGGACCTGAATTGAAGGCCAGATGTACATTTATCACACATCTGGTTTACTGTGTCAGAGGTCCTCCTATTTCTACTCTCTGCCTCTAAAAGTGAGGATACTTCTGAGCTGTCTCATATTTGCCATTTCCCTTTCCTTCCCACCTTCCCTGCCCTGACTCACATGACTCTACTGCAGGCCCCTGGGGCTTCCTGAAGAGTCTTTGTGCTGCTCATGTCTCCGTCTTCCTCAAGGGTAGTGGTGCCTCTGCTTAGGCTTTTCTCCTCCTTGGATAGGGACCCAGGCTTCCAGTGGAGCCCAGAGAATTTGTCATACGTGTATCATCTATCACAAAAGAAACAATGCTGGGACACTGTTCTCCATCACGTAGGTAGTGATTTTCCTCATGTAGTCATGACTGCTGTCACAAGCAGCAGGTGCTATTGTGTAGCAAGGGCAGACAACCACCACATCAGTGCCTCTTTCTCACATCAAGAGAGCATCTTCACAGCTTCTTTGTGCATAGAGGATCTGTCTTCCCCATTTCCCCAGTTCCAGGCCCCAGGCTCTTGTCTTCCCTGCTCCTTCCTGGAAAACCACTCTAAAATCTTCCATTTGGATTAAAATCTTCTCCCAAATTTATTTAAGAGAGTTGATTGAAATATAGTGTGGCAACAGTTTAATAAATGATGGCTATTATTATGTTTACTGTTTATTCATAGAGCCAGATAGCAATATTTTTTTCTCAGTTCAAGGACTAGCTGCAAGGTTTTATGTAAATTTTGTTTTAAAAATACAACATGATAGCGGCGGTGCCTGTAGCTCAAGGAGTAGGGCACCAGCCCCATATACCAGAGGTAGCAGGTTCAAACCCAGCCCCAGCCAAAAACTGCAAAAGTAAATAAATAAAATGCTAAAAATACAACATGATGTATTAAAGAAGGGCAAATTTCATAGCTTATCATTGGCCATAAATATTTTCCCCAGAGATTCCAGACCTCATTCCTGTGCTTCTTCTTTAGAAATATAGAAAAGTGGATCACAGTTTTCTATATAAGCAGTTGCTCTTTAGAATTATACCACTTTTTAAACTTCTGTTACAAATAAGACAAAACTTAATGGAAGTAGTTCGGATTGCATGTGAAAACCCCACACTGTACCCCAGAAGTGCATTAATGTACATAGTTACCATTCACTAAAAAAAAATAATAAGACAAAACTCCCTTATTAATAAGTTGAATTTTTAAATCTTTCATAAAGGAGACTTATTATTTCATGAACAAATTACAGAGTTTTGCTACACTAATTCACCAACTATCTACTGCTGGGTATCTGAATAAAGTTTAAAAAGCTGTAATTCTTATGTCACCAATAATTTTGCTCTCTATTTATAAGACTTATAATTACAAATTTTTGTGGCTAAGATTTTTTTGTTTGTTTAACCTTTTTGGATATTTCTGCATCTTCCCCATAGAGGATGGAAATCAAAGATAGTGAAGGCAGTGCAGACACAGGAACCTCCTCCATTCTGATTTATAAAAACACCCTAGCAAAATACTAGGAAGCATTGAGTTAGCTGAAGTCACAAGCTCAGTGGCTCTACCCATTGGGTTACAAGCTTATGTGCAGGGGTACATAACAGCTAAGAGGATTTTGGAGTCCTCAGTGGAGAAGTCTAATGTAGTCCTGTGCAGAACAGAATACTGAGCACCCGTGACTCCGGCCACATGACTGCTATTGATAGTCCCTATTTTGTTCTTTGTTCTGAGCTGTCTCCCAACATCTTAGTTATGCTGGTCTCTTCAGTGATCTGGATAGCGTGAAGTTGAAGCTGCTTTCCTGGGAAGTTCCAGAAAATTTTAGGAAGCAAGTTGTTCATCTCACCCTTTGTTTCCCTTCACAAGATAAGGAGTTCCATCTCTGTGCTCAGGAGTGCTGGCCTGGAGGAGGTGGGGTGAGACAGGCAAAATGATATTATTCTTCCTACTCCTTTTTTGTAACAGCTATTCTCAGGATTTTACTTTTTGCTCTATTGTAGCTTCTTAAGTAGCCTCCTGAGCTCTTCCAGTGGGATTTTCCTTCATACATAATTGCCAAATTGTTGCTCTTTGTGAAAGGAAGGAAGACTGGGATCTCCTATGCCACCATCTCACTAACATTACCTTTCCAAATCTTAATTCTCTTGATAGTATGCTATAAATCCCATAGATTTTCTTCATTCTTATTCTTACTTTTTCTTTGTTCTCCTCTGTCAAAGATATTTTTAAATGACCTGTATGCAAAGTTCACAGATTATTTCTTTGGCTTGATCAAGTCTGCTTCTCTCTCTCTCACTCTCCCTCTCTTTCTCTCTCTCTCATTTTTCATTTTATTTTTCAGCTCCAGAATTTATTTCTGTTTGTTTTTTTCATTAGTCATTGAATTATTAACTTCTTCAGCTTCAAATTTTCTGTTTGGTTCTTTTTATATTTTCTATTTCTTTATTGAGATTCTAATTGTGTTCATGCATCATTTGCTTGAGTTAATTGAACATATTTGAGTTACTTATCAGGTAGTCATATACTTCTGTTTCTTTAGGATCAGTTTCCAGAAACTTATTTTGTTCCTTTATTGAGCTATTTCTGTTTTTTTCCTGTTTGTCCATGTTCCTTGTAACTCTGTGGTGGTATTAGTGTGTTTTTAAAAGGCCTTTTCTCCCAATGTTTAAAGACTGCCTTCACACATGGAAAGATCTTCATCAACTAGTGTGACTGGAGATTCTAGAGGCCTTTTTATATGGATGTATCTTTTCTGGATTTCTTCATGTATATTCCCATTTAGAGGGTTCGAATGTCTCTTTTCCTTCAGGAGTTTGTAATTTCTGAAGCAGAAGCACACCACTCACCTTTTTTTGTTCCCAGTGGTTTCCAGGAATCTAGAGCATACTAAGTCCCATCAGCATTCTGAGATAGGCAAGCCACAAGACACTCTCTTGGGAAACCTCAACATCCTGCCAAGTTAGAACATTGACCATCTTGTCCAAATTTCTTTTCCCTTCACCAGAGATGAGCAGAAACTGGGTATTTCCTTCTGGTCATATGGCACTGTGCCAAGGGGAGATCTATGAGAAGAGAAAGCCAAGAATTTTCCTACTGGCTTCAATGGGAATTGATTCTTACTTTACTGTAGTACAGACACCTCTTAACTGGTTTCTGGATTTTTCACAAAGGGAATTGTGTCATGTATTGTTGTTGGATCATTGTCTTCATTGGTGGAAGCAGGATCTGGGAGTTCCTATGCCTGTCCATCTTGCTGACTTAATCTCCCTAAAAACAAAGCACTCTGCCATATTCATTGTCATCATTGCTTAACACTGGTAATAAAATATTTTAAAATAACAATTATAATGATAACTAAAGTATCATTGGCTAATTCTTTTGTGTGTGTATCACTTTTTTTAATCTAGTCATCTGTCGAGATTCACTTACATGATATCTTTACT
This sequence comes from Otolemur garnettii, assembly GCF_000181295.1. Lineage (NCBI taxonomy): Eukaryota > Metazoa > Chordata > Mammalia > Primates > Galagidae > Otolemur > Otolemur garnettii. The sequence continues at coordinate 458,645 of NW_003852467.1, forward strand.
ATTGTGAACAGTGCTGTAGTAAACATATGAGTGAGGATATCTTTCCATATATTAATGTCTTTCTCTGTGGGTAGAGACCCAGTAGTGGGATCACTAGACCAAATGGTAGTTCTATTTTTAATTCCCTGAAAATCTCTATACTGTTTCCATAGAAGTTATAGTAATTTTCAGCCCCACCAACCATGTATAAGCATTCCATTTTCTCTATATTTGCAACAACATTTTTTTATTTTTTGACTTTATTATTTCAGATAAATATGAGAGTACAAACGATTAGGTTACATTGTTCGCATGTGTTAGGTAAAGTTCAAGTTGTAGTTGAGCCCTTCAACCAGGGCGTGTGCTGGATACCTTTACATTGTGCCCATAAAGCACTTTCCATGTGTCAAGCACTAATTTAAAGGCTTTACACTGATGATTAATTTAAATTTAACAGATAACAAAACTGAGGTACAAAAAGGTTAAGTAAATTGTCTGATGTTATGCACCTGCCTAAAGCTATGATTTCAATCCAGGCCATCCATATCCATAGTCCATATCTAAAACCTCTGTCCTAATACTTAACATGTATTTGCAGAATGGATCAGGGAGTGCCCCCTTGAATCTTCCCTGTGTCCTCTTCCAAGTTTCACTGTTGAATCTGTTTTCAGAGGCTGTACTTGACCATTTGTCTGCATATGCCCTGTTGGTTGGGATTTTAAATTCCTTACAACTTCCTGTATAGTGTGCCCCTCTTGTGCTTTATTCTACGAAAAAATCCTTCAACTTCATTCACAGTCTTTCTCTCAAATATAGTCAACCCTGATATGAAGATAGTCATTTGAAGCTTAAATGTCACTCAGTTGTCTTCAGATCCTAGCAACCCACATTCCAACCCAAGAATGCTTAATGAAACTGTAAACTGCTTTCATCTCGCTTAGCAATGGAAAGCTAAAGGAGAGTGAGCAAATATCACCATGGAATAATGGTAGAAATTAAAGGGTTTATGATAGTTTTAGTGGTTGTCATTTTGCATATGGATTTATTTATGAACTCTTGAATTTTATTTTGGGACATTGAATTCTTCCAGTTTTTATAAGGACAAAGGTTTTTCTCAGTACACAATAAACATGGGATTGAAAAAAAACTTTAGGATTTTATTTCATCACCCTGAGAAGAATAACACTTTTCAGTAATTTAAAAACAAAAAATGCCTTCTCACTATGACTTGGTAAGCATTTAGCATTAATGTTTAATTATAGTCTATTGCAGTGGAATTCAAACTCTCATTGTCAAGCTATCTTAAAGAGAATGAGATAATTGTAAAATTTAATAGACTGTCATTTGTACTTTTATTCCAGACACTCCGAACCATTCACCGCGTACTTCCTACCTGGCAGTGATCCAGAGTTTTTCGTAAGACCGCAGGCTGGTGAACTTCTTCCTTTTCACACCAAAGGAACTCTCATCACTGTAGGATTTATACCCCAAATGTACAGCAAAACATATAAGGCAACATTAGTGGTACAGGTAAGTTATATAAAAGCAATAGTGAAAAAACATTTGATGTGACCAAAGGCATTAAATGAACAAGGAAGAAAAGGGTTTACCAAATGGTCACAGGTGAAGAATAATAATATTGCCTTATAAAAGTCAGTTTATCTCAACCGTTCTATCTTTTTTTTACTTTTGTTGAGTTGAAGAATTTTAAGTATGGTACATTTAAAAAAGGATGTCAACACTAGAGGAAATTAAGGAATTACTTCCATTCCATATTAAGGAAATGCGGGAGAGACAATAATGACTGTTAGTGATTTGTATAGTCACGTATCGTTTTTTTGTGATATACCTATTCAACAACTTTGTGAACTCTAGCTTATTTGAGGTAGAGATTTTGTAATCTTTAAGACAGAGTATTGTCAAGATGTTGAAGCCTAAAATGAAGAAATGGAACAGAAGATAAAATTTATTTTGAATTGAAAAAGAAAACATGGCCAGATGTGGTTGCTCACATCTGTAATCCTAGCACTTTGAGAGGCTAAGGTGGGAGGACTGTTTGAGCTCAGGAGTTCAAGGCCAACCTGAACAAGAGCAGACCTTATCTCTAGTAAAAAGAGAAAATTTTTCCAGAAATTGTGGCAGGCACCTGTGTTCCCAGCTACTTAGGAAGCTGAGGGCAGGCAGATTACTAGAGCTCTTGAGCATAGGAGTTAGAGGTTACTGTAAGCTAGGTTGATGCTATGGTACTCTAGCCTAGGCTGGACAACAGAGTGAGACTCTGTCTCAAATAAATTAAGAAATAAGAAGGAAAAAAAAGAAAATATGATGTAAACTGGGTCATTAATTGAGAAGTCTGTTAAAGTGATCATTTTATTCACAATTAATTTAAATACAACTTTGAAAATTTATTCAGTAACCAATAGCTTTCTACAAAATTTCACTAATAATTTATAGAAATAACTTTAAGACTAAAGACAACTTTAAAATTATTTCTGAAAAGATACCTATTACCACTGTCTGTTTTCAGTAGCATAGGCACAAGGAGCATGTTGCCATATTATAACACACAACTCCAGGTCTCAAAGTGCTTTCTAGACTTTGGAATCAAGCAATAATTAGGCAGTGCCATAGGGAAAAAATGTTATGAACAGAGAAAATAAAATGTTGAATATTGTTTGAGAAAGTTATTTCTACTTATTTATCTTTGTAAGAATCTTTACAACATAGGTAGGAAGAAGATGAAGGCTTTGTTGACTAGCTGCACCTACCCTGTTATCTTCACTGAAACTTGATTTAAAGTGATCACGTTATTGTACCTGCTTGTTTACACTAAGGGTTTAAGTAACATCTTTAAAAATATGTGTAGAGGAAAATGATTTTCTTTTATGTAGCATACAATGGACATTTCTGAAATTAACTATGTAGGAAGCTTCACCAACAAAATCTGTGCCTGGTTTCCCTGTACTGATTTAACCATTAAATTATTGATAGCACCACTGAAGGTTTTACATGAGAGAATAAGGTAATATGTGAGATCAACTGAGAATATGTCATTTCCAGTTAGCCTGAAGTGTAACAAGTTGATAAAACTTATGTGGGGAAAATCGAGATTAAAACATATACACTATTCAGGTGATGGGAACACTTAAATCCCCAACTTAAGCCCTAATTCATCCTTGTAACTAAAGACACTTGTACCCCCTAAATCAGTGGTTCTCAACCTTCCTAATGCTGTGACCCTTTAATACAGTTCCTCATGTTGTGGTGACCCCCAGACACAATGAAAATAATTTTATGGTTGGGGGTCACCACAACATGAAGAACTATCAAAGGATCATGGTATTAGGAAGGTTGAGACCCATTGCACTAAATCTATTGAAATTTTAAATAAAAGAAAAGAAAGAATTGCTACTTTGTTGATTCCACTTTTATCATGAAACATTCCAAATACATGAAGAAACAGAATAATTAAACCCCAAGCACACATCATCTAGTGTGAACACTTACCAACTCATGACTACTCCTGCTTCACCTGTATGCCCTACATGGAGAAGAGAAAGTTGTTAGTTATGGTAAACTTTCCCCTATGTTTTACTAAGCCCATGGATATTTCATACAGAATCTATCTCTCCCTCTTTATTTTCAGACAGCAGATATGTACTGGATGTATAATATCAATGGATTACCTCAAGGATCTGCACCCATCATGAATGTAAAACCCAAAGTTGATACTTTTAACAGAAAGTATAACCCTAAGCCACCTCGTCGACGCAATTACATCAGAGAAAATGCTAAAGTCGTAAGGACAGGAACCTCTTCTAACAACAAAGGTGATAATTCGACTATGAAATAATAAATAAAAATTCATACCTAAAGTATTTCTCGGTCTCAAGTAGAATTTTCATGACTTTTATCTCCTCTGTTGGAATATTTCTGAGAAATAATTGTTTGATTATAATAGGCCTTCTGTGTTTTCTTGTCTTTTAAAATGTGACTTAATCTATTCTCTGATTGTGTCATGACTCACTTCTGAGTTATGTACATCTTGTAAAAAACAGGCTATAGCAGGGGGTGCCTGTGGCTCAAAGGAGTAGGACACCAGCCTAATATACCAGAGGTAGCGGGTTCAGACTGGGCCCTGGCCAAAAAAACAAAAAAAATTAAAAACAGGCTTTAGTTGCAAATTTGGGGATTTATTCAGTTTTAAAGCATAGGAGTACATTTGTAATAAAATCGACACATAATTTCAATGACAACAATATTTCTAACCAGTGTTGCTGTTAAAGCTACATTTCTATCCCAGATATTGCTTATTAGTCTTTATTTTTTAAGTGAGAAGTACAAATTATATATATTTACAGTACAAAACACAATATTTGAAATACATGTACACTATAGAATGGCTAACCTGAACTAATTAATACATGCATTACCTCACATATTTTTTCTGGTGAGAACACTTAATATATGCTCTTAGAAATTTTCAAGTATACATTGTTTCTGACTATAGGCACCATGATATAAAAGTAATACCTTGAATTTATTCATCTTATCTAACTGAAGTTTTCTGTCCTTTTGCCAACATTTATTAATCCTCCCCATCGTCTCTTTAGCCCCTGGGAATCAGCATTATACTCCCTGCTTCTATAATTTCATCTTTTTTAGATTCCACATACAAGTTCAGACAATGAAATTTGTGAACTCATCCTAGAAAACAGTGCTACACATCTTACTGACGAAGATCACTACGGTCACCTTCAATGTACTCCCTTTGGCCACCAGGTGACCAAAGTGATATGCGGCAATGAGGCATGTAGCACTATTTCTAGGATAAGTTTGCAAACTTAATTGTCAGAACTCATATGACAACAGCTCTGAAAACGCCATTCTGTAAAAAGAGTGCCAAAATTGCTCTGAAGGATGAATTAGACTCTAGCAGTGGTGCATAGCTTCCTAAGGGCAGTCTCTCAAAGGTTAGATCTCTAATAACCTCAATCAGAAATGAAAAAGGAAAAATAACAACAGATACCACAGACATACATGAGATTATGTCTGACTACAAAAAAAACTCTATGCCCAGAAATTTGACAATGTGTAGCTAATGGACCAAGACCTGGAATCACACAAGATTCCTAGACTTAACCGGGGAGAAATAGATCTCTGAAATAGAGCAATTTTAAGCACTGAGATTGAAAAAACAATAAAAAGCTCCCAACAACAACAACAAATAAAAGCTTTGGAGCAGATGACTTCACACCAGAATTCTATGAAACCTTCAAAGAGCTTGTACCTATACTGAAGAACCTATTCCAAAATTTTAAGGAAAAACACTTCCCCAACACATTCTATGAGGTAAACATCACCCTGATGCCAGAACCCGAAAAGGACCTCACTATAAAGGAGAACTGGAGACCAATTTCACTAATGAGTATCAAATCAAAAATACTCAATAAAACCCTAGCAAATTGACTCCTTACAGCTATGCATTTAAAAAAATTATACATTGTGATCAAACAAGCTTTATTCCAGGGTTGCAAGGTTGGTTTAACACACACATACCCATAAATGTAATTCACCACATAAATAGAAGCAAAAACAAAGGACATACGATCCTTTCAATAGATGCAGAAAAAGCATTCGACAAAATTCAGTATCCTTTTCAAACAAGAACTCTTAAGAAAATAGGTATAGAGCACACATTTCTTAAACTGACTGAAGCCATCTATGATAAACTCACAGCCAATATCACACTGAATGGGGTAAAATTGAAAGCTTTCCACTTAGAATGGGAACCAGAGGATGATGTCCACTATCACCACTACTATTCAGCATAGTTATAGAAGTTCTAGCCAAGGCAAGAGATGGATATAAGAGCGTCCAAATAAGTGAAGAGGAGATCAAACTCTTCACTCTTTACCAATGATATAATCTTATACTTAGAAAAGCCCAGAGACTCAACCGTAATACTTCTGGAAGTAATCAAGAAATACAGTAATGTCTCAGAGTATAAAATCAATGTCCACAAGTCAGTAGCCTTTGCACACACCAATAAGAGTAAATTTGAGAATCCTCAGTTCACTGCAGGGCCGCTAAAGGAAAGGTTTCAGTTGCTCTTTATGGAAGCTCCAGTGGAGTGGATGTCCAAATAGAGGAGAAAAGTAGTTCCTGCTTCAATCTGCGAGGTTCTGGCATAGAACCAGAGTGAGGGTCTGGAAGAGGGAGAGGCAGCCAGTCTAGGGATAAGGAAAGGACTCATTATAGGGAAGAGGACAGTGGAGTCTGAGCAGGAGTGAGCTCAGCCCACACACAGTTGCAGAAGCAACTGTTAGCCTTATCAGTAGAGCTGGAATGGGGAAGTAACTGAAGTGGCATATCCTCCGGGAAGACTCATCGCTAGAGCAGGTGAGAATTATGGGCATATTGCTGGTGTGGGCCAGGATATAGGTGGGGTGTTTCTGGAAACTTTAGCTTGAAGCAGTCCAGGAATCTGGGGAGGGGATTGCCTGTTTTCTAAAATGGCTGCACTCTTGTCAGGGTTATGAGAATTCCTTTCCCACACAATCATCTCTCAGCAACCACAGGTGGAAGAGGGAAAGGAGAGGAAAAGAGTCTAAATGGAGGAAAGCTAGTGTTCTAGTCACCTATATCCCTCTCTGAATGCCGCCCACCCATAATGTCTAGGCTCTGGGGTCACACAGATACCTGGGCACCCACCAGACTCCTGTGGTTACTGTAATCTGGTCCAAACTTTGGGAAATGTTTGCTAGGAATGATCAAGATGAAAAATGAGAGGCCTCCATGGGGAAGACAAAAGTGCAAGGTCAGTGGAAAAGTGGTCTTAAGGGCACTGGCAGCCTGATGCTTCATCCTCAAGAAGTTCCCAGTTCCCTGGTGGCAACAGCTTTTGGGTGTGTGAGGGTAGTAGGACTCTCCAGCAGCTTGGGAGCCTGCTGACTGCCAAAGATGTGGGGTGTGGGGAGAAATAAACCACTCCACCTGCCCTTCTCCTGGGACTCTAAGTCTCTTTGGGGCTTCACTCTCCTGATATCCTGTTCACTCATGTTCTACTCAGCAACCTCTTCCCATGGAATCTCTAACAGGTTAGTTATAACAAGTTCTTTTCCAGTCACCCCTCCCCATCCCTCTAAGTCACAGCCTGGAAGGTCCACAATATACATAACAAACTACTGGACTCTGGGTATATGGCTAGTGGTTTATTTCTAATTCCATTCTGTTTGTTTTTATGTAAGATGGCTTTTCTATGTAGCTGATTTCAAAATTTTTTAATTTATTTTTAGTTGTTAGAATTTTGACTCTAATGTGTTGTTTGTGTGAATTTCTTTGCATTTTTTCTGTTTGGAGTCTTCTCAACTTCTCAGATCTGTTTATGTATGTCTTTGCCAAATTTTGAAAATTTTCATTATTTCTTCAAGTAAATTTTCAGCACTATCATTTATCTCCTATCTTTCTAGGACTCTGATGATATGAATATTAGATATTTTGATATAGACACAAAAGTTGCTGTGGGCTCTGTTAATTTTTATGTCTATTTTCTTTTTTTATTCAATTATGATAGTTTGTATTGTTCTGTCTTCCAGTTCATTGATCCATTCTTTGTCTCTTATATTTTGCCTTTGGGCTTATTTATTGGGTTTTGTTTTTTCATTATTGTTTTAAATTTGCACTCAGTTCTAGCTTATAACATCCATTTGTTTTCTGAAACTTACTAGTTCTTTTTTTATGTTCTCCACTGTTTTAATTTGTTTCAAATATACTTATTGAAGATTTCATTGTTTATTGAAGACAGCTTCTTTAAAATATTTTCAGATCATTCTACTGTCTCTTCGTTCTTGTTTTTGGCATCTTTTGATCAACTTTTTCATTTTCAGATTAAGACTTTTTTGGTTCTTGGTATAAAGAATGAAGAAAGTATCATGTTATTATCTGTTTCTAAATCATACTTAAACTTTCTATTTTAATTGGTTTCATGTGACAGCAGTCCAGCAAGGGAATTCGAATATCATAGTTTTACAGCTAGGTGGCAGTTTAAATCCAGTTTCCCCACGTGGCCCCTTTTGACACTTCAGGTGGAAGTTCTTCTCATTGCTGCTGGGTGGGGTAGAAGTTCCAGCTCTCCACTTGGCCTCCACTGCCACCTCTCTACTGAAAAGTAGGAGTGCCTGGTTACTACTCTTCACATGGCCTTCAGTGACATCACAAGGACGGTGTCATCACAAATGAGATGCAGTAGAAGTCCTGTTTCGTTCCTATCCTTCCTCTGTTACCATCCCAGTTGAACATGCATGCCACGTGCTCTCTCCTGACACTGTGAGTAGAGCATAGTCACATTACCAACCAGCAAGGATGAATATCAAATTCCTGCTCCTACTTGGCCTTCTCTAACATCACCTCCGTGAGGGGTTTTGGTATCTTATTTCTATCTGACAAGTATGAGTGTGAAGAGTGTGAGCATTAAAATCTAGATTTCCATTTGGCCTTTAATTTTGAGGCTGAGGGTGAGACCTCCCTCAGTGTTTTTTATGGTATTTATCTGGAGTATAGTAGTTATTGTCTAAAAGTTTTTTGTCTCCACCCGGGCCTGGCCGGGGTTCGGCTCTGAGGGCTGAGGCGGGTACGGAGGTGGCAGCTATGGGAGGAGGCGGCCCAGGAGGTAGAGAAGCTCCAGCCCAGACCAATCTCCGTGTTCTGGGCCACGACCCTGATCCTGCAGCGCATTGAGAAGCGAAGCTAGCTGGATGAGGCACTGAACCCCAGTCGGGGACTGTGTGGAGCCCCCTGGAGCTAAGATCAGGATGTTCCACTTTGTGAGCAATGCAGAGCCTGAGGATCCCATGTTCCTGATGGACCCCTTTGCTGTTCACCGTCAGCATATGAACCGTATGTTGCCAGGTGGCTTTGGATATAGCCCCTTCCTCAGCATCACAGATGGCAACATGCCAGGGACCAGGCCTGCCAATTACAGGATGCAGGCTGGGGCTGTCTTCACCTTCGGGATGCTGGGAACGTCAAGTGGCTTCATGGACATGTTTGGGATGATGAACGATATGGTTGGGAACATGGAACACATGAAAGCTGGGGGAAATTGCCAGATGTTCTCATCCTCCACTGTCATCTCCTACTCCAATACGGGTGATAGTGCCCCCAAGGTCTACCAAGAGACATCAGAGATGCACTCAGCACCAGGCGGGATCCGGGAGACTCTGAGGACTGTTCAAGATTCAGACAGTGGACTAGAGCCGATGTCCATTGGGCATCACATCCGAGACAGGGCCCACATCTTCCGGCACTTCCGAAAACACTGCACTGGGGACCAGGAAGAGCGGCAGGACTATATCAACCTGGATGAGAGTGAGGCTGCAGCATTTGACCCTGAGCAGCAGAGGGAAACATCCCACTTATGTCAGGAGCTTCCCCTGGAATTTCGAAGGCATGAGGCGTGGGGGGGTGGGGGGGGACGAAGAGCTGAGAGGCCTCCCAGCTTGGCCATACAGGGACCTGAGGACTCCCCCTCCAGACAGTCTCACCACTATGACTGGTGAGGGCCCTTGGCCCTCGGCCCTTAGCCTCTCTTATATAGGCTGGGAGGCTGAGAAATCATTCCCTGAAAATAAGTTATTCCTCTCCAACTCTCACCGTCAGTTTAATATTAAATTAACAGGCCAGCAGGCCCCCACCTCTCCCTGGAGGTCTCAGGGAGAACTTTCACTACCCCCTTTGCCTACATTTTCCTTCTTTAATCCCCTTACCATGATGACTTCTACTAACTTGATTTTTCATTTTACTGCTCCATCTTTGAACCTCCTCACCTTGCCCATTCTACCCCTGCCATGCATCAAGGATCTTTGGGGTGAGCTCTGGCTTTAGGGGCCCTCTCCATCCCTCAGCTACCCCAGATCTTTCTACCTCTTCCCCTGAGGGGCTGTAGCCCTGTCCTGGGCTGTGGAGGGAGCTAACTGGTTCCCACCTCCTCCTCTCCTGCAATCCCCACCCAGACACTTCACAAAAATCTTCCCTATACCCTCCTCTGCCTTTATTTTTTGATTTGTGCAACTTGTAACTAGGTGTTTATGGAATAAAGGAGAATGGAAAAAAAGACCCAAGAATAAATAAATAAATAAATAAATAAAAGTTTTCTGTCTTCTAGGTTACACTTTTTTTTTCCTGCTCTTTACTCTAAAAGGCTGAAGGCTTTTATTGGGAACTCACAACCACATTGTCCCTTGAGTTCAGAGATCCTTATCTTGTCTACCTTTTCCTATTCTCTCCATCTTTAAGTTATATACTTAAGTAACTTGTAAGTCATTTTAGTTATACTTAAAGGAGGAATAGGAAAAAATATATCTCCATTTTCACTGAAGAGGAAATCTAACTTTCATATTTACTTAATTAACTCAGAGGAAATATTAGTATGAAGGCCAGCATCCTTGTCATCCATTTATTCCAGAAGTCAAAAGAACTCAAGACTATTCAACTCTCTCCTACATACCATAGGAAGTCAGTTCCCAGCATGACACCTTTAAGATCTTTTCTGCTATCTGCCTCCATTCTTTGAATGCCTAAGAGAAATTTTAAAGTTTAGGAGTTAGAGGATAAGTTCAAATGCAGTCCAGGTGAAGGGCACTTCGAAATGATGAACTTCTAAATGCTGGCCTCCCAGTATTTGAGGCCATACTTTTCTTTATGTCTAATGTCTATGTCCCAAACATGGGCTTGGGAAACCCCAATGATCATTTCCCGTCCTCTTTATTTAATACCTCTAAGCAAGTGACACTTAAATTATTATTATGAACTGTGTAAAAGTATGTTAAAGTTATTTTAAAACAAATCATTCTACCATTCATGGTCATAAACTAACTGATCAAAGTAAATCAGCCTAATGTTTTGACTGAGGTGAAGACTCAAGCATAATGTCTATAATTCTGCAAGAAAAAGGTCCCAACTTTGTCTTAGTATTTATTTGTCTCTTAGACAGTCAATAATTAATTTTTCTCTGCAATAACTTCTTATACTAAATGAAATACTGAAGAATGTCTTATATTGCTGATGTAGATCAAAGTTTGTGGCTAATGGAATGTGAAGTGCTTTTTAAGTAATCCTGAATAAATCTGCTGATCCATAGGAGATACATTTAAAAGGAATCCAATTAATTTTCTGGCTCTACCACTTCTACTGACATGAAACACCTCCTTCTATATTATACCTAGTTTCGTTCATGGTAATGCTGAAAATAAGAAGAACTGACACATTTAACAGTATGTCAAGGTTACCATTTAAGGGACAGACACTGCTGAAGCTCAAAATAAAAATGATATTCAAGAATGTTTCTGGTATAAAAATCATCCCCAGAGAATGAGGGTTTGCTTCATTTCAAAGATCAGAAAGAAAGTGCTAAAAAATCATTCTGAGGTTTCCAAAGACAAACAAAACCTGTGACTTTAGCTTCATGCCAGGGAATTAATTCCTGTGTGATTCTGTATATGGGATGATCACTCATAGTGGTCTATACAAAACTTTAGCAAAAGCAAATATGATGTCTCATCATATGTCTTGGTGGCCTGAATTTCCCCAGTGTCTAGAGCACCTACCTTCCTGTCTTGTGTTCCTTTGTAAGATAGTCCAGCCCAAGTAGAAATTAGTCCCATCTAGATAGAGTATGGTTTAGAAATGGGGACCGTACTTGTCTTCCAGTTATGCATATACCTTACCATTTTTGAAATAATATTATATATTTGAAAATAAGACATGTGTAAGAAATATAAAATAAGAAATTTATAAAATGCTTATTTATAAATCTCAGAAAAGATAAATATTTTATGAAATGACACTTCACAGACTCATAGTATAGTTCTTCAAGAATGGATACATCAGGGGCGGCGCCTGTGGCTCAAAAGGGTAGAGCACTGGCCCCATATGCCAGAGGTGGTGGGTTCAAACCCAGCCCCGACCAAAACTGCAAAAAAAAAAAAAAAGAATAGATACATCTAATAGTTACTTGAACAATAGCTTATAAGGAGTTGTGTAAATTGTAGTCACTGTATCGATAGCTACTTAGGCTATGTGTTGTTTTTAAGTTGTTAACTTCTGTATTTAAGAATAGAAAATGAGTTACATGGTGAGCTATATGACTAAGTCAAATTTTGTAATTAAAAAGATGATACTAAATCCAGATCATTTGATTCTAAACTCAGCATTTAAATTATACTGCCTATGTAGAACCTCCAGAAATATGACATAGTGAGTCAGAAAGGTTACATGAAAATCAGTCAATCCAGAAATGTTACTTCAATAATATATTTCTACAATATTGGATAAGTAATCTTATACCTATCTAAAAATATTTTAGTAAGTAAACATATCTCAAGTATAAAGCTTTGTTTTATGTATATGCAAGATGTAAAATATATCTAGCTATCTAGAAAGCTTCTTTGTGTTCTGTTTTTGTTAATAATCCCAAAAGGTAATGACAATTTCAAATTCTATCATTATAGAAGAGCATCGGGTATTTTGGAATTCATGTAAATGGAATCATAGTTTGTTCTCTTTTTGTTTTGTTTTCTTTCACACAATATTTTTCCTGTGAGATGCATTAATATTTTTGCATCCATCAGTGGTTATTTCTTTTTTATTACTGAATTATATAATATTGTATGGACATATTACATACATTTATTGCTTCACTTGTGGATGGATATTTGTGTTGTTCCAAGGATGCTAGAGTATTTGTTTGGGGCACTTCTGTTTGCTATCAAAGCATTTTCCACAGTAGTCTTACAAATCTACTCCTCAACCAGAAATGCGTGAGAGTTCCCAGTTACTAGATACCATTGTTAACAAGTGGTGTTGTCAGTACCTTTAATCTTAACTATTCTTAGTCACCTTGTGGTAAATTATTGAGGTTTGAACTTGCATTGTCTATTAACTAAAGATATAGAGCACTAGAGCACCTTTTCCAATACTAATTAGCAGTTTTAATTGAAAGCTAACTCTTTTAATTAAAAACAATATAAATTAGATGTTTTCATAGATTATAGTTAAAACGAGCTGTCATTTCATGAAATTTCCTAAAACCATTCACTATTGTTCCAAATTAATAAACTTGAAGAGAAGAAATCAGAATTACATAACAAAGCCACAGGTCAGGGTCAAGGAGTAGGGCACCAGCCCCATATACCAGAGGTGGCTGGTTTAAACCTGGCCCCACCAAAAAAGTAAAAAACTGTAAAAAAAATTTTTTTTAAAAAGCCACAGGTCAGTGTTAAGAAAGTACTGTAAACTGCTAAGCTTTATCTCAATAGAGGTTTTCTGACCTTTTATTTTGTTCTGTGCTAATCATAAAAAGTCAAGCGCATGGTGTCTGTCACAATCAGAGAGGCACATGATAGCACTGACTAGTTGTGTCTCAAAAGTGGTAACTGTTAGAACATGGTGTAGATTAGGAGATTAAGACAAGATTTTTTTAAGACATGTTCAGTGGCCCATCTTATTTAACATACATAGGTGTTTTATAATTTTGTCTCCATACTCAATCATAATTGCATATCAATTGCTCATTCATCATGAGCTATGGTTGTGTCCTCATTACCAGCAACATGTATAGAAATAAGGAACGTTAATATAAGGTGACCAGACGTCCGGCTTTTGGCAGGACAATCCCA
>NW_003852467.1:473135-479428 GCF_000181295.1 Otolemur garnettii
TCCCTTACTTCTAGGCAAGGACAATTAGCTCAGAAGGAGCCAAACTGTCTGAAACAAACAAGCAGCCCCCCCTCCCTAGCCTCTAGAGTAAAGTGACCAGGCGTCTCACTTTTGGCCGGACAGTACCAGTTTTTAACAATTTGTCCTGCATCCTGAGGCATTTTTAAAAAGCCCCAATTTTTGGAAAGAATGCACGACAAGCTAGGAAACACAGGAGAACAGGAAGGGAATATACAGTTTTCGGCTGCCATGTGACTATTTCGCCAGGATATGTGTTTCATATTATTTTTGTGAATTTTATAATGTTAAACTTTAATAATAACAAATAATTGTTGAGAACTGATTATCGAGAACTGCTTATCAAAGTATGCATTGTTGTCAGGCCCCCCCTCCAGCCCCCCCCCCCATGGTGTCCCACTTTACCAATGGTAAAATCTGGTCACCTTATGCTAATAGCATGGTTTTGCCTTAAAATCATGTGCATTTGACTTTAATTGAACCAATTGAGTAATAATCTGTAAAGGTGAATTCTGGAGTCAAACTTCAGTTTGAGTTCTGGATAAGTTACTTAATTACCATCTGAGTCTCCATTTCTCTCATGGTCATATGGAAGCATTGTCTCAACCTTTTCATAAAGTTGTAAAATACAGTATACATTAAATAACAACAAACTAAAAATGACTAGGGCCATAATATAGAACATAATTTATATTAAACTTTTAAAGGTTATGAGAGTTTCTGTACCCTCAGAAAAGCACAGGAAAAAAGTAATATGTTTAGAAGTCCTTTTGATTGGCAATTGTTGGACAGTTGGTGGTGATTGATAGACTTGTAAGAATTTTTTGTACACATCTGTATACTTCTCTGTATTTTCACAGTTTCCTAAAATATATGGTTCAGAAAGGAATACTTTTATAATAAAATAGTATAAAGATATAAAAGAAAAATACTGTAATAGTGGTTCTCAAAAAGTGATTTCCAAGATCAGCAGCATCAGCAACTATATGGGATCTAGTATAAAATGCAAATTCTTGGGTTCCACCCAGAACAACTGAATCCTGGAGAGTGGGACACAGCAGTCTTCCTTTTAACATGTCCCCTAAGTGACTCTGATAGACTGATTAAAATGAGAAGTGCTGATATAATAAAATATTATTTCTTCTGGGAGTTAAAATATCTGAATTTTAGCTCAGGATCAGTTTCTTTTGAACCTTGGACACTTACCATCTTCTGATTATCAATTTCCTGATCTCTAAGTGAGATTGAGGTAATAGGACTTGCTGCACTCTTTGTAGTTCAGACATCTATTACAACTCTGATACACACAAATCAGGTGAGGAAAGATGATCCTTGACAAACTGCTCTCTAGAGTTTGGTAAAGTTTATAGCTTGGTGGCTTGGTTTACTGTCCAAAATTAAGCCAATTATGTCTTTAATTAATAGATTATTTGTGTAGAGCTGGGAAAAAGTCTATTTTCATCACCAAATATAGTTCAAAATGTTGATAATCTTTTACAAATAGAGAGTATTTCAGGTTTCTTATTTTAATAGGCACTGATATTTGAACTTTACTATTAAGCTTAGATGATTTGAGGTGATTTACTTGTGCTTTTGTAATTCTGGATTCTATTTGATACAGAATAGAGACTTATACTTTCTATAACTCTAACACATTTAAGAAGCTAACACTTAGATTCTTAATTATAACAATAATAACTTAGCGTGAATCTAAAAAGTATTTGTAAAGTACTTTTAAATAACAAATCTTGTCATGTCTATGTGCAAATCTGCCAAATGCCTCTGCTTCAAGATGTTAAAAAATTCACTCTGCCATGACATTTTTACTACTCTGAGTTACTTTTAGGGAAAATAGAAAAACCCTGAACTTGGAGGGGATAGAGGGTAAGAATCATTTCTATAAAGTCCCACCATCAACTGGAAGGACTTTGTAGGATCTAAACATTTATAAATATTAACAAAATAATGAGGATAAGGTATGCAGGACTTGGAAATGTAAGCAAAGTCCACATTCAGAAGCAGAAGCTGGGAGCTCATTTTCATCTCAGATATGATTAAACTACAAGGAAGCAGGCCAGAGCTTCTTTTGTTGTCACCACATGTAACCCTATAGATTTTGATAGCACTTTTAGAGCTACTAACTCCTTACAATGAGTATTATGGAGCAATATAATGAGAAACCAGGAAGACGTCATGCTGCTGGGCTCTCCATGTTCAGAGACTACAATATCCAAGGCTGAGCAAAAGGGTTAATCCTGAGTAACAAGCCACAGGAAGCACCTTCCATCCCACAGTGGTCTATTATTTGCAAATTTCAAGTGCCTTGTGGATAACAGAGATATTTAATTCTTAAAAACCCAGAACATTACGAGTATTTTGTAATCCCTATATAAACTGACAACAATAAACTAGAATTAATCTGCACACAGAGCAGTGTGAGGCTTGCAATGCTGTATTTATACAGATGTATAACAAAACAAAGAGGTCTTTGTTTCGTCAAGCAAGTCAAATCCCCCTGGAGACTTAACAAAGAAGAAACAAGTCCAAGTATTTAAGCTAGCTAGGGTTTCTAGGTAGGCATTATTGTTTAGAGAATAAATTAACAGAGATAAGAACTATGAAGTATGAACAGAATTGGATGTTTACTTTATTCACATTCATGAAAGTGTATAGGAATTGAAAAGAGAGGGTCACAGAAAACTATCTAGTCCTGACATATATTTATGGTCAACCTGTTTACTTGATCCATATAATTTGAAAAAGTTTTACATAATATTGTTAATCTCTTCTCTGCATGATGATCCTTAATTCTTTGCACTCAAGTAACCAGGCAGGAGACTTTCAGTGACCAAGAAGATGGAGAAAATCTCTCTTCCTTCCAGCTCCTCCCCTTTACAACTAAAATCCTGAATATAAAGCAATAAATAAGCATAACATGACTCTTAAATGAGGAAAGAAAGTGAGCTGCCCAGGGACCATGGAACTTAAAGAATAACATGGAATAAATATCCCTGGTTCATTAGTCTGCTCAGGGTACCAAAAAAAAAAAAAAATACTAAAGACTTAGTACCTTAAATAATGGAAATTTATTTTCTCACAGTTCCAGATGCTAGAAGTCCAAGATCAAGGTGTTAGTAGATTTGGTTTCTCCTGAGGCCTCTCTTCTTGTCTTGTGGATGTTTGCTTTCACATTGTGTTCACTCATGAACTTTTCTTTATGTGCATATAATGGAGAGAGAGAGGGAGAAAGGAAGAGAGAGCACTTAAGTGTCTCTTCCTCTTCTTATAAGGAGAACAACCTTACAGAATTACAGCTTCACTCTTATGACCTCATTTAACCTCAGTCACCTCCTTTAGAAGCTGTACCTCCAAGCCTAATCAAATTGGTGGTTAGGACTCCAACACAGGGATAAGGGGGCTAAATTAATTCTCTAAATTTTGGTTTTCTTATCACCTACATGTGTCCCAGATTGGGGCTATGCAGAATCACCACCAAGCACAGACCAAAAAGGGGAACTAAAAGTGTGTTCTCTAGCCAAAGTTCTTAAGAACAGAAACATTTTTGTCAATGGATGACTTACTCCATCCAGAAATAAATGAAACAGTGGAAAAGCTCTACCCACCCTATTTCAGTGGTATCAAGAGCAAGCTGCTTGTCTAACACTTCACACTGTACCACAGAAACAGATGGAAGCACTGTTTTCCCCAATCTGGTGGTGTTTGCAAGGATGAGGACAGAAGCTATTCTATCTCTCGCCTGACAGACGTAGGAAATATATGGATTCTCCTGCAGAATTAGTATCAGCAAGGCTAGTGAGGATCTGATCCATGACCCATTCAGTGAAAGCCAAGACTTTTCCAGGTTCCCTACCAAGTATATGTAATATTTAACAGGGAACTGATCTTCTATCCTCCGTCAGCCAGCAGCATGTGGTCTTACCATTTTCTTCACTCCAGATGTCAGTGAGATCCAGCAGTGAGCAGACCCCCTATGCCAGTGGTTCTCAACCTTCACAATGCCGTGGCCCTTTAATACAGTTCCTGTGGGTTGTGAACCACAGGTTGAGAATCACTGATCTATGCCTACCTGGCAGAAGCAAGACTTATTGAGGTGGTATGAGACAGAGTGAGGCATTGCTAGGCTTCACTGCTCACTTTCATGTCAGTGGGGCACAATGGGGAACAGAACCTTGACCTCTACCCACCAGCAATGAGGTACAATGAGGTGGTGTGTAGTGGGGCTAGTTGATACCCTGTTCCCCTCTTTTTCTATGGTTTTATGAGGCCTAGCATGGAGCTGAGCTTCCACTCCCACCCTGTAGCTATAAAACATCGTGTCAATTCTCTACTTCCTCCATCTCTGGTATTCAAGAAGCTCAATGAGGACCAGAGCTTAGATATTTACTCAGAGTCAACATAAAAGTAAAAATCAATGTCACACCTTGACTGGGAAGGTGTCAGCAGAGACAAGTGATGGATGAATTTTCATCTCACTTCTCTGCAATGAGAAAATGTGAGTAAACACTCGACTTTTTAGGGAGGTAATGTCAAGAGATTGACCATACACACATGTCTGGGCCTCATACTACACCTCTAAAGGAATGGCCTACTATAAAAAAGGAGGTTATAAGATCTAGAGTCTCCTAATGTCATACCTAAAATGTCCAGGATACAAAAGGAAATATCCAGGAGAGAAGAAAAATTACAACTACAATGAAAAAAAAAAAGACAGTAAGCAGATGCCAATACGAAGGTAAATCAGATGTTGGAATTATCTGCCAAAGATTCTGAAGCAGCCAAATGAAAAAATGCTTCAATGTTCTATTACAAATTTTCCTGATATGAGTTTTTAAATATTAGAAAATCTCTGCAAAGAAACAGAAGTTTTAAAAAATACCAAGTGCAAATTATTTAATTAAAATATGTAACAACAGAAATAAACTTCCTTAATTTGGTGGAAGACATAAACTTACAGATTGAAGATACTGAGCAAACCTTAAATACAAAAAAAAAAAAAAAAGGAAGGAAATTCAAACAATGACGTATAGTAGTAAAGTCGCTGAAAACTAGAAACAAAAAAAGAACAAAAAAATGGAAGCAGCCAAGAAAAATGACACATTACACCAATTTGGGTGACAGCACCCAAACTGATTTTTATGTGATTTCTTACCTGAAACTATGGCCTTCAGAAGGAAGTAACATCACACCCAGAATGAGGACAACTGTCATCTGTGAATGCTATATTCACCAGAAACTATCTCTAAGAATGAAAAAGGAAAAAAAGACACAATTAGACAAAGAAGCATGGTCGGGTCCCACCTGGTGTGCCACTTGTAGAGGCTGGGGCTGCAGTTATCTAGGTTCTGGACTCAGACCTCTATGCTGTGATCTCTCTGGGGAACAAGTACCCTTAGATGCCTGATAGCAGGGGAGAGAGAGAGAGGTAAAGGAAATTGAGTGAGATACAGGGAAAGATGTGAAAACAAAAGCAGACATCAGCTACAATAGCTGGCATAGGGCCACCGACTAAGGAATTGGGGGGATTTTTTAGAAAATGGAATTGACAAGGAAACAGATTCTCTCTTAGACCCTCCAGAAGAAATACCACCTAGCTGACACTTTGATTTTAGCCTTTGATTTTCACCCTGTTTGAATTTCTAACCTCTAGAGCAGTGTTTTTTAATCTTTATTATCTCAAAGCACACTTGAGTCTGGAAACTTCCACACCACACTTAAATTATGTTGATGAAAAAGAAAAGTAAAAAAAAGAATACTGTGCTTTGAACTTCTTTTGAAAATAATTTAATTAATGATCTTTAAATTTTTCATGGCACCAGATTCTCTCATGGCTCACCAGTATGGTGCAGCAGCCTGGTTGAAAATCACTGCTCTAAAATTATAAAACAATACATTTGGGTTGTTTTGAGCTTCTAAGTTTTTTTTTTTTTTGCAAATACATTTTTGTTATTTTTATTTTTTTTTATTGAATGGTAACTATGTATATTAATGCACTTCTGAGATACAGTGTGGAGTTTTCACACACAATCCGAAACACTTCCATCAAACTGGTTAACATACCCTTCATGTCATTTTCTTAGTTATTATTTTAAAACGTTCACATTCTGCTCTTCGAAAGATTCACTTGTACCCTTGTAAGATAAACCTCAGAAGTGATCCCTCCAATCCCCCTCCCTCCACCCATTCCCCTCTCCCCTCTCCCTCCCCCCTTCCCATATTCTTAGGCTGTTATTAGGTTATAGCTTACATATAAAAGG
>NW_003852467.1:480226-489213 GCF_000181295.1 Otolemur garnettii
AGGGAACACTCCTACACTGCTGGTGGGAATGTAAACTAATACATTCCTTTTGGAAAGACATCTGGAGAACACTTAGAGAACTAAAAATAGACCTGCCCTTTGACCCTGCAATTCCTTTATTAGGTATATTCCCAGAGCTTCTAAGTTTTTAACTTGTTACAGTAGCAGTAGGGAAGTAATACAGTTTTGAATTTCAGAAATAAAAAAGTAACATCTGAATTAGTACAAGTAGGAGTAAATATAGTACATTGTATTTCAGTGAGTTTCTTAAATAGCAATGATGGTTGAATTTTATGTAATGAAGCAAAAAATTATAGAACAATCTAATGTATGTACAGAAAAAAATACCTAAACATACTTATATTTTAAAGGTTAGGAGGATAAATGGACCCAACAGAAATAGGATTTCTATACTTCACTTGAGTGGTAAAATATTAGTATCATTAGACTGCTGTGTGTATGTATCTATTATATTAGCATTTAGAGGAATATTATATAATAATAATATCTGGTCTCCAGAAAAACCTGACAACCCTAACTTTGTGTGTCCCAAATAACAAAGCCTCAAAATATATGAAATGAAATGAAGGGAGCTAGCTGAAAGTTGAAATTCTCCAATTATACTTGGGGTCTTCAACTTCCTACTTTTAGCAATTAAAAAATTAGCAGTCAAAAATCAGCAAGTTTATGAAACTACTGGCCAACCCAATCTACCAAAAGGATCTAATTGACATATATAGAGCATTCTTCCCAAAGTAGTGCTTAAAGAAAAATCTACAGCACTAATAATTACATTTGAAAAAAGAAAAGTTTATGAATAATGTTATTTCCTATCTCAAAATTTAGTAAAATGAAGAACGAAATAAGTCCAAAACTATTTTTTTCAGATCTCTCTTTATCATTTACCTAATCTTCCTTGCCCAAAGTAATAATTTCTTTTAATTGGTAAAAAGAGGACCAAATTAAATAAATACTTTCAACTTTAAGTAGGTATTATGCTATGAAGTATAAAATATTAAGAATGTTCTAAATGTTCTGAATCCAGAACACTTTATGTCTGGGACATGTTCTAAGTATCACATGCCCAGATGGTAGCATGTAGTTATAAACTGAATTAAGAAGAGACACACAAGAGACCTCAAAGGTCGTAATAATGCTCTTTTTCTGAAAGTGGATGATGGGCACACAGAATTTGTTGTATCACTTTCCTTTATAGTTATTCTTTGGTATGTACTCAGTATTTTGTAAGGGTTAACAACTATATTACAGCACATTCAAGTGAAAGTGCATCTTAGAAGGAGGCGCCTAACACCCTTGCTGATTAAGAAAAAACGATACAAAAGACCAGAGGCGGTTTAACACGTGCACACATTCCAAAGAAATTTACTCGTATCACTCTCCACCTTCTTCCTACTTTATCCTCACAATACCAGCCTATCACAAACCAGGACTACATACATAACCAAATCTAGAAGTACTCCTCGTTCCTCCACTAACTGAACCTATAAAAACCCCTACCTATTGCAATAAACAGCTTTGGCTCAGTCCTTTTCCTAATGTGTCTGTCTTTGTCTTATTTATATTCCCCCTTCATACCGACTCCCCAAACCGCCGCCGCCGGTCGAGAGGTGGCAGTATTTAACAAAAACAACTTTAAAAATAGTTTTTTAATAGAGTAAAAAATGTGTCAGAGGCTTATGTTGTATATTTTAGCTTAAGTGGTAGGCTCACAGGTGGGTTTTTCTATGCATACACATAATATATATAAATACAGCATAAACTTCATAGTTAGCTGCATCCATGCATTGACCACCTCCTTAAATTGAACTAATTTTCATAGACCAGATATGTACCACATGGGCATATCAGTACAATAGACCTAGGTGTCTTACATTGACCACCTCTGTATGTTGACCAGTTTGTTATAGTCCCTTGAGTGGTCAAGTTATAGAAGTTCTACTGTATACTACAATAAAAAGATGAAAAGGACTCCCTGTGGCTAAAATCAGACAAATCAAACAAACAACAACAACAACAACAACAACAACAACAACAAACCCAGAATATCATGGCTAGCAGAATGAGGGATTAGTCACGTATCCTCATGTTATTAATTGCCATAAGAGTTCTTTCCTGTAATTAAGCAGAAGTCACTGGAAAGCTTTGCTGAAACAACTACAGCTGGAAAATTTCACTACTGACCTTGACCTTGACAAACCACCAGATGCCAGCAGAAGACCTGTCAACTTCCTTCTCCCATTTTGTGATCTAGCCATCACCCCCCCTCCCTGTTGTTGGACAAAAGACTGGTCTTATAAACTTTCTTTATTGATAACTAGCTACAGACCATAAGCCAGTTTTAGCCAGCTTGTAGAGACTGTGCACAAATTGTCTTTGTGTCCTATAGTTCACCTCTTGATGTAAAGAACAAATTCTACCTAATTTTAATGCTAAAACCCCACCACAAGGTGAACATGGGATGTATGTATATATATACATTTACCCACTGTACAAAAACCTAACTTCCTTCATGAAAATTCATAGAATTTCCCCAACCCTGCTCCATATGTATGAAAAACTGACTTTGTAAAGCATTTATACCAGCCCCACCACCCTTCTGTAGAGGTTGGACGTTCCAATTCCCTGAAAGCTGAGCTTTCTTAATCCTAAAATGGATTGTCCTTCTGAAAATAAAGTCTTTTTTTTTTTTTTTCCTTCTGTGGTTCTCACAGTCTGTTATTAACATCAGCAATACTTGCGGACAGTTGTAAATGTGTGACTATAGATGTAGGACTCTCATTTTTACTTACAACATCACACAGTCTCCTTCCCCTCTTCTCTGTGTCTCGTTTCCCCCTCAGCCTCCTGAGTAGCTGGGGCTATAGTTGCAAGCTGCCATACTCAGTTGATTGTGTTTTTTTGTTTGTTTTTTTTTGGGTTTTTTTTTGTAGAGCTTGGGTTTTTACTGTGCTCTCCAGGTTTTGAACTCATGGCCTCAAACAATCTTCCCACCTTAGCCTCCCAAAATGCTGAGATTACAGGTGGGAGCTACAGCACCCATTCAGTGCCTCTTCTTATAAGGACTCAAATATAAGAACATAAAGATTTAAGGCCCACTTTAATCTACTATGACCTTATTCTTACTTCATTCCAATTGCAAAGACCCTATTTCCAAATAAGGTCACATTCTCAGTACCGGGAATTAGGACTTAGATATATATCTTTTTGGGAGACACAATTCAAACCACAACAGGTACAAGCAAGTGAAAAATTGACTTTAAGAGCAGAAAGGAAAGATGAGAAAATGAATAGGCAAATGAGAGAAGAGAAGTGTGTTTTATTTTATGTAAATCAAAGGAGCAACCCTGATCAAATAAATAACTCATGTGAACTTTCCACTTTGGGTGGTAAGGAGGGCTTACGGGCTCTCCAGTCTGTGCCATCTGTTTCTATGAAATTTCTTTCTGACTGTGGAGATAATATGTTTTACTTCCATTTACAAATCAGCTATACTTCCTTCTTAGTAATATGTTTAAAATGTCATTGTTAAATGTGACTATCTCTATGATTAAATGGCAATATTCTCTCTTTGGATTTTAAATGTTTGCAGGTGCCTTGTTGGCTGTGACCATTTTGTTCTGTTAGAATTCTTTATGCTAATTATACATACGTATTGGTATTTAAAAAGCTAGTGCAGCTGTTTTGTTCTCCAAAGAGGTACAACTCCTCGCTTGTTTCAGAGGAGGGGAGGAAGGCTTGATCTGTGGTTATTATTAGTAGTTCACAAAAATACCCCAGGGTAAATCAGTTCCACTCCTTATTAAAGTATCATTTAGATTTTGCTTTTAAGACTTAGATCCCTCTACATTGACAATACTGTTTTTTGTCAGACCACCTACAGATACAAGATGCTATATTTTAGGTACCCCATATGTTAGAAATGGGGTTGTTGCCGGAATTTCTTTCTGCAGTAGGTCCTTGGTCTTGGAGATTCCAAGAATGAATCCACAGACCACACAGATCAGTGATAAGATAGAATTTATTATATAGAAAGGAATACAGGGGGAATGAAAGGCACCAGAGCATCTGGTGAAAGGGGGAGACCCAAGTGCAAAAGTCCCACTAGGGTATTTTGTCTAGGGGTTATGTACTGTTTCAAAACAAAGAGGTCTTGAGAATTACACTTGGCCAGGACTTGGCAGACTGAAGACACCTTTTCAATGTTGATTAGCAAATGAATGTATTAACCATGTAGCTGGAAGTCTTTCTAGCTCCCAGCAAAGTGTCAGGGAGTCCACTTCAGAAGAGGCCCAGCTTACAGAAAATACTGGCAAAAGTGCTTTTCTGCTGTCTTGCTTGTATTCAGAGAGTGTAGTTTGGAGAAAAAGAAGTCTGTTTGTTTAGGCCTAGAAGACTGGGGTCCTTGTCTAGCCCTGAATGGGGGAACCCTGTATTAGGATGACAGTCCACAGAAAGAAGAGGAGCTTATTAAGAAAAATAAAAGAAGTGGGGTCGGAACCAGACTCAGCCTGCCCCCTCCTGGTTCCAGGCATTTTTTATAAAGCTTATTGGTATAGCAAAAATGTACATATGGATAGCAATGGGAGAGACTCCTGGTAGAGGAGCCACTCCTTGCACCTTTGCATGATCCAGTGTGGAAAGTCCTTGTTCTGTAACATTCCTGGAGCATCTGTTTTGCAACATTCCAGGAGCCTGGGGTGTGGCCATTGTTATGCATTTTGACCTTTGGCTAAGGTGACCAGATTTTAACATTGGTAAAGCGGGACACCATTGATTGTGGGGGGTGGGGGGATGACTGGCTGAGCTGTTTATGGTTAGGGACCCTCTAGGGGGTTGGGGCTACTTGTTTGTTCCAGACAGTTTGGCTCCTTCTGAGCTAATTGTCCTTGCCTAGAAGAGAGGGAGGGAGCCAGTATCCTGATACCAATTCCACCTACACACGACCTTGCCCAGAGGGAAGTAGGGAGTTTACATTAGCCTTTTCGTTTCCAAATGAAGTTACATTAACCTTTTTATTCTCAAATGGAGTTACGTTAACCTTTTCAGCAGCCAAAAAACGTATATTCTCTTCCCATTCTCCCACTGTTCCCTAGCTTGTCCTGCATTCTTTCAAAAATTGGGACTTTTTTAAAACACCACGGGACGCGGAACAAATTGTTAAAAAGTGGGACTGTCTCACCAAAAGTGGGACGTCTGGTCACCTTACCTTTGACCCAAATCCTCTAAATGGCTACCTTAATAATATGGCTGTGCTTATGCTGAGGTAGTATCCAAGGTGTGAGGATCCCTCTCCCACACTATAGCCAATTTGACACTTATGTTCTTAATTCATATTGCTGGCATGGTCTTTACATTCTTGTGAACACCTATAGACAGGGATGGAATATACTAATAAAAATGGCCATGTATTTCTTATATCTTTCCTACTTGTCCCAACTTCCTGTTCCAATACATTCAACTAAAAAACTAAATGACTCCAGAGTAGCAATCAGGAAGCCAAAAGCTATACACTATATTTGGCAAACAGTCTTTAATTTGTGACCTAAAATACAATTTTAGGCTTCCCCCACTCCTAGACGACTAAAGGTACCCCCTCTTGGCCAAAAGCATACCCTAAAATTGAGTTATTGGTCATGAGAAGGAAAGTCAGACATGCCTTATCCTGCCCCCTTCTTTCTTGGAGATATCTTTTGTATCTCATTAACAGGCCTAAGGCTATACAAGACAAACCTGTAGGTCCTTAATTTTCATAACAGATCACTGGAGTCTGTGTATATGGCCTGTGGCTCTCTCTGATTGTACAGACTTTCTTATCTTAAAATATTCCAAGACTTTAAACAAAGCCTCATTTCTTTAACCAATTACAAATCAAAGAATCTTTAAACCCATCTATAACCTTTAAGCCCCTTGCTTTTTGATGTCACACCTTTTAGGGGCAAACCAATGTAGGCCTTCCAGGTATTGATTTAAAACTTGGTGTATAATTCCTTTCTCCCTGAATGTATAAAACCAAACTGTAACCCAACCACAATCAGTCCACTTGCTTAAGCCTTCTCAGGCGTGGTCTTCAAACTTAGATCAGAATAAATGTCTTTACATTATTTTATAAGTTTGACTTATTTTTCTGTTGACAGGTTCTATTAATTCTCCTTCCAATTTAATATACCAACTTCAATCAACACTTAGTACCAACATACATATAAACCAGGGATCACTCGTGTAATAAGTAATGCAATGTTTTTATTATATTTTCACTCAAACCTCTTTAGATATCCAGGCTCAGAGTAGTCAAAAGTTTTAAAATCTTCATTATATCACAAAACAATGAAAGCACATGTAGTGAGAATAAGATGGAGTCTGTCTGGCGAAGGCAGACATGACCCAGCTGGTCTGGTTGGTTTAGGTCCTGCCTGACCTTCACTCCCTGTCTTCTATTCTTACAGTTTTGTAAATTTAGCTCTTACCTTAAAGACACCTATATTGAGTAGTTTAGGTAGATTGATTTAGGAGATTAAATTTTGAATTGAAATGTTATTTTGGGTCATGAGTTATACTGATTATTGTTTACTATGGATAATAGGTTTGGCCAATCATTGTTTAAGATAAGGTTAACATGGTCTTCACTTTGAATTTAAATGTATACAACTGTAATTTTGGAAAATGGAAGAATAGAACAGTCTTGGAGAGGCTTCTCTCACTGTTCTCCAGAATCCTGATCTTCTGACAAAGTTTAGTGGACCTATCTCTGTCTCTGTATATTGGCTAACAGAAGGCCGGACCCTCTTTATGTAGTAGCAATAGAATGATGATTTTTTTAAGTGAGATTAAAAAAAATTATCTATATATCTAGATAAATGAAAGGCTTTCCAGGCATCCTCAAACTATGTCCCACAGGCCACATGCAGCCTACCTAGGACATTTATCCAGCCCTCTGGGTGTTTTTGCCACCACTGCCTGTCCTGCTTAGCAGCCAACTCGTCCAGGGGCCCACAGTCTGGCCCTCCAATGGTGTAAGGGACAGTTAACTGTCCCCCTGTTTAAAAAGTTTGAGGACCCCTGCTTAGACATATGCTATTTGAGACTATATGTTATGAAATGATTGATAAGAAACATGAACATTACCAAACTTAAATCAATCAGAGTGGATGCCTATAGCTTGACTGTTAAAGAGTGCCAGCCCCATACACCACGGCTGGTGGGTTCAAACCCAGCCTGGGCCTGCTAAAGCAACAACAACAACATCATCAAAAGCATACAAAATAAAATCAGAGGATTTTTTTTAAGCTCTAATAATGATGAACACAAGGCACTATCAATGCCTAAAGTAAAGAAAAAAATTTCATTAAAATTTAAATTAGGATAAAGATACAGATTAATTCAACATCTTTTAAACATGACAATTGTTAAACTGTGTACTTGTTTTTCTCCTAGAGATTCAAAAGCAAAGTAGGAAGAAAATGATTAATTAAAGGTCAAAATTAGATTAACAAAAGAGTGCTGATGTTGGCTTTAGCAGCATAGCCACCCCTCCTCCCATAGATACAGAAGTGTAAAATTGAGAGTGAAGAATATGTAACAGAGGAAGTGGCCTGATGTTTTCTATCCCTTTAATACTTCCCCCATGCTTTTTGGAAACTGAAATCTGCATCTCTGCCATGGGTGTGGGTGGTAGTGTTGGTCAGGAAGGGCAAGGGAGTGTTTTTTTGTTCTTTGCGCTACAGAAGATAGGCCTGGAGGCCAGCACCTGGCACCTGGCTGACTGGCTGAGGTGCTGAGGTCTGAGCTGCCTGGAGTAGGCAGGCCTCTCAGGTGGGTGGAGGGCACTGTTTTGTCTTTAGCACAGATGAGAGGCAGACATCAGATGATAAGAGTCATTAACTATGCTTGGAAGACAGTAGTAGGCCCTCCCTTTTAAACTCTCTGTGTCTCTGCTTATGTGCAGCCAAAATTGGCATTTTGAGATAATATCTCAAGTTGATATTTGAGATAGTTTGTCATTTTCCTCCTTTGTCAGCAAAGGAATAAATTTCTCTTTCCTTCTTCTTAAAAACCATTCATTCTTGTTTTTCTCATTTGGCCTTCAGAAGAAGTGCTGAAAGTTCAGTGATAGGCTCAGTGTGGGATATATTGCTCAAAAGATAGAAGCATGAACTCTAAAACCAAAAGACCTGAGTTTGAATCCTAACCCACAACATTACAGCCCTGTTATTTTTGAGCTTAATAACTTAACCACAATGCTTTAATTCCCGCATCTGTAAAGCCAGTGTGACGTACTACCTACCTCCCTAGGTTTTATGGGGATTAAATGTATCATGTAAAAATTTATAGCAAAGTGCCTTAAAATTGATTTTTATTGTTATTATTATTAAAATTATTTTGTCAATGCCAGTGTTGTACCTACTCAAACTCAAAACAATTCTGTAGAAAATGAATTCGTATATCCTAACAGGAGTGCAGCCATTTTAGAAAATCAGGTCAGAAACCATCAATTGCCTCCCCAGATTCCTGAAGTGTCTCAAGGCCAGAGCTCCTGGAAATACCCTACCAATAATTCTGACCCTAGGGATATTCCCAGAATCCAGACCCACACTAAAGAAGAGCCTCAGTGCCCTCTTCTAGCTATACTGATAAGGCTAATAAAAGCCTTTAGCAACTTTGTGGGAGCTGAGCTGACACCTGGTCAGCCTCCATTCTCCTTTTCCCCTGGATGAAAGTCTTTCCGTGTCCCTGTTATGGCTACTGTCATTTCTTGCAGATCCTCACTGAAATTCTATTCCAGAACTTCTCAAACTTCAGATAAGTTTTAAATTTCTTATTTTGAAAAATGTTTTTGATTTTCTTTTTTTTTTTTTTTTGAGACCGAGCCTCAAGCTGTCCCCCTCGGTAGAGTGCTGTGGCATCATGCTCACAGCAACCTCCAACTCCTGGGCTCAAGCGAGTCTCCTGCCTCCGCCTCCCAAGTAGCT
>NW_003852467.1:489341-536334 GCF_000181295.1 Otolemur garnettii
GTTGAGCTATAGGCGCCGAGCCAATGTTTTTGATTTTCAATGGGAAAAAAGGCAGAAGAAAACATGTAATCTAGCCATTTGAGCTAAAACAGAAATAATCTGACTGTATGATTTTAAAGAGGATTTTGTCTAAAAATTTCCTTGTTAGCCAATAAGGAATGAATGGGAAAGAAAAGGCAGACTTTATTCACAGATTATATATTCAATTGGGACAGAACATTATATAAATAAAGTGGACAATAATACAAGTTTGGGAATATCTGAGTATGAGAAAAAGACCTTGCCCTGATTTTCTATTATCCTTAGGTAGATCACTCTTTTTAAATTTTTGTACTGACTCTCTACTCCACCTGCTAAGTGCCCAACGTGCCAATGGCAAAGATAACTGCAAAGAACCCAGCATAACATCTTTATGAGGGATAGACCAATCAACTAACAGACAATTTGATTATAAATAATCTGTACATTGAGAAAGTAGTGAGTTGTCCTTATAAGGATAAACAGTTACTCTGGATATAGATTTGCTTTTCCTGCTTCTATCCATATCATCATTTATGAACTTACAGATTCCCTTGTTTATCATCACGGTATCCAACCACATCATTGTGGCAAAGGAAGTAAGAAAATCTCATCTTGCCCATTATATTTTCTGGTCTTACTACATACTACAGCATAAAGAAATAGCTAAACTGTGAAACAGCCTATTGAAGACTGAGGTGATGCAGGGTTCCCCCAATCAGGGCTGTACAGAAACCACCCCGCCCCATTTCCTAGACTTGGGTGAGTTTAGAAATCAGCCTCATCAGAGACCCTATAGTAGGCACAAACAGGCCCTTTCTAGGCCACATTCTCTGGGCTCCAGCAAGGTCAGGAAAAAAAAGCAGTCAGATCAAAAAAGCAGTCTGATCAGTTCTGAGCATTCCTCCTGAAGTAGAGAACACACACCCCTCACCTAAGGCAAGAACGGAAAGGACCACATTCCTGTTCCCTCTCTTTTCTCTCTTTTGCGTATTAATCTTTATCAATCATTCCATTAATAAACCCTATCCTGTTGCTTACTCACGTGGGTTCATTCTTGGAATCTCCAAGATCAAGGACTTGGCAGAGAGAAATTTCAGCAACAAAGGCATGGTGCCCTTGGATGGCATTATGTCATTGGTTTGGGGTTTTGTCCTAAAAGATACAGTATAAGCTTCAACTCAATGACCATCATTTGGTGCCAACTATTTTATAGGTAGAATACACAAGGTAATGAACCAAAGGGTGGAAATGAAAGTGGCTCCTCTGAATAGCATCAGTGATAACACATGTAAATATTTTGTTTTCAGCTCAACCCTGAAACTTTAGGCTATGATGGTTTAGAGTGTCAATATGTCAACACACACACACACACACAAATACGTGTGGAATTGCCAAAATTTCAGACTAAAACAGCCTCTCAATATACCAGTCTCCACAAAAGGAGGGGGAAAGCATGGTCAGCATATGCCACTTTGATCCCTCCACTCAGAAACAGCATTGTGAAATCACAGAAAAATAACATGAGATTGGAGGGGGCAGAGGGAAATAACAATTCAGCATATCAGTTAACTCACAGGCAAATTATAACTGTACTGATGTTGTTAATTGATCTTGATTATTGAGAGAAAGCAGGGATGGGTGTGATAGTGGAATCAAGGAGCTATATATTAAGTATGGAATTTAAGTGACTTCTTTCAACTTCTGGCTCAAATGCTAACTATTGATAGAGAATACAGCCCCTAACTGATTAGCTTATAAATAAGGTAAATTCTGAACACTTCACAGTTTTTTTTTTTTGAGACAGAATTTCACTTCATTTTCCTTGGTAGAGTGCTGTGGCATTATAGAAATCTCAATCTTTTGGGCTCAAGTGATCCTCTTGCCTCTGGAGTATCTGGGACTACAAGTGCCCATCACAATGGCCAGCTGGTTTTTCTATTTTTAGTAGAGATAGGGGTCTCACTCTTGCTCAGGTTGGTCTTGAACTCCTGAGCTCAAGAAATCCATCTACCTCAGCCTCCCAGAGTGCTAGGATTACAGGCATGAGCCACCTCACCTGGCCCCACTTACAGTTCTTGACAAAGCATATGTGAGAACTTGAATTCTATACTCAAATATATTCATTATCTAGAGTTTTCATATTAGGGTACACTTCTGTAGTTTTAAACGAAATGTATTATTCATCAAGAACTCAAGATCTATGTGTTGTATATGATGCTATTAGAGATTTACTTATGATAGAATTGGAGTGTTTGTTATTTGAACTAAATTATAAAGTTAAAAATAAAAGACAAGTTTTGTTTGCACAATAGATTTCTTGAGAAAATTTAAATTATTTGAGCTCTTGGTCATATTATGTTTATATTGGTATCTAAAAATAAATAATTCAAGAAAAAAATAAGAGGGAAATCAACAGAACAAAATTTGGTGGACGTAAATTATATGTACATTTTATTCAAGTAAATTCAATTTTATTATCTTAGGAGAAGGAGAGAGAGTGATAGTAAAAGGGAGAGTGACAAACATTGACTATGAAGAGAGAGAGAGAACGAGCAAATTGAGAAATGATTTTTGTAGTAAGAAGTATAAAAAAATAAAAACCTTGTAGTTTATATTCCATCTGAAGAGAAAATTAAATCACAGCAAAAAAGTATCACACCATCAGCTAGAGGTGAGATCTAAAATCAGGTCTCAAAATGTACTCTTCTTAATAAGTGAGAAAAACTACATTTTCACCAACTGTTAGTGTCTCAGTGACTGAACCATAACAAATGCGCTAGGGAGGACAGTTTTTGGTCTTTAGTGCATGACTTGACTAAAAGACTAGACTCCTCCAAGGAGCTGTACATGTGGAAAAAGAGATTGTACATATATCATGTGTCATGTGCTTGGAGTGAATTTAGAATATGAAAATCATCAAATGCCACAAGAACAGGGTCATGGTAGCAATATGGCCAAGTGGACCTAAAGCAACCTGGGTTCGTTTATTCCCATTGTGAAGCCCGTTGATCTCACTCTTGAAATAAATGTCAAAAGCAAAAGGCCTAGTGACTGTTACTATAAAAATGTCTTTGCAGGTAGTTTTATCTCATTCTTTTCCCAGCTTCAGACAAACATATGAAGTGTGACTTTTTGCATAAGTCGGAATAATTGAGAAAAATACATGGTATTAGTGGAAACCCATTTTTAAATTTTCTCTTCAAAAGTGTTTTGGCCCTCCACTTTGTCATTTCCTTATATTTAAGGCAGGCTTTGACAATCATGTTTCAGTGTGGTTGCCCTGCTTGATAAAGGTTAAATGGTAAAAGTTTATTCAGATACCGATCCAGCTGAAGGAGAAATAAAGGGAGAAAGAGAGATTCAAGAGGGGAAGAGAAAGGTGAAGAGAGCATAGGATGGGTGATGTTATTTAATACTACTATGATTGGGCTCTCAAATATCTAAATGCCTTTCTGTTATTTCTATTATTAGGTGCACGTTAGATTTTAAGTCTCTCTCTCTCTCTTTCTTTCTGTGAGTGTCTGTGTGCATTTGTGTGTGCACATGTGTGGTGTACTTTTTAAAGAAAGTATCTTTTATAAGCTTTTCTGAGTTGCTTTGGTTAATGCCCAGTCTCATATGGGTAGAACAGTAACTACACATTCTGTTCAAAGGATGGATCCCACAGAAACTACAGTGAACCACATCTCCTCTACCTAGTCTGCAACATAAGTGGCAACTTGACATTGCTGTCTCATGTTCATCTTACATAAGAAAAGAAACTTGGTTCTTGAGGGCCTAAAGGAGTAGCACTCAGGGTGATAGCTCATCGGAGATGTTCAGAATATCTGAATAGGAGACTAGATGGGAAGGTGAAACTGAAGATTAGAGCAAATGAGAAAGAACTGGAATAGCCAGTGAAGCTGTGCAGTTTTTGTGGAATCTATTATATGGGGAGGAAGAATGATATTAATCAGGAGAATTTTTGGACATGGACACAGGAGGTACCTGTCATGGCCACAGGAAAGGAAAGTTCAGAGGTCTATAGGTTAAGTCTAAGGGACAGAATTATTTTAATCAAAAGTCAAAATCAAATGACTGAAACTTACACAGACAGAATCTTTACTTTCTAGCAACTAAGGCGGCTGAAACATTGCAGTATTGGCGTGATTGTTACTAATCAAGGTAGGGTTTTTTTTTTTTTTTTATCTTTAATGCATGAGATTATTGACAGGCTACTACTGCATCAGATAAAAGAGCCTAGAAAGGGTATTCTCTTAAATTAAATTAAATTAGTTATTTGAAAGATGTGAAACAGCTAGTTCTATTTCCTTTACATGAGGATGTAAAGATACTATTTTTCTCTATTATGAATTTTAAGCAGCTCTCTGTGATGAACTAAAGTGGAAATCGCAGGGAGTGGGATCCAATGACTATTGGTTGATTATGAAAACATGAGGCCCCACTGTTGCTTGAGAACTATCTAAATTATGCAATGGCCCTGGTGAAGTGACAACATTCATGCCACTCATTGGCCAGGCCACGATTCCATCTTTCTGATTCCTCACGGTGCTATCATCTACTGAATTTGAAATATTAGAATGGCTTTAAATATGTATGTCTCCAATATCTAACTGCACATTATTTCTAGATAAAATCTTTTAGCCTGAACTTCCAGGCCCTTCATGATCTGCCATCAACTTCCCTTCACAGCAATCATCATCATAATCATTCCCCTCATCATCATCATTGCTAACTTTTATTTAGCATTTATTATGCACCAGATACCTATACATAATCTCTTTAATTACCATAACAACCCTATAAATCAGGCTCTATTGTTGCCTTCATTCTACTAATAGGAATTTGGTGACATTAAATTAAATATCTTCTCTCCAAACACCACAGATACAGGGAGAATCTGATATGCAAACCCAGGTCAGTCAGCTTTGAAGCTCAAAGGTCTTGCTGAAAATGTTTTAAAAACACAAAGATGATCTTTCCAACGTATTTTTAGATCTAACAAGTTTTTAAAGCAACAGGAACAAAGAAGGAACATAGAAAATTAATCTTAAAAATATAAAAAATGTATCTAAACAGGAATATTCTGGTAGAGAATAATTTTGCACAAACATGAAAGGATGATGGATGAGGAAAGAATTTTGACCAAGGAAACAGTACCAAAAAGTTATTTTCGGATGTATGTAGTTGTACTTCGAATTTTCAGAATCCAGGGGTTTCTGACCTACCAAAGTATGTTTTTAAAAAAATATATTTATTTTGGACCCCATCTCCCTATATGGCATCAGGAGAATACTGTTCACCAATTTATATAAAATGTGCCTCAAGCCTCAGAGCCTTTCCCCTTCCCATTCTTTCCCCTTAGGAGCCAAGCCTAGGTATCCCTTTCACTTGAGCATCTCTTGGAGTTGACTCCCCGAGTGCACACATACAGGACACCCCCACTCTTATGAATCCAGGTCAGGACACCACTCACTTGATTTTCCTTGGGCTTTTTTCAGAGATCACACATGCAGGCTCCTTCCTACCCTTTCCACTTATAAGTTCTGCGTAGAAATCCCTTTTACTTACCTTCTCTCATGGCCGGTTCCTTGAGCACAAAAATGTGAGGGCCTCCGTGTTCCCCCTTCACAGGAATTCAGAGCTGCAGACCTTTCACCCGGCTTCATCTCCAGGCTGCCTCCTGTGTATAAATGCACAGGTCCCTTCCTGCCCTTAACCCTAGGACGGTGGCACAGGCTGCCCTGTCACCAGGCCATCTTAGTCTGTGATTCTTGAGTGCAACTCAGCTGTCTTCTTCCTGTCACTCCTCTTAGGTATCCAGCCTAGGACTTCATTTCACTTGTCCTTCCCTGGCTGACTCCCTGGGTGCCCATGTGTGTGCTCATTCGGGCACTTCCTCCTTGTGAATCCTGCACAGGACCCCCTTTTCTCTTGGCCCTTATCTGGGGCTCTTTCCTTAAATGCACATACACGTACATAGGACCTGTCCTGACTTTCTTCTCAGGAACCCCATGTAGGACAGTCTTCCATGTGACCTGCTCTCCGAGCTGATTCAGGATGTGCTCACATGTTGCTGAGCCTCATCCTCATGTCATATTCGGAGATGACAGAACCCGGGGTACAGCCAGTGCTTTCCTATTTTATCATAGACTGGAACTGTTTTCATCATACTACAACCTGGTGGCTTTTTGTGCCAGGGGATCTCCACTGTCCTTTTTTATTTTCTGCATTCATGAGATTTGTTTGGATTTTTGATGAAACATTTTTCCAGTCCTTAAAAGCAGCTTATTTTACTCATGAGGGCCTGGTGCTCAGAGTGAAAGGAACAATCCTCTTTGTTATTTAAATGTGGTAATTGACATCTCCTCCTGAAAATTTGAGATATGAATCTCTTTTGCTTGGCATGTAACCACCTAGTTCATTTACTTGCCTTAGAATATTTCCAAAATGCAAATCAGGATGTCTAGAGTTCAATATCTACAACCTATTTCCTAGTCCTACATTTCCTAGTCCTAGTCCTACAATATCTATTAACGTAAACACATCCCTGAGGTCAGAGACAAGGAATGATATAATAAAACAGAGTATTCTCTTGAACATCTATGGTATTGTTAGCAGTATGTTTTGGTGCTATTGGTATCGAGACTCTCATGCTCAAAAGCCAAGGATTTACAACCTGATCCTGATTATCCAATGTGCATCTTAAGATATGAGCATCAGAGTTGGAAAACCCACTGTAAATCAAGTTCTTCTTCAGGCACATTGAGCACAGCAGAATATTTTGTAATTGTTGTAGAAAAATGCAAGTAGCAAATTTAAGGAAAAGGGAAAGCAAGATAGACAAATGAAAACTGATTTTTGCCATGTTTTTCCCAGGGGACGATTGGCTCACCATTTCTCTACCATTTTGCCCTAGCAGTCCCATAGGCCTGTAGACCTACCCAAACAAGAAAGGTTGCCTCCAAACAATGTACCCAATAAGCAATGTACATACCAGGCTATTTGTAAACTCGGGCACTAATCCCTGTGCACAGAAATCTGGGATGACAGTTCCCAAATTGCTGTTGCCTTATTGGTTTAGGGTACTTTATCCCTTAATTTTTTCTTTCCCTCTTCTGCAACAGACATTTTTGGAGCAAATAGATAGCTTGTTTTGAAAAGAAATGAGATCATAGTTTGCTGGCTGGTGGCAATGTTCAATGTCAGTCTCTCTGAGTGAAGGGGAGTCAGCCCCTACAGATGTCTAGGTGATGCTTCAGTGGACTCATGGTGATGGGGGAACCACAGCCTTGCCAAGCAGACATGTAAGCTGTGGAGGTGTACAACAACATCACTCTGGCAATAAAATTAGGGTGTACTTTGTAAGACTTATTTTGCTCTCTCCATAACAGGCATTGATAGAAGTATCCTAATTCTAAATGTAACAGAAAAATCCCAATTCCCATGTGAGGAGGTAAAATAAGGTCACAGTGGTTTTAATAATCAATTCAGCATTTCTAATAGTTCCTCTTTTAAACAGTGCAAGAATATCCACCATCCTCTCATGGGCACACTGCCAGGATCATCCCTCTCCTGGTGTTTGGGTAGAACACTTACTGGAATGTTGTACTCTGCAGAAACCACTTCATGTCTGGAGTAAAATCATAGCTAAAAATTGAGCAATTCTGCATCTTCCACTGGAAACAGCTGCCAGGAAGTTCACAGTGAAGTCAGGGACTAATGTCTGTGCACATAAGTCTGGGAAGATGGTTGCCAAATCTCTATTGCCCTGGCAAGATGATTCACTATAAGCAGAACCCACAGTGCTGGTTTTGACTCCATGCTCATCCAACCTCATGGTGTCACTGTTAAAAACCAGATGGTTTCAATAACCACCTGTCATTTCTTTTTACTGATATAGTGATATCAGTTGTAACTGCTCAGGTTTTTTATTTTTGGTTCCTATAGTTGTGATGGTTATTTTGAGAGTGAGAGGTGGGGAGAGAATGAGAAAGTGTGGAGATAAAATGACCTCTTTCCTCTGTCACATAATCTAGAGCTACCACACATCATCATAGGTTACAATAACATTCCTGACTTTATAACCCATTATTTTGTTATTAATATGCAGATGCTTCTTGACTTACACATTGCATTTAACACACCTAACCAACCAAACATCATAACTTAATTCAGCATCCCTTAAACATGCTCAGGACAGTTACATTAGCCTACAGGTGGACAGATTCACCTGGCAACACAGTACCCTATAGAGTAAAGGCAGCCCCCAGGTTAAGAATAAGATATGTTGTGTAGGTTTGTCCTTAAGTTGAACTCGTATGCACGTTGGAACAGATAAATTTACCTATTACCTATAATAGCTTGAGTTAGTGCGAGTCATATGTCAGTTGGATGTTTGTAATTCAGGGATGTACTGTAATAGCCTCCATTTGTAAGTGCGAGTTGTACATAAATCAGATGTTTATAACTCAGGGATTGCCTAAACTGGTTGTTTACTGTTGCATTCCTGTGGCTAACTGGAAGTTGTGGCTTGCTGCTGCTGTCCAGCATCCAAAGAGAATCATACGGCATATCACTAGTCAAGGAAAAGATCAAAATTCAAATTTAAAGTACAATTTCTACTGAAATGTCACTTTCATACCATCATGAAGTCCAGCAATTGTAAGGCATCAGTCAGGGACCATGTCCACAGCCATTAATCCCAAAGCCATAACACAGTGATTTATTTAGTCATAGGAGCTTTTCAGGTTCTACCTGCTTTTCTTAGAACTTCATGCATCACAGACACTGGCTTGTTATTTATCAAATCCATTTCCTTTTATTCATGGACACCTTTCTTGACCTCCCTTGAAGCAGATGAGGCATGTGGTTGGAAGTGATATACACCACTTCCGATTCAAGCCATCAACTATATCTCTTGCACTATCCTTTGCAACACAGAATGGCATGCACCAGTATCACTCCCTGGGAGAGGAGTACTCTGCATGAATTTCCAATGGCACAGGAGGACTTTAAACACCTCACCAATTTCTGCAATGATTCCTAGATCTGGCAGGTTCCTAGGCCTGGCAGGAGGTTTTGCACAAACTCAACTGCCAGAGGTTTTGCACAAACCCAGCTGCTAAAGTATGAGTCTGCTGAGACATAACACTGGCACGTGTTAGGAAAAACAGATTCATTACTCACAGACAAACAGCTAGAATAAACAGAAGCCTAGGATCCATGGTGAGCTGGTCCCTCTAGGCTGAGAAAAGCTTCTCAGGACAAATTGAATTTTGTCCTTGTGTATCCCACTCTGTGCTGTAGCTGAGGAATGCGGAAAGCACTTTACGGTGGGTTTTGCATCCTTAAGACAACTTGGCTTACCGAGACCAAGCGTTTTGAGTTATCTTGTTATATATAGGAGGGCAAAAAGCAAAGCGTGAGTGGTTCACATATTTTCTCCTCATTTCAGAGTGTTACATTCCAGGTACATATTGTCCAAGAATTGCAAGCAAGAGTGAGGATTAGTGGGCCAGTC
The DNA here is from genome assembly GCF_000181295.1 of Otolemur garnettii. Classification (NCBI taxonomy): domain Eukaryota; kingdom Metazoa; phylum Chordata; class Mammalia; order Primates; family Galagidae; genus Otolemur; species Otolemur garnettii. The sequence continues at coordinate 498,886 of NW_003852467.1, forward strand.
AAGGTCATTTGAGGTCCTATATCCTGCATCCTCTACTGGTTTTCTGCAGCTAGAAAATGAAAACCCAGCAGACAGACCCTGAGGCCTTATAAGGCAGCAGGGCTGTAAGAAAGAGGACTCTGAGCCCTACATTTTTCTATGGAAGGCCACCCACCAATGATCTACACTGTGCTTCATGAGCTGGCACTAGACTTGTGTCATAAGTGTATTAAGCATCTAAGATTGGAGGGGGCCAGTTACAGCAGTTAACCTTCCTAGACTAATGCATCCTGGTAGTTTAAGGCATGATTTAGTCCTTAGTTACCAAATTCCTCTAAATTCCTTTCTACTGCTCTTTGAATGGGTTCATATAAAAAATTTTCTAAGAATGTGGAATATATAAAAATATATGAAATATCTTAATATAAAAAATATATACAAATCTATAAAACACTTTTTTCTAAGAATGTGGAAGGAACTCCAAAGAGAAAGAAGCCAGGTACCAATGCCAAAAGAGGACTCCATTTCTCAGGAGAGTATTTAGCCCCTTTGTTAATTTGTCTACTATGTCTTTCCTGACAAACTGCCTCTTTCTTCAGAAAGTATGGGAGCTGGAATTCACAAAGCCTCTGTGGCCGAATACATCATCAATTACTTGGCAGAAATAAAAGAAATTCTCTCAAGAAGATTGTACTTTAAACTCCAAAAATCACTGCTCTTAAAATTCTGCAATGCATGAAATCACAACACATACACATACAGAAACAAAGTCCCCTGAATGAACACTGAGAAAAATATCGGACTATGGTATCAAATTTACAAATGATATTGGCATTATCAGATACATGTTTAATATTTTCAAAGAAATAGAAGTATCAAAATTATGACTATGATAAATTACATTGTTTTTCAGCAAATATTTATCTCCCACCCCATCTCCTTTAGAGGAGTATAATATATACCTATTCTATTGATGATGCTGGACTTGGCCATATGGCTTGTTTTGGCCAATAGAAAGTGGCTGAAAGTAACTGTGTCAGTTCAAAACCTCGGTGTTAAGAGGCATCTTGTGTTTCTGCCCACCCCTCAGAGAAATTTAGATTTCTACCCTAAAAGGAATATGTCCTACATAGTAGACATGGATCCTTCAGCCCATGTCACAGAATGAGGCACATGGGAAGACATGAAATTTGACTCACTATATGAAGTAGAGCTTTCTTTAGTCTCACAAAGACATTGTATTGGCTAACAATCACATTGCTCACTTCATTATTGTTTAAATGTGTTATATACTCTATATATGCTATTTTGTATGTGTAATGGATGATAATGATGTTAATGGAATTGTTAAAAGGAAACACCTTCTTGTATTCCAAAGGTAAATTCTCCGTATTCCTTCCTTAATGTGTAGAATGTGAGACATTTTAGGTAGATCACCTGGACAAATTGGTCCATCAAGGTCAACAACTATGTATAAAAAGGAATAGAGAGAAATACTCTCTTTCTGTGTGCTAGCTTCCATCAAGAAAAGGATGAAAATGACTATAATTATACCAGAACAAGCTCTGAGTTTAGGATTGAAAATATCCTATTCCATTGATGGCACTATTTTAGGTAGTCATGACCTTAAAATGAAAAGTTTAAGACAATGTCAATAAAAGGGTTTATGGTACTCCTGGGTCAGTGTTCTGAGAATGAAAACATAAGCATATTTCCAATGCTTAGATAGGATAAATATAATACATATTTTCCTAAGCATATGTGAATGTATATGTAGACTCTTGCTGACTCTGAGCTGGGCTACTGGAATATGGATGAAAACGTGTAATGGTTCCTCCCTTAAACAGTTTCAGCTGACTCAGGGCTACAGTCTAAAAATAAATATTCTTCTAGAACACTCTCAAGGAAAGGAGGAAATTTGATGATACAATTTTTGCCTATACTGCATTGTTAGGTAGTGACCGTTTCCTTAAAGTGCAAGTCAGCCAAACCCTAATTCCACTGTATCATTTACACTGGAGGACCTTGGGTGGCAAGTTCTTATTTCTTCTCACACTAGTCCTCTGATTCCCATCAATAATGTTTATCTTCCTCTGCTTAAAAGCTGATTTTCTTAACTCAGTAAAAGTTAAGCAGTCATGGTTCAAAGGAGCCATGGTTCTAAGACTGCTTTGGAAAATGTAATAAATAAGGAACAATCTGGATTTATTATATAGGTTTCTGACCATGCAGTACATGATGTTATATATTTAGCTTTGTGCTTGGCATCAACATATTTGATTTATCATGGTCTGTTTTCAGAGTATGCAAAAATGTTAGCTTGCAACTGTCATTGAATTTGTAAAATTACAGGAACAAAAAAGTACACTGAGATAACTCTTTAAGAGCAAAACTTAATAAAGATCGTGTGATTAAAAACTAAGTTATAGAATGATCCTTAAATTAGTAAAAAAGAGTATAACTTATCCTATTGATCCACATATGATATTGCCTTGGAAGCCTAGATAACTTGTGTATGTGTGTGTATACATATTTGCATGTATATATATACATGTGTGTGTGTGTGTATTTGATTTGACAGTAATTTGAATATAATACAATTGTAAACAGAGACCAATATCTTTTTTTATTGACATTTCAAACTGTACTTGTAATCCTAGCTTACATCTACTCTAACTGATTATGAAAATGAAAAAATTTGCAAATATTTACCTTTCTTCCAATTTAGAATTGAAGAGACCAGAAAATATTAAACAGAGTAGGTGAGATGGAAGAAGGATCTGAGAGCAAATAGTGGAAGTGAGCCCAAAAGCTAAGAGGTCAGTTGCATAGGTAGGTACATATTTTGTTGGATTTGAAGACTATACAATTTGGTGGTGCCACTGTAAGGAAAATAACAGAAGATTATTAATACAAAATTAAAAAGGAAATTGAATAAAAGAAATGAATTTCTGCAGTCTTAGGAATCTAGGTTCCTTTCTCTGAGAAACTTCAGGAAATTTACTGACAATGCTTATATAAACAGAATTCTTTTTTGCAATCTGACTTCCTCTACAACTCTAGGAAATTCTTAACATTTTCAAGGACCCATTTAATTGAGGGGCCCTAATGATGCCAAAGAATCATTGTACTTCCTAGGGAACCTACCTCTGTTTAGTTGAATGTCTAAATACATACTTGTCCCCCAAGTAGTGGCCCTTAAGGGCATGGCCAGAAAAAGAAGTTACATTTCATTGTTCTGTAGAGTTGCTCTAGAACTAAAACTGAAAATATCTGTATTGTGTCCGTATCCAATTCTAGCTTGAAAAAGACAATCTGTAAACTCATTATAGTGCAAACCATTGAAAACAGTATTCATTTACACTGATTTGTCTTGAAAATTCTTGTAAAGTTATCTTGGTTATTAAAAATTCCAGGACTTGAGGAACACTCAGATTCATTCATACTATTATCCCAGAATCATCATACACCTCAAGATTATGACAAATTTTTATCATTCTTATAAGCTGTGTGAGCACATGCATACGTGTGTGTGTGAGTCCTGTCAAGGACTCTGATTTTTAGTTATTTAAGATTATCACAAATTCTGCATTAGTGTTTATACAAATTCAGTAATGTGGTACATTCAGGAAAACAGAAAATAATACTTGTGGAAATTGGGTGCCAACCCACATTCTTTGCTTATATTTACTTATTGATGTTCACAATGACACTATGAGAAAGCTGAGGCACAGAGAAGATTATTAAATTTCCTAATGTCATAAGATGTATATTAGCTCTGGAACTGCATGAATTGCAACATTCTACCACCTCACTAGGCTTCCCTACTACTGGATGCAGGCATTTACTTTTGATATAGGGATCCTCGTACAAATGGTTATATTTTTCTGTCCTAGAGACAGTTATTACACATCCTATCATAGTAGTTGTTAGAGCATGTACCTGGAAGTGCATTTGCTTTTTAATTTCTTGCTCATATGTGTTCTAGAAAATATTCTCAAGTTTGTATACTAAGACATGACTCTTACCTACTTTAAATTAATTCTTGGATTACCTATTTAGAGTTTGTGCTTCAAAAGGTCAGGAACCATGCATTAAAAGAGGCCATCTACAGCAAAAGCACAGCCAATATCAAATTGAATGGAGTAAAACTGAGAACATTTCCAGTCAGATCTGAAATTCGATAAGGATGCCCATTGTCACCACTGTTATTCAACATAGTAATGGAAGTCCTAGCCATTGCAATTAGGCAAAGGAAGGGGATCAACAGTATTCAAATAGGGTCAGACTAGGTCAAACTCTTACTCTTCACAGATGACATGATTTTATACCTGGAAAACCTCAGGGACTCAACTACAAAGCTCTTAGAATTGATCAAGGAATATAGCAGTGTCTCGGGATACAATATCAATGCTTACGAATCAGTAGCTTTTATATATGCCAACAGTAGTCAAGCTGAAAATATAGTCAAGGACTCTATTCCTTTTACAGTACTGACAAAGAAAATGAAATACCTGAAAATTTATCCAACAAAGGAAGTGAAAGATATCTATAATGAGAAACGTGAAGCCCTGGGAAAAGAAATAGTTGAAGATGTTAACAAATGGAAAAACATACCATGCTCATGGCTGGGAGGAATCAACATTGTTATAATGTCCATACTCTTCAAAGCAATCTACAGATTTAATGCAATCCCTATCAAAGCACTAATGTCATACTTTAAAGAACTTGAAAAAAATAGTATTTAATTTTATATGGAATCAAAAATAAACCTTGAATAGCCAAGACATTACTCAGAAATGAAAACAAATTAGGAGGCATCACATTACCAGGCTTCAGATTATACTACGAATCTATAGTGATCAAAACAGCATGGCACTGGCACAAGAATAGAGAGGTAGATATATGGAACAGAATAGATAACTTAGAGATGAACCCAGCACATATCATCATTTGATCTTTGATCAGTCTAACAAAAACACACATTGGGGAAAAGATCCCCTATTTAACAAATGGTGCTAGGATAATTGACTAGTGACCTGTAGAAGACTAAAACTGGACCCTCATCTTTCACAACTAACAAAAATTGATTCTCACTGGATAAAAGATTTAAATTTAAAACATGAAAATATAAAAATACTAGAAAAGAGTGCAGGGAAAACACTTGAAGATATTGGCCTGGGAAAATATTTTATGAAGAGGACCCCCCTGACAATTGAAGCAACACCAAAATATATTACTGGGACCTGATCAAGCTAAAAAGCTTCTTCATAGCTAAGGGCACTGTAAGTAAAGCAAACAGCCTTCAGAATGGGAGAAGATTTTGCAGGTTATGTTTTTGACAAAGGTCTGATAACTAGAATCTATAGAGAACTCAAACTAATCAATAAGAAAAGAACAAACAACCCTATTTCTTTCTTTTCTTTTTTAAGAGATAGAGTCTCACTTTATTGCCCTCAGTAGCATGCTGAGGTGTCATGGCTCACAACAACTTCCAACTCCTGGGCTTAGGCGATTCTCTTGCCTCAGCCTCTGGAGTAGCTGGGACTACAGGTGCCTGCCCCAATGCCCAGCTATATTTTGTTGCAGTTTGTCCTGGGCCAGGTTCGAATCCACTACCTTTGGTATATGGGGCCAGTGCCCTACCCACTGAGCCACAGGCGCTGCCCAAACAACCCCATGTCTTTGTGGGCAAGAGACTTGAACAAAAATTCTCTGGAGATGTCAGGCACATAGCCTACAAACACATGAAAAAATGCTCATCATCTTTAATCATCAGAGAAATGCAAATCAAAACCACTTTGAGATATCACCTAAGTTCCTATAAGATTAGCCCACATCACAAAACCCCAAAACTTCAGATGTTGGCATGGATGTGGAGAGAAAGGAACACTTCTATACTGCTGGTGGGACTGTAAATTAATAGAGCCTTTTTGGAAAGAAGTATGGAGAATCAAGTAACAGAAAGTTGACCTACTGTTTGATCCTGCAACACCATTGCTAGGTATCTACACAGATGAACAAAAATCATTATACAAAAAAGATATTTGCACCAGAAATGTTTATTGCAGCCCAGTTCACGATAGCCAGATTGTAGAAGCAGCCTAACTTCTTATCATCCCCTGAATGGATGAACAAATTATGGTATATGTACACCATGGAAGACTATGCAGCCATAAAAGAGGAAGACTTTACAACTTTTATGTTTACCGGGATGGAGCTGAAACATATTCTTCTTAGTAAAGTATCTCAAGAATGGGAAAAAATACTATCCAATGTACTCAGTACTATTATGAAACTAAGATATAAATGCTTACACATTCATATGAATGATAAAATACAAAGAGAGTGCAGAAAGAGAGGAGAGGAGGAAGATGGAAGGGGAGGAGGGAGGGTATTTGGTGAGATCTCACCAAATGTACACAAGCCAAGGGTACATTTCAAAACAACTAATTGCATATTATAAATGTCATGCCACAAAAATGAGTAAGGTGATGGCTACATTAGTTTGATTTAAGCATTCCACATTGTATATCAAACCATCACATTGTACCCCATAAATGTATACAGTTATGATTTAATACAAATTAAGAAAAAAAAGAAAAGAAAGAAAAACAAAACATAATAGTTTAAATAAACTATATATTCAGTATCTAAGTCTAGAGGGCAGCCAGTCAAGAAGATTCCTAGATGCTGGGCCTGAAGTATCTTCAGTTGGAATGAGGACATCCAGTAGCAATATGATAGAGATTGTTCTGGTTTGTGACTTGGATGCCACAAAGGTTGTCTATATATAAGCTGCTGTGGTGGTTTCTCTAAAGTTTATATAAAGCTGCCCATCTTCAACTTGCGGGGCTTTAGGAAAAAAAAAATAGTTTCAATTATATCATATTTTCTAGCTTAGGCTTGCAGGGCTTCAGAAAAGAGAAATGATTTCAAGATAGAAGGATTGGAGATAATTGGGAATGTTGTTTGGAGAGTCAGAGCCATATTGAAGGAAACTATAAGCATTCAGGATCCAGTTTACCTTACTGGTAGATAGTAAAACCTCGAAGAAAATGAACAGGCTAGAATCCAATATTGGGTGCACTATCGTTTTCTTCTGAAACAATTTCTTCTCTCAACAGTCACTACCTGTTTCTACCAAAGATAATCAAAGTAAGACCTATTTATTTGCAAAATAAGTTTAGTGTCATTAAACTCGGCCTGAGTATATATATGAGCACAACAAAATACTGATTGACCACATGGGCTCTTTTTCAGTTTGCTTTGCTAGAACTTTTGACAATCTGAGATTGGACTTGTAAAAATCTCTTAAGGATAGGAAGCCAAAACAAGGATGTTTTATTAAGCTATATCTCTAACAGTTATAGATTTGGGTAAATCTAGAATCAATTATAGATTCTTGGGCCTATCAGAAAGTGGCATTCCTTACTCACCTTAAGGCTGGGACGCCTCAGGCCCGTTTTACCAAGGGGAGACTTTATTGGATCCACAAAGTCAACTTTAGTTCCCTAAAGCTGTCTGGTCATTACTGAAAATAAGGCATTCCAGTTAAAGCCTTGATGCTCCCACCTGTGGCCTATTACAAGGAGAACAGATTCTTAGTGAACTTTTGCAAATGGCTATATTGCCATATAAATAATAATACAAACAGTTTCCTACCTATGGAGGGATCAGGTGGGGTGATAAAGTAAATGTTTCCATTTCTTTGTTCACAAAAGCATACCTTACCAAATTGCTATAAGCTGCAGATAACTTAAAAGAAAATATGTTTGGGTGGTGCTGTGGCTCAAGGAGTAGGGCACTGGCCCCATATACCAGAGGTGGTGGGTTCAAACCTGGCCCCAGCCAAAAACGGCAAAAAAAAAAAAAAAAAGAAAGAAAGAAAAGATGTTTCATTAAATCTGGACAAAACATTTAAAGAACCAGCAATGGTTTCAAACAAAGTCATTAAAAATTGCCCTAATCAGTTCATTTAGTCCCACGTAATTAGTTCTTGTTCTGCCTGATCTTGGTTATTAGTTTTATGAAGCCATCCATTTATTAGAATTCTGGAAATTCTTACCTAGTCCAAAAGTATGATCCTAAAGTTATCATAAATTTCTGTCCCAGGATCACTGCAACAGATTCTTGAAGTGAGGGAGAAAGATTGGGCTCAACTCCAAACTATAGCATGGGCAAATGGAAATTTAGAGCCAAGGAACAGTGTGGGGGTCAATGGAAGAAAAATTATTAAGAAGAAACATCAGGGATAAGGGATCTTTTGGCTAAAATAACCTAACAAAATTCTTATGGAAGACAGGTCAAGGTGATCAGATATCACCTGGAGGGTGGTAAAGACTAAGGCACCTGATTAGAAATCAGGGGTCTGGCTCGGCGCCTGTGGCTCAAGTGGCTAAGGCACCAGCCACGTACACCTAAGCTGGCGGGTTCAAATCCAGCCCGGGCCCACCAAACACAATGACGGCAGAAAACAAAAAAAAGCCGGGCATTGTGGCGGGTGCCTGTGGTCCCAGCTACTTGGGAGGCTGAGGCAGGAGACTTGCTTGAGCCCAGGAGTTGGAGGTTGCTGTGAGCTGTGATGCCAAAGCACTCTACCCAGGGGGACAGCTTGAGGCTCTGTCTCAAAATAAAAAAGAAAGAAAGAAAGAAAAAGAAAGCAGGGGTCCAGATTGTTGCTAAATCCACTGATGAGCATTTTTTGCTAAATCTGAAGTTTACAAGTGCACAGAGGGGCCCAGCAGATGATTTAGAAGCCTGACTAAAATTTAGTCAAGCTAACAATTTTTGTCACTATAAGAAGGTTTTTGTGGAATAATGCCTGGGAAAGATAAAAGGCAGAGAACACAGGGTTGGGCAGAGAGAGAAAGCTCTAGTCTATCATGCAGAGCTGCAAAGTCTCAGTCGATGCAGAAGGGATATGTGAAGCTAAGACTGCTTCTTAGAGGACACTTACATTGGGCAATAGTGTTCTTAGTAATACCACATTGCATAGCCATTAACCAGGGGCTATCTGGGAAGAGTGTGGCATCAGCTGGGAAATTGAGGTAGATACTGACATCAATGCAGCTGGAAGCTGTCTGCCAAGTGCACCCCTTGCAGTTGAACAGTGAGTTCTTTCTTGAAAGGAGAGCCAAGCTGCACATACTCCTGGCTCTCACAGCTGATTGTGCATTCAATTTTTATATCCCCAGCCTTTCCTTTAATTTTAGAGGTGTGGTGTTTGGTGGTGCCTCATTACATACTCACCAACCACTTCTATACAGCCAAACATCTGGACACCCAGCATGCTCAGCTGTTTAGAAGAGCCACATTAGAGCACATGGAGCTGGAGCTGTCATAGGACTTTACGAGGTTCTGAGTCACAGCTAAGCATTCTTTTGGTCACATAAACTGTGAATTCCTTGACAAAGGGGACTATCTTTTCTTTCCCTGTGTATTTTTTCATCCCCTTCTCATCCTACACAAAAAACGCAGAGTCTAGCAGAGCAACTGCCACCAAAGAGGATCACAGGAAATGTTGTGCTTAGCAGAATGACTGATTACAAAACCGTTTACCTTCTTCCCCTAGCTTGGTGTCAATATAAATGGCCTTTGTGTTAGTTGTTGTTGCTGGTGGCTCTGACGTGGTTTTGCAATCAATTCTCTTGTCTGTTTACTTCTTTATGAAAGAAGGAAGAAAATTCCTAGTGGTAACGGATAATACAAATAAAACAATACTGAGAAGAGATGTGCTATATTAATTGGATTGAAGGATCACTTTCTGGCACCTGCCTCTCCAGTGACATCTCAAGAAAGATAACCTGCTTTCTGGCACACTGCAGCAATGGCTGGGAGCACGATGTGTTACAGATCGAAGGAGCCAAGCATCCATATGTCAACAGAAACTAGGAAGAAAGGAAGGAAAGAAAGAAGGGAAGAGGTGAAGAAATGGGGGGGGAAAGAAAAGACAAGGGTTAGATTTTAGAAATTAATTGTTCACAAAAACGTGAATGTTGGGAGGCCCTCTGTGTAAATCGCAACTTTCACTTGCCAGTCAATTTAGGATAATTTTATAGTTGTGAGAAGCTTGCTTCCAGAATCAGGACATTTAAATACACCAGAGGCATCCAGTTGGTAGCTGAGATGAAATATGAATGTCAGAAACTCTTAGCAGCTGCTGAGAAAGGACCTGTCCTTTGTAAGCTTTGCAAAAAATGAGCAAATGCTCACTGTCAGTCTGTAGCACCCCCTGGTGGTCACTCAAGGAGTATGTCTGACAAGTCAAAAAGCTGACAAGTCTAAATAAGTGCAAAGAACCAGTTTCTTCGCGGGGAGTGGCTTTATTTTCAAAGCCTGCTACGATGGGTGCCTTTCTGTGCCAGGAGCTAAGCTCTTCACTCCTGACTTCTTAAAGATACCTGGGGACAGCTGCAAATGGGGAAGCTGAAAACAAAGCCACAAGGGGGCTTCCTGAAAGGCTCTTTGATCCCACTGATAATGATGTTCTTCTGGATAATGTACTTGTTTCAAGTACATGATTAATGGAATTATTATTCATAATTAGTAAATGCCCAGAGAGCAAGGAACACAGTGGTCTGACTGGCTGTCAGTAATTGTCAGGCCAACACTAATAATGTTCAAGAAGTAGAAAGACACCAGTATTATCCTTTAATTTTATTTAGAAATGCCATTTTCTAACAGCAGTTGAATGTTGTGACAGGTGTGTACTCTATGGATTATGTCCCCTCTAAGTTCCATTTCTCATATCTCTTACAGAGTACACAGGGGAGGCTGAGCATTTATCATTGCTTAGTTAATTAGGGCCTTGCTTTCCAGTGGAAGATTTTGTAAATTATACCTGCATCTTTTTTTTTCTCTTCCTCATCTATTCATGAAATCACCTATGCTGCTAATCTCTTTAGGAGATACATTATGTTGGAACAACCAAATTCTGTTAGCTACCAGTTTGGCCTCTAATGAAGTGCATTGCAAGGCCAATCAACTAAGTTTTTATGACATGGCCTCTCTTCCTGTAATGGTGGGGGGAAATGTCTTAGTAGCTTTCCTGCTGTAGAAACTTTTCCAGAATTATTTCATTTTCTTAGCTACAATTGATCAAAACCCTGGAATGTTCATCAGCACCGAGTATGGCAATAGCAATATGCTGTAGCAAGACCCTGGTCAGAGTGAAAAGCATTTGTAGAGGAAGTTGCCATCTTCTCCAGTGGAGTTTCTTTTAGGTTACAGCAATCAAATAGCCAGGCTTCTCTGTGCAATTGTCCAGATAAACTAACTGGAGATGACAGGAAGGCAGCTAATAGACCTCAAACACATTTTGCAGTTTGATTTTCCTTTTGAGTATGCACTGTCGAATTTTCAAAACAGTGCACGGCCTGGGATACTAGAAGCAGGTGTTTAAGTTCTTTGTGGATCTGGAAGCAGGAAAGGTGGCCGGTGAAAAGTGCATTGTTATTGACCAATTCAAGGCAGGCTGCATGGGAAAAGCTAAATGTGGCAATTCGGGCTATAGGCAGAGACAGTCGAAACTCTCTTCAAAGATCAGACATATGAAAAAGATTATATTTGGTTCTGCCTCAGAAAAACTAAAGAGGTCCAAAGTGGGTCACTTTTGCCCAGGCCGAGCTAAACACAAAATGGAAAGGGATAAAGGGTGAGCTAGCCCTTTCCTGCCAGGGCTTTGACCAGAATTTATTTGTCCACCCCGGATATCTAGCTCCTTGCTATTGAAAGTGAAGTGCATGGTCTATCATCACCTGGGAGCTTGCTGGAAGTTCAGAATCTCCAGCACCACATCAGACTCCCTGAATCACAATCTGCCTGTTAAAAAAATACCCAGGGGATTGTTCTATGGCCGTTGCACTTTGGAAAGCTTTGGTTCAAGGCACTTGTTGAAGTTGTCTCTTCAGTTCAGGGGTGATGAAGGTTCATACTCAGTTTCATAAAAAGCAAGAATAAATCCATTTAACGTCTTATGTATTTAGCTTTCTTTCCATAGGGACTTGACTTGAAAAAGAAAAAAAAAAGATTTGATTTCCAAACATTTGAAAAGAAAACTTGAGATATATTGTAGGGATGACAAGAGTCAGATTTTCCACAGCTTGGGAAAATTTTTAGTGAGCAGTGGGCTACTTTTAGTGCAAACATTAATGATTAGCCCAAAAGTGACCTGAAATATCATAAATAATAGGGTTCCATTTCTATCCTTTTGAAGCAGCAGACAGACCAATGTATGGGTGCTGCCCACTTTATCTCCCAGGACTCTGAAAATTCTTAAAGCCACCTTAAAGAGGAATAGTCTTTAACATAAAGAAGATGCTTTTATTAAAAAATGAAAGTATAGTTTCTGGGGCCCAGTTGGGGTAGAATAAACAATCTCCAGGGGACAAATACAGGGTGGTCATCAAATTTGTGTGCAATTTAAAATAGTTGTCTACAGAGCTGGGCTATTGTGAGACTAGTAGAAAACACAATGATTCAAGTTATGAATCATGAATTTGGATTGTTTTCTCTAAATATCTGGTTGGGACTGTCCTTCCATCTCAAAGCCTCAAATGGCCTGCTTGCCCAGAGGCCAGTCTGCACAGTAGAGAGCTGTTTTTCCTTGTCACTGAGGAGAACTTCACAGCTGGCTACATTAAGAGTGGATTGTGAGATTGATTCCAACAGAAAATTCTGGGTTTCCACAATCCTGGTCTGAAAAGACCAATTTCACAAGAGAAACAAAATTATAAAAATGAAAGAGATAATGGCATTAATGGCTTAGAATATCACACTCAAGGGACTTCTTGAATTATCTTGAGAGGAAATCTAATTAGTTCCAACTTCACTGAGAAGGTACAATGCCCAGAATATCAAAGAGAGCTCCTAATCGGCCCCACATGGTTTCTGACGTTTCTTGGGGTATAGGTTCCTATGGAAAAGTGGATTTTCCTATAGAAAATCTATTCATTGTGTCTAACTCCCAGACTGTGGGGGCTAGATTTTATTTACGTCTTGAGTGAAACCATTTTATTTCTCCACATGTGCCTGGAAACTCTCACCACAAAGGAGAGAATCTGCTGAGTAATGAATGTTGCAGGGGGGGTCCTGCCCCAGGGGCAGGGTTCTTTAAGACCTGTGGATCTGGCAGCAATTGACTAAGGAAAAATAAAGTTAAAAGCTCAAGAAATAAAAAAGGACACACGAAGGGCGGCACCTGTGGCTCAAAGGAGTGGGGTGCCGGCCCCATATGCCGGAGGTGGTGGGTTCAAACCCAGCCCCGGCCAAAAACTGCAAAAAAAAAAGGACACACGTAACAGAATTTTTTCAAAGGTGGGACACCGAGGACCACTGCTAGCTTGTGGGGTTCCAGTGATTGGCCCTGAGTGTTTGTTCTACCCAGCTTTTGTTGAAGCCTGGTTTTTCATTGAGCTGAGAGGGTAAGCTGAGGAAGGGAATGAAAACGTCAGCAGTTTCTCTGAGTAAGCATGTTAGTTCTTATTCTATCTATAATCAGTAACTTTAAGGACCTGGGAGGCCTGGAGAAATCCCAAACCTGAGCCTTGTGTGGTGGCAGCCTCCTGTTTGTGGTCACACACACAGATCCCTTGGGGTAAGTTAGACCCCCCTCTAGTATCTCTGTGGAGCAGACACAGTGACGTCAGTTCTCCTCTCAAGGAGAACTGGGAAAGAGGAATGTTCTCCTTATCTCTACCTGGAGGCATTTCCCTCCTTAGTTAGGGTACATGCCCTCCTGCCCATAGCTTAAGGCTGGAGCTGTTCCCTTGATCTCTGCCCTGGCCATAATATGAATTTCCACCTAGCTTTGTGTGACAGGTGGTAACTTTTGCCACTGTCCTGTTTGGACATCCTGTTCCCTATGCATACCTTCAGATGTCTTTGTTATGTGTTTCCCACACATATAATTTACTTATCTCAGTCACATTCATGTAGCAAGCAATCAGGTACAAGGTTAAGCATAATGACTATTTGTAGTGATTGCATATTTCTTCACAATCAGTGATTAACATTAAGAGAAACAGCTTCATGAAGATACCACTTCATGAAGGACAACTGAAATTTGTTCTCCTACATTTCACATGTCATAAGTGGGGCCAGAATAATATGCTCATTCTAAGCACTGGGAAGCATCTTATTTGGGAAACTCTTATGAGGGTGATGTCTTTCTTTTATAGAACCAATAATAAATTATTAACCTAGGAATCAAAAAGAACCTTCCAAGATTTGGGGTTTGTGTTCCCAGCTATGCATATCCCAGGTATCTGCACACATTTAGCTCATCTTACATATTTCATAATAATTTCTTCCTTCCAAAGTATGTATCTATGCTTTTAAGCAAAATTGTGTTAATCAGAACATTCGCAATTATGGGAAAATTACTTATAAACATCACTTACGTTTACTTTACAGGAAAGAATGGTAAACGATACTTTATTTTTACCAATTTAAATTTGTTTCCTGAGAGAAATAATTCAATGACATCACAGTTAACACCTTTGCAATGGAATTAATCTTGCTACATGAATGATGCACTTTAGGTAAGTATGTTTTGTACTTTCTTTAATATCCACATGTGACATATTGTGTTTATGTTTACACTATTTTTTTTTTTTTTGCTTGGCAATCAGAAAATGAAAGCATCTTCAAATATTACTGAGTATCTCAGAGGCATGTGCCATAGACTTCAATATACATACAATATAATGTTATAAAAATATATAGTAAAATATAAGTTTCTTTGAGACCTGAGGCATCTTATGCTTATAAATCAAGGAAATAAGTACTGTTAAAAATCATATCTAATAACCAAAATTATGATTCACATTATTATTATATGTTAGGTGAAACTTGGATGAGGTAGGGGAAAGTAAGACTAAAAATGATTTAATTTTTCCCAACAAATTGAGATGACCACTCAGAAATGGAACCTAATTTAAGAACCCAACTTACAGTGTAGATGTATGGATGATAACACCATCTGAATAAGGAAGAGGGTAGCCAGGTTACCCTGCTCATAAAACTTTACAGAAGCATTAAAAGAGTAAAGCTTAAATTTTCCCTCTGTCATTAAAGAAAGATTATCAATTATCTCTTCATTCCTAGTGAAAACTTACTGTTTTTTAAAAAATATATTTCCCACAAAACCAGGTACTAGCAATGTACAGCCCATGGGCTAAATCCATTTTGCCTCCTATTTTCGTAAATAGCACTTTATTAAAACAAAGATGCAAGTTATTTGCCTATTTTAATGCCTATTTTTTGCTCTATAATTGCAGACTTAGTTGATTAGTTGCAACTGAGTCCACATGGAATACCAAACCTAAAATATTATATGGCTACTTGAAAAAAAGTCTCCTGTGCCCTACTCTAATGTGATAATTAATTAGTTATATCTAAAGATATATAGAATGCAAAATCTATTTCACCTACTACAGACTATTAAATATATAACATTATATTTTACTAAGCAATGCTGAAAATAAAATGGTCATAAACATTAAAGAACTTTTAAATCTCTAAAATCTGAAATATTTATCTGAAGTAATTATCATAACTTCATTCTTACAACCCAAATTAAATCTCCCACACAGTTCACTAAAGTTGAAAAGAAGTAGTCAGAAAAAAACAAACGATATGATCCATAAATCAATTACTGGTGTTCATAGTGCTCTGGAAGATTGTAGTTTGAGGAATCCAATTAAATGTGATATATTTTTAACATAAAAGTAATAGCAATACCTTGACCCATCAAACTCTATGTATTGACACTGTCAGTTCTAAAACAACCCCACAGAGAAATTTAATGGCGAAAACTTTGTTTTATGACATAAAAATAAAATATTCTCCTATGCTCAATGTATGAACAAATAACTTTTTGACAGTAATTAAAATTCTTCACATGTCTCTGAAACTCAGATTCTTCAGTCCAAAAGTGATAACAGTGAATAGTATTTTTCTATGGCTTGTTTTCAGAGCTAATTTTTTTTTTGTGGTTTTTAGTATTTGTTATTCACTACCAATGTTTGCTTTGCTAAGAAATTCCATTGTATATTCATACTCCTGTGTTCTAAGGCAACATTATGGACTATCCTCTTAAAAAAGAAAATAAGAATTCTTTGTTTCAGCAGGAATGAATACTAAACAAACTTATAACATCATATCTCATTTTATTTTTAATTTTAAAGATGAACTCTCACTCTGTCTCCCAGATGGAATGTAGTGGTATGACTGACCCCTGGGGCAATTAATCCTATCACATCAGATAGTCCCAGAGTCACTGGGAGTACAGGAACATGCCATTAGGTTTGGCCAATTTTTAAAATTCTTGTAGTGGTAGTGCTCACTGTGTTCCCCAGGCTACCATATCTCATTTGTAAATGCTTATCTTTATGTTAAGTATTAAGAAATATCTAAGTAGAATATTTAAAATGATAAAGGAAAACATACCTACAAGGTACCATCCAACTGGATCAACAGCACAATATCCCAAATATCAATACAAACACTGAACATGAACCATCCTAATGGCCCAGTGAAAAGACATAGGCTGAATGGAGGAAAAAAGACAACCCAATTATATTATTCTCCAAGAAACATATCCAACTTATAAAGACTCTCACAGATTCGAAGTAAAGGGATGAAACATAGGTGAAAAAATCCTCAACAAAGTACTAGCAGACCAAATTTAACAAAATATTAAAAATATAATTCATGATAATTAAATGAGTGTCATTCCAGGGATGCCAACTAATGTAAATCAATGAACATGACTCACCACATAAACAGAAGCAAAAACAGAGGCCATATGATCATCTTAATAGATTTAGAAAAAACAATAAAATCCAGCACCCTTTCATGACAAAAAACTGTCAACAAACTAAGTGTGAAAGAACATACCACAAAACTATAAAATCCATATATGACAAAAACATAGCCAACATCATACTAAATGTAGAAAAGTTGAGAGCATTTTCCCCTAAGAACTGGGGCAAGACAAGTGTGTGATCAATTCTATTCAACATAGAATTCAAAGTTCTAACCAGAGCAATAAGGCAAGAGAAAGAAATAAATGGTATCCAAATCTAGAAAGAGGTGGTGGAACTAACTTGTTGGCCAATGATATGCTCTTGTATTCAGAAAACCCCAAAGACTCCAAGAAAAAAAATACTCCTATAATTGATAAATTGATACAGCCAAGTCTCAGGTTATAAAAAACTGAACAGAAATCAGACACAGAAAAAGCATTTGACAAAATAGAGCACTTTTTTTTCTAATACGAACACTCAAGAAAATTGACATAGATGGGACATTTTTTAAACTAATAGAAGCCATCTATTTGCATATGTTGAAACATCCTTGCATCCTTGGGATGAAGCTCACTTGATCATGGTGAATTATCTTTTTTATGTGCTGTTGAATTTAGTTTGCAACTATTTTGTTAAGGATTTTTTCATCTATATTCATAAGGCATATTGTTCTGTAGTTGTCTCTTTTATAACTGTGTCCTTTTCTCAGTTTTATGTCAAGGTGATAGTGGGTTCATAGAATGAGCTAGGGAGGATTCTTTCCTCTATATTACAGAATGATTTATCTAGGGTACCAGTTGTTTGTATGTCTGGTAGAATTGAGCACGGATTCCATCTTATCTGGAACATTTTTTTCATTTGGAGATTTTTTTATTACTCTCTCTGCTCCTCATTGGTCTGTTCAGAATTTCTAATTCTTCCTGATTCAGGCTTGAAAGCTTGCATTTCCAGGAATGTATCCATTTTTCTTAGGTTTTCTAGTTTGTGTGCATAGACCTTATTTATAGTATTCATGGATGATATTTTGTACTTCTGTGGAATCAGCTGTAATGACTCCTTTTTAATTTCTGATTAATCTTATTTCTCTTTTATTTTGGGTTAAACTGGGTTGTGTTCCATCAATTTTGTTTATCTTTTCAAAGAACTAACTTTTTGGTTCATTGATCCTTTGTATTTTTTTGGGAGGGGGATTCCATGACATTTAGAAACTTAATTAAATTAAAATACTTCTGCACAGAAAAGAAACTAATCAACAGAATTAATAGACAATGTACAGAATGGGAGAAAATATTCCCAAACTGGACCTCATATAAAGGACTAGTAGCCAGAATCTACAAAGAACCCATACACAAAAAATTTATAAAACAAACAACCCCATGAAAAAGTGGACAAAAGGCATGAACTAAAGTTTTCCAAAGGAAGGTAGACAAATGGCCAATAAACATATGAAAATATGCTCAACATCACTAATCATAGGGGGAATGCAAATCAAAATACAATGAGGTACCACTTTGCCTTTATCAGAATGGCTAATATTAAAAAATTAAAAAAAACTTTCAAATAGATGTTGATGTGGATACAGAGAGGAAGAAATGCTTATACCCTGTGGGTGGAACTGCAAATTAGTACAAACCTCTATGAAAAACAGTATGGAGATTTGTCAGAGAAATAAATGGAGATCTACCATTTGATCCAGCAATCCTATTACTGGGAATTTGCCCAGAGTAATGAGAAGTAATTTCATAAAGGAGACACTTGCACTTGAATGTTTATCACAGCACAAGCCTTACTTATATGGATGTGGAATCAACCTAAGTGCTCATCAATTCAAAAGTGCATTAAGAAAATATGATATACATATATCCCATGTAATATAATTCAGCCATAAAAAGAAATGAAATAATGTGTTTGTAGCAACTTGGATGGAACTAGAGGCCGTTATCCTGTATGAAGTGTCTCAGGAATGTAAACCCAAACACCTATGTTCTTATGTTCTCACTAATAAACAGGAGCTAAATAATGGGTACACACAGGCATATAGTGAGATAAAGGACATGAGAAACCAAGAAGAAGGAAGCATGGGTGAGAGAGCCATAAAAACTTACCTATTTGGTACAATCAATACTATTCTAGTGACACGCTCACTAAAAGCTCTGACCTTAGTATTACACAACTTCAGTCCCCAAGTCCTGGGCCACAAATTGGTACTAGTCCTTGGTCTGTTAGGAACTGGGCTTCACAGCAAGAGGTGACAACAGGTGAGCAAGGGAAGCCTCATCTGTATTTACAGGCACTCCCCAACCACTGCATCACCACTTGAGCTCTTCCTTCTTTCAGATGAGCAGTAGCATTAGATTCTCATAGCAGTGGGAACTTTACTGTAAACTGCACATGAAAGGGATTTAGATTGTACACACCTTATGAGAATTTATCTAATGCCTGAGCTCTGAGGTGGAACTGAGGTGGGCTACCACTGATTCGGCATTATGGTGAGTTGTATAATTATTTTACTATATATTACAAGGTAATACTAATAGAAATAAAGTGCACAATAAATGCAATGTGCTTGAATCATCCCCAAACTGTCTCCCACCCTGTCTGTGGAAAAACTTTCTTTCATGAAATCAGTCTCTGGTGCCAAAAATGTTGGGGAACCCTGTTATACAATGTATTCAAGTAACAAAAACATTTTTACCCTTTTGATATTTTGAAATAAAAATATTAATGTAAAATAAATTAAATAAAAAATAAAAACTAAGACTACAGCTAGGATTATTTTAAAAGTAAAATGTGCTTATCGTTTTTAATTAAAATATAAATAATAAAAAATAAAATAGGCCAGTGAAAACAATCAATAAAAATATGCTATGTGCTCTTATAATCTACAAATCTAATATGTAAGAAAAAATATCAGGAAACAGATTTACACACTATATAATTGCAGGGAAGTAAATAAATATTTTTTATTGCTGCATCCCACTTCAACCTTCTAAAGTTTTATCTTAAGTTCAGTTGAAAATAAGTTATTATTAGGCTTCATAGTGTAGATATAGGGCCAATGCAATTCTCAATATTTTCAATAAAATAGTGTAGGGTAAACATCTATTGCTTGGATTTCCTGTTTCCTAGTAGACTTGCTGACCCCACTTAGTTCTTTCTCTAAAGGACCAGGAAGACTTATGATGCTTTTTATAGTTCCAGAAAGGAGCATATGAATTTTCAACTGAAATAGGTTAAAAAAAGGCTATGAAGAATCATAGGGCAATTTTTAAAGAAATGATAATTTTTAACACACTTTTCAATCTTGTTGGTTCATTGAATACATGCTATTTGTCATGTAGCCATATAATGATGATTCTTTGAGCCAAAATTATAGATGGAATTTTTTTATGAAGGTTTATGAAAAATATAAATTATGTGGAGAAATAGCTGTGGGAAACTCTAGTGATAACTGATATGGAGACAGTCATGACTTAACGCTTTTTAAGTAGAAAATTCCCCATTTCTATAACCATAAACCACCTACATGCTGAAGTCCAAAGTATAGGGATTGTTTATTTGTTTGTTTGTTTTTTATGAGACAGAGTCTCACTTTGTTAAACTTGGTAGAGTGCTGTGGCATCATAACTCACAACAACCTCAAACTCCTGGGCTCAAGTGATTCTATCGCCTCAGCCTCCCAACTACCTGGCACTATTAGCGCCCGCCACAACTCCTGGCTATTTTTAGAGATGAGGTCTGGATCTGGCTCAGGCTGCTCTCAAACCTGTGAGCTTCGGCAATCCACCCGTCTCAGCCTCCTAAATGCTGGGATTACAGACCTGCACCACCGTGCCCAGGAGAAAGTATTGTTAATGAGAACAAAAAATGTCCTTTCCATCATTCAAAGAATTTAAACACTCTTAAGAGACCTAATGCAACTAACTTCTAAATAATCAAAGTTGGGCTACTTCCTGAATGTGAGTCTAGTAAGAGCAAAGTAGGAAAGACTGTACTTGAATGAGAGAATCATGAATTACAGAGATATTGAATGTATAGGAAGGTCATGAACATATTTCTTCTCTTTCACAATTTTGCCTGTGACTAACTGGCTATCAGGATGAGCTAGAGACATTTTTCAGGTTGATAAAATACATAAGAGTGAAAAAAATTCCATGGAATTTTTCCCTCAAAATATCAACCCAAATGTGAGAGATTTGAAGTTCGTTTGTGGCAATGGAGATGAGTGGAGACAAAGAGATATTTCAGCAAAGCCTGAGGAATCTAAATATCGAGAAGTTTGCCATTTCTGTTTCTCTATCAAAAATCTCTTTTTTT
Source organism: Otolemur garnettii (assembly GCF_000181295.1). NCBI lineage: Eukaryota > Metazoa > Chordata > Mammalia > Primates > Galagidae > Otolemur > Otolemur garnettii. The sequence goes on from NW_003852467.1 coordinate 519,993, forward strand.
TTCTTTGTTCTTGACTCATTGCCTTTTCTTGAATATACAACTCCCAACTTTCCAAGGGAAGCCATTCAAGGGTTACCCCAAGGTTTAAGGAATATTGGCAGGCAAAGTTTCTGCCTTTTTCTGAGTCTCTATAAATGAATCAGGTAAAACAGTGACTTGAGTACAGAGACAAGTGCCAAGAAATTGAAGAAAATTACTCCTATGAGTGGTACTTAAAATACTTGTATTCACCTGTATAAACATATGCTGTATCTCATAAGCTGTGAACTCCATACTGCCAGCAGGCCAAAGCAAGTTGAATTTTTTTCCTTTTACATTCTTTTAAGAAACATGCTCACTTTGAAAGATACTTTCTTTTTTTAATTTTTTTTTTTTTTGAGACAGAGCCTAAAGCTGTCCCCATGGCTAGAGTGCTGTGACATCACAGCTCACAGCAACTTCCAACTCCTGGGCTCAAGCGAGTCTCCTGCCTCCACCTCCCAAGTAGCTGGGACCACAGGTGCCTGACACAACACCCAGCTATTTTTCTTTTTGGTTGCAGCCATCATTGTTGTTTGGCGGGCCCAGGCTGGATTCATTCAAACCCACCACCTTACGTGTATGTGGCTGGTGCCTTAGCCACTTGAGCCACAGGCGCCGAGCCGATACTTTCTTTTTAAAGGACATAATTTATGTTTACTAAAAAAAATAATTTCACTCTGGGCCAGGTGACCTAGAGAGATGTTCCTTAATATCTATGGGCCTCTAAAAATACCTCAATGTTGAGGATGCTTGTATTTTTGAGACAGGAGTCTGACAGCCTCCTCATTTGCTAGCAAATTAATAAATTTCTCTTTGATTCTCGGACTGTTTGTTCCCATTTTTCTCATGCAGCTTTAGGGGACAAGTGCTGAACTTTTGGTAACAGATTTTGGTGTCTCTAGATTGGCCCATCAGCAGCCCTGTGAAATGGCACCCCACAACTGAAGAGGCAGAGAGCAGCCGTGACAGAGTGGTGGGTCTCCGGGGATAAGAGCAACTTCTTTTCAAGGTGAGACAGCAAGGGACAACCACTGCAGCTGCTGGAGCAAGCTTATTTTAGCTCCAGGGAACTCCCATCTCTGTCTCGTCTAAGTAGATGCAGCTTTCTGCAACTCGAACTGAGTTGAGGAGAAGGCAGTGGGTTTTGAAAGTGTCTGGATGCCAGGCCTTTTGTTGGGCACTGTGTCAGGTCCTGAGCATTCAACAGAACAGAAAAGATCCCTCCTATCATGAAGCCTAAATTCTAGTGATTAGATTCAGGTAAAAGGGGGGAGTCCTGCAAAAGACACCATTGATATCAATCTCTTCAATCTCTTAAGAAGAAAACGAACAAAATCTCTCCTAACAAGTCTCAGAAAACTTCCAGTTATGTCTCAAAGGGCAGACTGTATAATGTGGCTACCTCATCTTTAAGAAAAGGGGAAAACGCTATAAAGATAGAGTAAGATCCTCTCTCTCCCCCTTTTAGGGCAAGCCTGGGGGCAGACCCATCATTTAGATTCAGCCAATCAACTGCTCAATTCCATGATCTTGACTCTTGAACAAGGGATACAAGGACATGAGGCTGGTTGAAGGACATTTTTCATCACAAGTGACAAAAGCAGTATGCTGATCAAACTTCCTGCTAGGAGAACATGCTGTGGTTCTCGTGGTCCCTTCAGATTTTCCCTTGCTAATTCTCAGCTTCCCACTGCTTAAGTGGGCCTTTGATAATAGTACTCAGATATAAACTACTACTACTACTAGTCTGGCTTACCCAAAATCTAATCTCTACTTCTTTTGGAATAGAATAGAATCTCATACCCTTCCAAAAAAAAAAAAAAAATCAATGTTAGTATGTGTTGGCAGGGTTTCCCAAAAGACAGAACCTAAATCAAATATTTTCATTTATTCTCTGGAACATCCTTAGAAGGTAAGGAAGTAAAACAGGAAAGGGAGGAAGCTTTAAACAGTGCGTTAATAAGCTAGTTACTTACTGAGTTGAGAGCACAAAAGCTTCTTTTCTTGCTTGCAAAACTCAAGACTGCCATGAGAAGAAAGATTTGAAAGCCCCTCTTTTGCAGTGCCATTCAACATGCCAGTTGGGTTGCTTTATGGCAATATCACATAGAAAGGAGACAGAGGTCAGGTACCACCTTTTGCGGAACGCAGTGATGTTTCTACACTATATGACAGCCACACACCTACTTAGGAAATTTGTTACTTGTTAAGTTTCCCACTGTCATCTCTTGGTCTCATAGGGAATTTCCACTGCATGGAAATTTCCGAGGTGTGCACTTAGTGCACAGTAGAAGGTTACTGTTCTCTATCATGGTCCATTGCTTAACACAGTCTGCCAACAGCCAGGAGGATGGTTTTCTCCCCCACTGAGTCTTTTCAGATGAGATACTTTCCTAACATTACTATTATTGCCTCTGTAAGCTGATTTCCCATTAGAGTTAAAACTTTTGAGAAAACGGGATTTAGCTTTTTCCTAAGAAATGAATCTCAGTGGTGATATTAACAAGTTCAACTCAGATAAAAAACTGTGTTCTTATAGCCTCCAACACGGGTCATTTTCAGCAAATGTAAACTTATTTTCTCTGTCATTTGAAGACTTCTTTTATTAATCACAAATATTTTTACAGCAGGTTTTTAGTTGCTAAAAACATTAATTTTATTTTAGCCTTGTTTTATGAATGGAGAAGAGCTAATCCTTCTTTATCACTTGTGAACCGTATGAAAGGCTAAACTTTGGTAAGGATTTTTGTGATTTGTGATCATTTAAAAACTTATGAATTGTGACACTCAGGATGACTTATGAAAATGAAACATCTTCCACTGTTCACTTCCTGCCAGGATTTCCTAAGAATAAGGATATTTTATTGCATAACTGTAGTACAGTAGTGGACTTCAGATTAGAAAAATGAGGTAAAAAATGATTAAACAAGGCTCAGTGCCTATAGCTCAGTGGTCAGGGCACCAGCCACACACACTGAGGCTGGCAGGTTCAATCCAGGCCCAGGCCTTGTTGTTTGGAATTGACAATTGCAACAAAAAATAGCAGGGTGTTGTGGCAGGTGTCTGTAGTCATATTGCAGGTGTCATATTGCAATTGACAACTGCAATAAAAAATAGCTGGGTGTTGCAGCAGGCGCCTGTAGTCCCAGCTACATGGGAGGCTGAGGCAAGAGAATCACTTAAGCCCAAGAGTTGGAGGTTGCTGTGAGCTGTGACGCCATAGCACTCTACTGAGGGTGACATAGTGAAATTCTGTCTCAAAAAAAATGATTAAATAAGTTGTTTGTCCTTGCATTGGCAGCACATATACTAAACAAGTTGTTCAAGGTTAAGACGTTTTCTTATCTGTAAAAAGAGGATAGTATCGGAACTTCATAAGTTTGTTATAAACTTTGTTATGAGTTAATATTTATGGCACACTGATAGAGTAAAATTTACATAATTACTCTTTTTTCTGTTTTTTTTTTTTTAAAGCACACCCCTGTCTGAGGAATATAATTACTCTTTTTAAGTTAAATAAACAAGTATCCAACTAGACTTGCCTTTTTTGTCTTTCTTATTTTATTTTTACCTTTTTGTGCTCTCCATTCACGTTAGACACAAAAAGGAGCCGCCAATTCTTTCACAAAGATTTTGAAAGTTAAAAGACATTTATTTTTATATAAAGTATATGTTTTATGACATCAGTAAACCTTCCTTGAGAACAATATTGGAGGAGGTATTGGATAGTGTGTTAAATTGAATGGTGAATACCACCCTTATGCAAGCAGCCAGTTTTGTGAAATGAAGCTTTCTAGATTCTGATTCACATTCTATAGCTTTAAATGCAACCAGGTCCTTGAATGGAAAGAACATCGGAAGATGACCCTGGGCTAGTCCCATTCAGTTGTTTTGGGGACATTACGAATTCCCTATTTCTGTTAATCTCTGAATATCTTGAAAACCTTGCAAATTACCTAAGAAGATGAGCTGGTAAATTCAAAATGTAACAAAATACTATAGAGTTGAAACAACATAAATTTACCTCTCACAGTTCTAGAGGCTGGAAAGTCTAAGGTCAAGGTGCCAACAAGGCAGGTTTCATTCCTCGACATCTTATCCTGGCTTGTGTTCATATGATCTCTTTGTGTGCTTATAGAAAGAAAGAAAATTCTCTCGTGTTTCTTCTCATAAGGGCCCTAATTCCATCATGAGGGTCCTACATTCATGATCTCATCTAACCCTAATTTTCTCTCAAAGGCCTCACCTTCAAATACCATCATATTAAGGGTGATGGCTTCAACATATGAATTTGGGGATAACACAAGTACTTAATACATAACAATCTCTTACATGATTTAGTCTGGAGTCAATTTATAAGCCTCCCTCCAACCTTGTTTGTCTTCAGTGCAAATTTACAACTCAATGGACTTGCTAGTACCTGGTTTATGATGAGCAGCTCTGATCTTTTAACCACCTGACAGTGCTCAGTCTTTATAAGGGTTCAGTAGAATGCCAGGAGCTGTGTTCCTAATTTTAGAATAGGTCTTTGCTGGGTAGAGTACTGCTTATTATCAGCACTTTAGGGGCCAGTTGTGCAACTCTTCTATTGGGCCTTAACAGAGACTCCACACTGGGTACCTATAGCATTATCTAATCTCGGTCGTTTGACTCAAGTGTTAGTGTAACTTGTAACACAAACTAGACAAATGGTTTCAACTCAAAACAAATGTATGAGTCATCAGATATGCAGATGGCAGCCTATGAGTCATTAGATATATGGGTAGCAGCAGTTCCCAAGGACAGTACATGCCCCAAAGCAACAGAAAACATATGGCCCTTTACCTTTAACATGTAGAATACCCAGAATATAGGATTGACCCATTTCACCATCAGTCTCACTGACACACTTGTGGAATCCTTAGCTCTGCCAGATTAAATGTTGTAGGTCTCAGAGGCAGAATAGCCTGACAGGTGCATGTTATAGATTCCACTGAATTGAAAGGTGCAACTATCACTTGTCCACTTCGGACATCATATCACCAGCAAATCATATAATTGTCAATTATTATCGGTGGGAAAGGAGGCAAACAATTACTGAATTGGAGAAAATACTTTGATTACTATGAGGAGTAAGGACACTACTGCACAAAGGGAACAGGGGAGAGTATATCTTACAGCCAGGGGTTCAAATGTATCTTGATACTTCTTTACCAAGAGATTAGTATAAATGAGTATTTTTGGTGGCACCATACGAATAGGAGCAAGGTTAAAAAGGGCTTACACTCCTAGGGAATGAAGTTCTAGTTTATCTTACCATTCAAGCAGCACAGATGATACTCAGTGCTTGCTCATGATGATGGAAGTTCTGGTAGTTACTGATGTTGCCAGGAGACCAAACTTTGGAAGAATGTTGTTATATCTCAGTCAAAGATATAATTTTAAGATCCATGATAACTAGGAATAAAGTAATGAATTCTGTTACTAAGTATCCATGGGAAACTGATAAAAGCAAAGATGATGAATACCTATTGCAGTCCCAAGACCAGGAAAAGCATCAATCATAGAAGTACTTAGAACTTTTGGGTGGTGCCTGTGGCTCAGTGAGTAGGATGCCGGTCCCATATACTGAGGGTGGCAAGTTCGAACCTGGCCTGGCCAAACTGCAACAAAAAAATAGCTAGGCATTGTGGTAGGTGCCTGTAGTCCCAGTTACTCAGGAGGCAGAGGCAAGAGAATTGCCTAAGCCCAAGAGCTGGAGGTTGCTGTGAGCTGTGACACCACAGCACTCTACCAAGGCTGACAAAGTCAGACTCTGTCTTAAAAAAAAATAAAAGAACTTTACAGGAGATTACAACTGTCAAAGATAGGATTTTCACCTTTATTTTCAGTATGAAAATAAATTGGAGAAGTACAATTGGTTCACCCAGAATCTCTTGAACCAATATGCCTCCACCACTACCGCCTACAGACTTTCCCACTTTATTAATGGAAAGCCTTATCCATTACTTTCACAGACACATCTCCTAACCCTTACAGCTCTCCCTGCCTCCAATGGTAAACTGGGGTTCCGTATGGTCCCAGAGCAGTAGCCATCACAGCACAGATACTCAAACTCCATGAAAACTATTGTTACCCAACCCTATCTTGGTTTAGATTATGTCTTCTAGAATTGATGAAAAGATATGGTTTTCCTTGTGGTTGCCTGGAGAATCTCATCAACACAGCCTATATGCTTTAGGAGTTAATATTCTATATGGAAAGCTTAGACTGGCATGATGCAGTAAATAGATAAATCATCTCACGTTCTTCTTTCTTTATACTGTTCATTTTCTTCTTTCTTTATACTGTTCTGAGGTTAAGTGACTTGAACCTTTGAGGGGATCCTCAATGTGATCAATTAAACAGCTGTCTTTTCTTATAAAGCTGTGACCAGCTTGATAATACACTGTGTTACACTTATTTTTCTTTCTCTTGGTGTATATTTTCCTTTCGGCCTCAATCCCTCCCCTCTCTCATCATTTACTTTCCTAAGATTTCATACTGCCTCCCTCTATAAAATATTAGAATTTAAGCTTTGCTTCAAGTTCTGTTTTTTATAGGAACTTGGACGAAGATAAGGGTGTTTAATAATTCTGCCCATAGATGCAGTATATTGTTTATAACAGAGAATCCTGAGAAGACAGGGCAAACTTCTTGTCATGGAAAAGAACAGGAGGTCAATTGTAAGGAAAATCACAGAGGGAAATGAGGTGATGTGAGAGGCATGAACTCGAAGATGAAGAAAACAGAAATGTGAGCAGCATGGAGGAGGGAAATTATTCACCAAATTTAAGCATTAAGCTTCCCTTGAGATATTTCTTAGGGGCAAAGAAGGGTAATGAGTTTAGAATATGAAATGGATAGGATTATTTGTGACAGGAAGAGAGCAAATATAAACTCCTGGAAGAGATCAGGCTGTTGGGAATCTGTCTGCATTCTTGTCTTACAGCTTTTTAAAAAATTGCATACACATATTCATATTAAGACCAAAATTATTCTAAGTTCAGATAAAACAAAAGCATAAGTGTGATCTTGGTTACTTACTTGTACAGTAAACAAGAAATTAATGCAAGTCAAAGATATTAAAAGTATTGTTCAGGTATTATGGTTCCTAACCCTTTTAGAGGTTTTTTAAGTAAGTCTGTTCAGGTCTCTGTTTAGGGGCCAGGTGCTGTGGCTCATGGCTATAATCCTAGCACTCTGGGAGGCTGAGGCAGGTAGATCCCTTAAGCTCAGGAGTTGGAGACCAGCCTGAACAAAAGCCAGACCAAGTCTCTACTAAAAATAGAAAAAAACAGCTGTGCACCATTGTGAGTACCTATAGTCCCAGCTACTCAGGAGGCCGAGGTAAGAGAAGTCCAAGAGTTTGAGGTTGCTGTGAGCTAAGATGATGCCATGGTACTCTACCATGATAGACTAAAAAAAAAAAATAGATCCTAATTTAGGGACAGACTAATTTCCAAAGTATTCTTTAGGACCCAATCAAACTAAAACATTCCCTGGGGCCAAAATATGAATATAAATGTCTGTCTCTTCTATATCAGTAGTTCTCAAACCTTAGCATGGCTCCAAATTATGGGTTTATTAAACTAGAGATTTCTGGATGCCACATTCAAACTTTCTAATTTAGTAGTTCTGAGGCAGTACCGAGAATCTAAAATTCTAAAAAGTTTCTGGTAGTTACTGATGTTGCCAGGAGACCAAACTTTGGAAGAATGTTGTTATATCTGAGTCGAAGATATAATTTTAAGATCCATGATAGCAAGGAATAAAGTAATGAATCTGTTACTAGGTATCCATGGGAAACTGTTAGAAGAACAAATTTGAAGTGTAGAGTCAGGACTGTCCTAAGGAGATTTAAATTGGAGTGCTCGAAATCATTTTCCACTTCGTTTCTTTAAACATTTGATAGTTAAATTTTTCAAATGGGTATTTCATAAATAGCTGGCAGTGAAATTATTATTCTGTATGTAAATGAGTCCATTCTATGGCAACTTTTCTGCTACATAACATAAACTTTTTTGGGAAACAATCTGGATGGATTAGCTGAGCTGTCTTTGAATTCCTTCTGTTCTGTAAGAGAGGAAAAATGTTGACGCATATATGTACCTCTTATCTTTTTTTTTTCATAAGACAAATCTGATACTTTCAAACATGTCTCTGATTATTTGTTTAAAAATGATCAAAGCGGCATTGGAAACTTACTATTTGAAATGATCAAATGAAAGCAGTTATACCATAGGGTAGAGTTTATCTTCAAATATAGGCTACCTAGGTTATGAGATGAACATTTCTTTTTCTCCATAATTCAAAGAAATTGGATAAAAAGGGACTGGACTAGTGGTTTGTAGGTAGCTTTCATATTAGAGCTTTATGAAAACTTCAAAATTCTTAGTTTAATGTACACAGCTATGATTTAATAAAAAAAAAGAAAACTTCAAAATTCTGACCTCACCCTAGATCAATTAATCAATTGATCTGAACTGAGTTTTAAGAACTCTAATGCACAACCAAGATACAAACCTGGGGTGAGTCTTTGGTGTTGGCTTTTTAAGAGCTCTTCAGGTGATTTCCATGAGCAGACAGTTTGCGAATCAGTGGTACAAAAAGCAAACAAGTCATTCTCTCACAGAAATTGGTATGCTGTCTGTTTCTAGCAACTCTACAGTTTCCTTTTGCACAAAGTAAGGCAATCTTTACCCCTTTCTGAAAAGCAAATTTGTGAGATCGAGATATTTGAAAAGCATTGGAATTTCAACAAAAAATGTTGAAAATATACTTTCATTTTTGTAATGAAATTCTTGGAAAATATAATCAAAGGCAATAGAGTATTCATTTCAAATTTAAGAATGAAGAAATTGGGGTGGCACCTGTGGATCAAAGGGATAGGGCGCTGGCCCCATATACTGGAGGTGGTGGGTTCAAACCCAGCCCTTGGCCAAAAAAAAAAAAAAAAATGAAGAAATTACATATTTGTGCCTTTTAAAAGCTGCTACCCATAGGCAGTGGAAAGATAAGTTTAGAGGCTGGAATTTGGAAATAGTGAAAGGCTCTGTATTTTGGATTGTAGAAATTCTTTGGAATCAAAGGATTAGAGAAGTACTGGGAGAAAAGTCATGAAAAAAGGGAGCTCAGTGGAGCCTTGGAAGACCATTGAACAGACTATCCCCTTAAGAATGAATGACAGTACAACAAATGGCCACAATTTGGGGACAGTATTTAATTGCACAGGAACCCTGTTGTAGTTGAGTCATCAGCGCCCCCTACCCAACTCCCACTTTCAAAGCACTTTGCAGTGCCTGGGCTCTGGAGTTAAGCATCTGAAGGGGGCTCCCTTTCACAAGAGCCATCACTTCATCCAAAGACCTCCAAATACATTCATGCCCTTAGCCATCTTGTGTTTCACATCCAGATTCCTTGCTATGGATACTCCTACACTTCTACTGAAACCTCTAAGAAATCTATTATCCTAGAAATAGAAAACATAACACACTTAACTGAGAGGTTGTAGAGGTAGTAGAGAGAGCTCAGCACTTACACATATACTTCAAGCCATGTAAAATATATGAAGGCATAAAAAAAAAGGCAAGGAAGTAAAAAAAAATAAGCAAGGAAATAAAAATAAAAAACATGAAGGCAGCTTAAGAAACCTCTGAAATCAGGCAAAATCAAAGCACTATGCTTATTACTTTTCTTTTCCAACCCTTTTGCTTTCCAAAGAAAGCAGATCTGAGGACAAATTATTGGTCAGATAATATGTGGGAAACTTACTAAGTGAAAGGATTCAAATTCAGGAATCTTAATCGATACCAAACATTAAATTACTCCAAAAGAAGAGAGGTATCTGACAAAATCAGTGCTAGGGACACAGCTGGAGCCAGTGTGGCTGGTGTGGCTGCCTAGAGGGAACTGTGGTGTCCCAGGGTTGGTGATGTGGTCAGAAAGGAAAATTATAACAGAAACAGAGATGTTTAATAGTATAAAGGACACAATTTGCTGGGTGTCCTGCCATTTTAAGCAGTGTTGTGTTCTCCCCTCTTTTTCTTCACAGCAAAATCTGATTTTCATAAAGGACTTCATCAGCCATTAATACTTGGTGGATATTGAATCTCAAAACATTGGCTTTTTAGAGAATATATGCATTTCCATGACCACCTCATAGTTATTATTAAAGGCAATTTTCATTGGTTCTAAAGCAATTTAAGTTGCCAATATGCGTTATGAATTTTTTCTGAAAGAACAGAGATAATTTCCCAACTGACATCATTTAGGAAGTTTTATGCTTTACTCTTTATAAAAATTGTTGCTATGTAAAGATGACCTATGTCCCCAAGATTATATATAGAAAAGATGACAGGACAAATAGAAAAGATTAAAGCCATAGAATAATATCAAGTCAATTAAAATCTACAATAAATAGAAGCTTAAGAAAGAAAGGTGAAGGACAAGAAAATGACTTCTGAATTATATTTGCAGTAAGTAGAATAAGAAAAGAGATGGGTTGATGTTGTAATAGGTCACAGAAAGAAAAAAAATTCACCTCATGTTTTTATATTTATATCTCCATCAAGTGGAATGACTTTAAAAAAGATAATTGAAGAACAAACACATGTATCAAAGCAAAATTCCAGGCTGTGAGTTGGTGAAATGTTTCAAAAACAGTTCCTAGGTGGGAGGAATGTTTTTAGAGTTCCTGATGGTTCATTCCAAATACAGTTTTTTTTTTTTCCAGCGTTTTGGCCAGGGGTTGGATTTGAACCTGCCATCTCCTACATATGGGGCCAATGCCCTACTCCTTTGAGTCACAGGGGCCAACCCAGTTTTTTTTCTTTTGATGTGAAGTGAAAGCTAGGCGGACAATCTGCCTTTTCTTCTCCCAGTGCTATAGGCCACGTTGTCAGATTAAAAATGTATCTACAGATTTGAAAATGTGGGACTTATTTCCAAAATCAAATTTATTTATTACAAAAAATTATATTTCATAATTGCCAATTAATGGAGTCAGCCCAAATGCCCATCAAACCATGAATGGATTAACAAATTGTGGCATATGTATATTATGGAATACTATGCAGCCATAAAAAATGATGGAGACTTTACAGCTTTTATATTTACTTGGGTGGAACTAAAACACATTCTTTTTCGTAAAGTATCTCAAGAATGGAAAAAAAAAATCCAATGTATTCAATACTATTGCAAAACCATTATATCATCACCTACACATCCATATGAATGATAAAACACAAGTATAGTCCAGAAAGAAGGTTAGGTGAGGAGGGAGAGGGGATGAGGGGGGAGGGCTGGAGGAGAGAGGGTATTTGGTGGGACCTCACCTATTGTGCATAATGCAATGGTACATTTCAAAACTACTTAGAGTATAGTATAAATGTCTTACTACAACAAATAAGTGAGATGATGGTTATGTTAATCAGTCTGATTTAAGCATTCCACATTGTATATCAAATCAACACATTGTACACCATAATTGTACACAGTTATGATTTAATGAAAAAATTATACTATAGAGTAATAATATATAATGAGGTTATCAAAAGAGGTTTAAGAATCAGAAAGATCTGAAAGTTTGTAAGAAGGTGGGACACGTATATGTATACATACATTTCCAATTTTCCCTTTGGAAAAGAGAATGATTTATATTATCTACAATCTTATTAGAGTGATATCATTAGAAAGACAGCAATTATTACAGATTACTAATCAGATTTTAAATACTGAAAATTAAAATTATTCCTAACCCTCAAACTCTTACCCAGGGTCATAAAGAATAATTTATAAAAAGTCAAATTTATTTAATTTTTGAAAGAATAGTTAGATTAATGAAACAGAGAATCTATAATGTATCTAGATTTCAAGAAAAAAAAAAGTTCTATTATGTTCCTAAGGAAAAAAAAGAATAGGAAATCTATGTCTAAATGATCACATATTACCAAAACTCTGCTTAAAAATGTGTTGCATGGACAAGGTAGACATCCTTCATGGGGACATTTTCACAGGCCAGTGTCTTCATCACTACCCTTTTCTTTTGTGTCAGTGTTTTGGATGAACTGTTAAGAGATTTCTTTCTTTGGTGTGTGTATCACAATCGGTGTGATATAGACTACATTCAATGGCAGAATAGAAATACAAAAACACTTTACTTGAAAAGTGAAATAAGCCTAATATAGTCTCCTTTGTATTTATTTTTAATACTACAGGTATTAAATGAACAAGTTATACTCGTGATAAGAATTGTATAAGATGGCTCGGTGCCCATTGGTCAGTGGTTAGGGCGCCGATCACATACACCTATGCAGGCGGGTTTGAACCCTGCCAGGGCCTGCTAAACAAAAAGGACAACTGCAACAAAAAATAGCCAGACATTGTGGCAGGCACCTGTAGTTCCAGCTACTTGGAAGGCTGAAGCAAGAGATTCGCTTAAGCCCAAGAGTTTGAGGTTGCTATCAGCTGCGACTCCACAGCACTCTACCAAGGGCAACATAGTGAGACTCTGTCTCAAAAAAAAAAGAATTGCTTAAGAATAAAATGAATTTTTCTGAGAAGTAGTGAGTGAGTTATCTTGCATTTCTCAGAGTGCAAGTTGGTTAAACCTAGATAGTGGTTACAAACAAAAATCAAGGGCTAACTGCATGGATTATCTAGCAAATTTTAATGTATATTCCAAGTCTAAGAATACTGAATATTTCTGAAGTGCTTACCATGAGAATATCATTATTTCCAGCTCTGTAGTGGATTCAAACTAGTATAAAGCCTTGGCTCTTAAACATCTCCCAATTAAGCTGTTCTATCAACATATGCTGCCTGCTTTACCTTCAGAAGATATTCAGATTCAGTTCATGTGTCAGCATTTCCACCTTCATCACCCTGGACTAAGCTCATCTCTGGTCTGAATTCCTCTATCCAATCTGAGCTCCCTACTCCTCCTCTGCCCACTTCAGTCTGATCTTAACTGGGCAGCTTTCTTGCTACCCCTCAGACTTTCCAGGCAAGCTCCAGATTCAGGACTTCTGCATTTACCTGAAATGCTCTTTTACCAGACACCTGCATGTTGCTCTCTTCCTTCCTATCTGTACTTAGAAGTCCCATTCCAGTGATGCCTTTCCTGTTCACCCAAACTGAAAATTCAACTCTCCATACTGACGCTTCATACCCTCCTTCCTCTTTTATTTTTTCTTACCTAGCTTACTGGATATATATATAATTTTTAATATAAATTATGTGTCTCCTCCAGAAACATATAAGCACCATAATTTTCACATACTTTGCTCTTTGCTTCATTCCCACCGTGTAGAACATTGTCTGGGGCAGAGGTGGTGACCAATCCATATTTGTCAAAGGAATGGAAAAGCTGATAGAAGTTCATAATGGGATCAGCCATATTTGTGAAGCACTCTCAGGGCCTGGCCCAGTGCTGAACACTTTCCAGAATAACGTGCTCCTGAGTCCTTGAGACACAACATTGCTACTGGGACCTTCCCTGTGCAAGATGTGGGGAAACTGAGGTTCTGAGCACATTGGTCACTGCTAAAGACAGTATTCAACAATTCATAGATCCACTATGGCACAGATCACTAAATCGAAATCAGGTCTCACCATCCTCCTCTCAGGCTCCTCAACTTAATCAAAGAGGTGAGGCAGTTACCTCCCAAGGAGGACTGACCTGTTGATTGTAATACTATTCCCTGGGGAAGATAATTGAAAGCATTCTCCATCATGGATTTTGATAGATTTTACTTGCTGCTGCATCTCAAAGAAGTCAGGACCTCCTGGTTGCCATGGCAATGGAGAGCAGCTGCTCACAAACTCATTTCCTGTGTAGTGATAATCCATTCTTTCCAGTTTGAGCTGGTGACAAATCTGGTAACTTGTTATGAAGTGTCTGTAGCCAGTGCTGCTGGTTCTATTTAGACCTGTCTGACTTTTTATCTTTTCATTGGTGTATTTAGACGTATGTCTGGCTTTTTCTTTTCTCTCTTTCCTTTTAAAAGTCATTTAATCGGGAGGAGAAAAGGGGGAGAGCGGGGGATTTGTGTCCTCCCACTAATGGGCACAATGTAAGGGTATATGGAACACCTCCTTGATGCAGGACACAACTACAATAGGGACTTTAACAAATGCAAACACTTTAACCTAATTGTTTTTACCTTCATATTAATCTGAAATTAAAAAGATAAAAATAATTTACTATAACCACATTATAGTAAATCTGAAAAAGATGAAAATAATTCATAATCACCCAACTCAACACAATCTTATTGCCATTCTTTTTTTTATTGCCTTATAATTCACACACAATAAAATTCATTTTAAAGTGTACAATTCAGCAGTTTATAGTACATTTAGAGTATATCTACAAAGTAGTGCAATCATCACCAATACCTAATTCTAGAACATTTCCACCATACCAGTGAGAAGCTTGGTACTCATTACCAATCACTCCCCATTCCTCACTTTTTCCATCAGCTGGCCACCATGAACCTACTTCCTGTGTCAATAGATTTGTCTATTCTGAATACTTCATATAAATGAAATCATAGTGTCTTTGCAATTGGCTCTTTTTATTTCACCTACTGTTTCCATTGTTCATTCATATTTTAATACTTCATTCCTTTTACTTAGCAAATCAGGTGATTATATGAATGCACCATACTTTGCTTATACATTCAACAGTTGATGGACATCTGGGTTCTATGATTCATTCTGATGATCATTTTGCAAAGGGCAATCTATTGCCATCTTACTAGCACTTTGGGACTTAAAGAATTTTTTAACATTTGTGAGACAAAACAAACCTCTTCAACTCTCAATCATGCTAACAATCCTTATTTCCTAAGGGTTTCTTTTTATATTTCTAGATTTTTGTTCTTAATTCAGATGATTAAATGAAATAAAGTATACAAAGAGTATACTTATAGAAAGTTTATATATCGGCTTTATAGATATATTTGTGCTGTCCATAGATTCCTTTCTTTTTCTAAAAGTTTTTCCTCTCCCTACCACCCCACAGATACCACCACTCCACTTAGAAATACATGATAATATTTTAATGATCAGAAAATAATATATAACCAATAGGAGGACCACTCCAATATATAAAAGTTAGAACTCTCCCCATGACCTTGTCTTACCCGAATGCCAGTCTTTCAAAAACCACCTGCTTCTCTGCCTTGTTGGTGCATTGCTAGGGCATCTTTGTCTCAAAGCCAAAAATCTGAAGGTCATGAGCCAGTCTCACCTGCTTGTACTGAATGCAGAATAGTCATCCCCAGAACTTACTTAGATACACAAGTAGCTCATATCCTGTGCTCTGTGTTCAATCTCTTCCAAAGCTCTGTAAGCTAGTCTTCCAGCTCTGTCTTTAGCTGTGTGAACGCCAATATCTGATTTCTCATGTATAAAATGCTAATGATAGTAAACATAAAATGTGTTAATTGTTAGAATTAAATAGGATAATGCACAAACGTGCTCTAAACCAGAGGTGGCAAAGTGGTTATTCATGGATGAATAGCTCACCTTCAGGAAAGAATAGGAGAAAAATATTTAGGTGCATCACCTTTTCTTCTTCACCTACAGACTATTTGGAACATTTCTATCTTACTTTATAAGTAGTATTTCTTTAAGGAAAAAAATCATTTTCTGTGGAGCCCTTGGACCATTCTCCAATTCTTAGCCTTAACTTAGCCTTAATAGACATATGTGATACTATGCACGCACACACACACACATACACACATACACACAACACATATATATACACACACATATATATATATACACACACACACATATATACACACATACACACACACCTGTTTGGCATCATATTTGAGATCATTTGATATTTTTCTTATGTCATAAATGAAATTTATTCCTGCTCATTCTTATTTGGCCACTTACCTATTGCTGAGTATTTTATTTATGAATGTTTTATTTTACTAATTAATTTGTTTAGAGCAATACTGACCTCACAGAATGAGTTATAAAGCATTTTATCTGCTGCTGCCTTTTGTAAGAGATTAAAGGAAGTTGGTATAATTTCATCCTTTTAATGTTTGGTAGAATTCACCAATGAACCATATGGTTTGCGTGTTTTCTGTTTAGAAGGTTATACCTTATTCATAGGCCAATTCAGATGGTCTGCTTCTTCTTGTGTGAATTTGGTAAATCATGCCTTTAAAAGAAATGGTCCCGGCTCGGTGCCTGTGGCTCAAGCGGCTAAGGCGCCAGCCACATACACCTAAGGTGGTGGGTTCGAATCCCCAGCCTGGGCCCACCAAACAAC